>NC_086445.1:13350831-13658849 GCF_028390025.1 Pseudophryne corroboree | reverse complement strand
ACCCCAGTACATAGGGTATATACAGTGTATGTGATGTCCTGATGTAGTACTGTGCACGTCACCCTATACACCCCCAGTACATAGGGTATATACAGTGTATGTGATGTCCTGATGCTGTACTGTGCACGTCACCCTATACACCCCCAGTACATAGGGTATATACAGTGTATGTGATGTCCTGATGTAGTGCTGTGCACGTCACCCTATACACCCCAGTACATAGGGTATATACAGTGTATGTGATGTCCTGATGTAGTACTGTGCACGTCACCCTATACACCCCCAGTACATAGGGTATATACAGTGTATGTGATGTCCTGATGCGGTACTGTGCACGTCACCCTATACACCCCCAGTACATAGGGTATATACAGTGTATGTGATGTCCTGATGTAGTACTGTGCACGTCACCCTATACACCCCCAGTACATAGGGTATATACAGTGTATGTGATGTCCTGATGCGGTACTGTGCACGTCACCCTATACACCCCCAGTACATAGGGTATATACAGTGTATGTGATGTCCTGATGTAGTGCTGTGCACGTCACCCTATACACCCCCAGTACATAGGGTATATACAGTGTATGTGATGTCCTGATGTAGTACTGTGCACGTCACCCTATACACCCCCAGTACATAGGGTATATACAGTGTATGTGATGTCCTGATGCGGTACTGTGCACGTCACCCTATACACCCCCAGTACATAGGGTATATACAGTGTATGTGATGTCCTGATGCGGTACTGTGCACGTCACCCTATACACCCCCAGTACATAGGGTATATACAGTGTATGTGATGTCCTGATGCGGTACTGTGCACGTCACCCTATACACCCCCAGTACATAGGGTATATACAGTGTATGTGATGTCCTGATGCGGTACTGTGCACGTCACCCTATACACCCCAGTACATAGGGTATATACAGTGTATGTGATGTCCTGATGCAGTACTGTGCACGTCACCCTATACACCCCCAGTACATAGGGTATATACAGTGTATGTGATGTCCTGATGCGGTACTGTGCACGTCACCCTATACACCCCCAGTACATAGGGTATATACAGTGTATGTGATGTCCTGATGCGGTACTGTGCACGTCACCCTATACACCCCCAGTACATAGGGTATATACAGTGTATGTGATGTCCTGATGCAGTACTGTGCACGTCACCCTATACACCCCAGTACATAGGGTATATACAGTGTATGTGATGTCCTGATGCTGTACTGTGCACGTCACCCTATACACCCCCAGTACATAGGGTATATACAGTGTATGTGATGTCCTGATGCAGTACTGTGCACGTCACCCTATACACCCCCAGTACATAGGGTATATACAGTGTATGTGATGTCCTGATGTAGTACTGTGCACGTCACCCTATACACCCCCAGTACATAGGGTATATACAGTGTATGTGATGTCCTGATGCGGTACTGTGCACGTCACCCTATACACCCCCAGTACATAGGGTATATACAGTGTATGTGATGTCCTGATGCGGTACTGTGCACGTCACCCTATACACCCCCAGTACATAGGGTATATACAGTGTATGTGATGTCCTGATGCGGTACTGTGCACGTCACCCTATACACCCCCAGTACATAGGGTATATACAGTGTATGTGATGTCCTGATGCAGTACTGTGCACGTCACCCTATACACCCCCAGTACATAGGGTATATACAGTGTATGTGATGTCCTGATGCGGTA
The DNA here is from genome assembly GCF_028390025.1 of Pseudophryne corroboree. Taxonomy (NCBI): domain Eukaryota; kingdom Metazoa; phylum Chordata; class Amphibia; order Anura; family Myobatrachidae; genus Pseudophryne; species Pseudophryne corroboree. The sequence goes on along the minus strand of NC_086445.1, from coordinate 13,657,123 downwards.
CTGTGCACGTCACCCTATACACCCCCAGTACATAGGGTATATACAGTGTATGTGATGTCCTGATGCGGTACTGTGCACGTCACCCTATACACCCCCAGTACATAGGGTATATACAGTGTATGTGATGTCCTGATGCGGTACTGTGCACGTCACCCTATACACCCCCAGTACATAGGGTATATACAGTGTATGTGATGTCCTGATGCGGTACTGTGCACGTCACCCTATACACCCCCAGTACATAGGGTATATACAGTGTATGTGATGTCCTGATGCGGTACTGTGCACGTCACCCTATACACCCCCAGTACATAGGGTATATACAGTGTATGTGATGTCCTGATGCAGTACTGTGCACGTCACCCTATACACCCCCAGTACATAGGGTATATACAGTGTATGTGATGTCCTGATGCAGTACTGTGCACGTCACCCTATACACCCCAGTACATAGTGTATATACAGTGTATGTGATGTCCTGATGCGGTACTGTGCACGTCACCCTATACACCCCCAGTACATAGGGTATATACAGTGTATGTGATGTCCTGATGCGGTACTGTGCACGTCACCCTATACACCCCAGTACATAGGGTATATACAGTGTATGTGATGTCCTGATGCGGTACTGTGCACGTCACCCTATACACCCCCAGTACATAGGGTATATACAGTGTATGTGATGTCCTGATGCGGTACTGTGCACGTCACCCTATACACCCCCAGTACATAGTGTATATACAGTGTATGTGATGTCCTGATGCGGTACTGTGCACGTCACCCTATACACCCCCAGTACATAGGGTATATACAGTGTATGTGATGTCCTGATGCGGTACTGTGCACGTCACCCTATACACCCAGTACATAGGGTATATACAGTGTATGTGATGTCCTGATGCGGTACTGTGCACGTCACCCTATACACCCCCAGTACATAGGGTATATACAGTGTATGTGATGTCCTGATGCTGTACTGTGCACGTCACCCTATACACCCCCAGTACATAGGGTATATACAGTGTATGTGATGTCCTGATGCAGTACTGTGCACGTCACCCTATACACCCCCAGTACATAGGGTATATACAGTGTATGTGATGTCCTGATGTAGTACTGTGCACGTCACCCTATACACCCCAGTACATAGGGTATATACAGTGTATGTGATGTCCTGATGCGGTACTGTGCACGTCACCCTATACACCCCCAGTACATAGGGTATATACAGTGTATGTGATGTCCTGATGCGGTACTGTGCACGTCACCCTATACACCCCCAGTACATAGGGTATATACAGTGTATGTGATGTCCTGATGCAGTACTGTGCACGTCACCCTATACACCCCCAGTACATAGGGTATATACAGTGTATGTGATGTCCTGATGCAGTACTGTGCACGTCACCCTATACACCCCCAGTACATAGGGTATATACAGTGTATGTGATGTCCTGATGCAGTACTGTGCACGTCACCCTATACACCCCAGTACATAGGGTATATACAGTGTATGTGATGTCCTGATGTAGTACTGTGCACGTCACCCTATACACCCCCAGTACATAGGGTATATACAGTGTATGTGATGTCCTGATGTAGTACTGTGCACGTCACCCTATACACCCCCAGTACATAGGGTATATACAGTGTATGTGATGTCCTGATGCGGTACTGTGCACGTCACCCTATACACCCAGTACATAGGGTATATACAGTGTATGTGATGTCCTGATGTAGTACTGTGCACGTCACCCTATACACCCCCAGTACATAGGGTATATACAGTGTATGTGATGTCCTGATGCGGTACTGTGCACGTCACCCTATACACCCAGTACATAGGGTATATACAGTGTATGTGATGTCCTGATGCGGTACTGTGCACGTCACCCTATACACCCCCAGTACATAGGGTATATACAGTGTATGTGATGTCCTGATGCGGTACTGTGCACGTCACCCTATACACCCCCAGTACATAGGGTATATACAGTGTATGTGATGTCCTGATGCGGTACTGTGCACGTCACCCTATACACCCCCAGTACATAGGGTATATACAGTGTATGTGATGTCCTGATGCGGTACTGTGCACGTCACCCTATACACCCCCAGTACATAGGGTATATACAGTGTATGTGATGTCCTGATGCAGTACTGTGCACGTCACCCTATACACCCCCAGTACATAGGGTATATACAGTGTATGTGATGTCCTGATGCAGTACTATGCACGTCACCCTATACACCCCCAGTACATAGGGTATATACAGTGTATGTGATGTCCTGATGTAGTACTGTGCACGTCACCCTATACACCCCCAGTACATAGGGTATATACAGTGTATGTGATGTCCTGATGCGGTACTGTGCACGTCACCCTATACACCCCCAGTACATAGGGTATATACAGTGAATGTGATGTCCTGATGCGGTACTGTGCACGTCACCCTATACACCCCCAGTACATAGGGTATATACAGTGTATATGATGTCACCCTGTACACCCCCAGTACATAGGGTATATACAGTGTATGTGATGTCCTGATGTAGTACTGTGCACGTCACCCTATACACCCCCAGTACATAGGGTATATACAGTGTATGTGATGTCCTGATGTAGTACTGTGCACGTCACCCTATACACCCCCAGTACATAGTGTATATACAGTGTATGTGATGTCCTGATGCAGTACTGTGCACGTCACCCTATACACCCCCAGTACATAGTGTATATACAGTGTATGTGATGTCCTGATGCAGTACTGTGCACGTCACCCTATACACCCCCAGTACATAGGGTATATACAGTGTATGTGATGTCCTGATGCGGTACTGTGCACGTCACCCTATACACCCCCAGTACATAGTGTATATACAGTGTATGTGATGTCCTGATGCGGTACTGTGCACGTCACCCTATACACCCCCAGTACATAGGGTATATACAGTGTATGTGATGTCCTGATGCTGTACTGTGCACGTCACCCTATACACCCCCAGTACATAGGGTATATACAGTGTATGTGATGTCCTGATGCAGTACTGTGCACGTCACCCTATACACCCCCAGTACATAGGGTATATACAGTGTATGTGATGTCCTGATGTAGTACTGTGCACGTCACCCTATACACCCCCAGTACATAGGGTATATACAGTGTATGTGATGTCCTGATGCGGTACTGTGCACGTCACCCTATACACCCCCAGTACATAGGGTATATACAGTGTATGTGATGTCCTGATGCGGTACTGTGCACGTCACCCTATACACCCCCAGTACATAGGGTATATACAGTGTATGTGATGTCCTGATGCGGTACTGTGCACGTCACCCTATACACCCCCAGTACATAGGGTATATACAGTGTATGTGATGTCCTGATGCTGTACTGTGCACGTCACCCTATACACCCCCAGTACATAGGGTATATACAGTGTATGTGATGTCCTGATGCGGTACTGTGCACGTCACCCTATACACCCCCAGTACATAGGGTATATACAGTGTATGTGATGTCCTGATGCGGTACTGTGCACGTCACCCTATACACCCCCAGTACATAGGGTATATACAGTGTATGTGATGTCCTGATGCGGTACTGTGCACGTCACCCTATACACCCCCAGTACATAGGGTATATACAGTGTATGTGATGTCCTGATGCGGTACTGTGCACGTCACCCTATACACCCCCAGTACATAGGGTATATACAGTGTATGTGATGTCCTGATGCTGTACTGTGCACGTCACCCTATACACCCCCAGTACATAGGGTATATACAGTGTATGTGATGTCCTGATGCGGTACTGTGCACGTCACCCTATACACCCCCAGTACATAGGGTATATACAGTGTATGTGATGTCCTGATGCGGTACTGTGCACGTCACCCTATACACCCCCAGTACATAGGGTATATACAGTGTATGTGATGTCCTGATGCTGTACTGTGCACGTCACCCTATACACCCCCAGTACATAGGGTATATACAGTGTATGTGATGTCCTGATGTAGTACTGTGCACGTCACCCTATACACCCCCAGTACATAGGGTATATACAGTGTATGTGATGTCCTGATGCAGTACTGTGCACGTCACCCTATACACCCCCAGTACATAGGGTATATACAGTGTATGTGATGTCCTGATGTAGTACTGTGCACGTCACCCTATACACCCCCAGTACATAGGGTATATAAAGTGTATGTGATGTCCTGATGCGGTACTGTGCACGTCACCCTATACACCCCCAGTACATAGGGTATATACAGTGTATGTGATGTCCTGATGCTGTACTGTGCACATCACCCTATACACCCCCAGTACATAGGGTATATACAGTGTATGTGATGTCCTGATGCGGTACTGTGCACGTCACCCTATACACCCCCAGTACATAGGGTATATACAGTGTATGTGATGTCCTGATGCTGTACTGTGCACGTCACCCTATACACCCCCAGTACATAGGGTATATACAGTGTATGTGATGTCCTGATGCGGTACTGTGCACGTCACCCTATACACCCCCAGTACATAGGGTATATACAGTGTATGTGATGTCCTGATGCTGTACTGTGCACGTCACCCTATACACCCCCAGTACATAGGGTATATACAGTGTATGTGATGTCCTGATGCGGTACTGTGCACGTCACCCTATACACCCCCAGTACATAGGGTATATACAGTGTATGTGATGTCCTGATGCTGTACTGTGCACGTCACCCTATACACCCCCAGTACATAGGGTATATACAGTGTATGTGATGTCCTGATGCAGTACTGTGCACGTCACCCTATACACCCCCAGTACATAGGGTATATACAGTGTATGTGATGTCCTGATGTAGTACTGTGCACGTCACCCTATACACCCCCAGTACATAGGGTATATACAGTGTATGTGATGTCCTGATGCGGTACTGTGCACGTCACCCTATACACCCCCAGTACATAGGGTATATACAGTGTATGTGATGTCCTGATGCGGTACTGTGCACGTCACCCTATACACCCCCAGTACATAGGGTATATACAGTGTATGTGATGTCCTGATGCAGTACTGTGCACGTCACCCTATACACCCCCAGTACATAGGGTATATACAGTGTATGTGATGTCCTGATGCAGTACTGTGCACGTCACCCTATACACCCCCAGTACATAGGGTATATACAGTGTATGTGATGTCCTGATGCAGTACTGTGCACGTCACCCTATACACCCCCAGTACATAGGGTATATACAGTGTATGTGATGTCCTGATGTAGTACTGTGCACGTCACCCTATACACCCCAGTACATAGGGTATATACAGTGTATGTGATGTCCTGATGTAGTACTGTGCACGTCACCCTATACACCCCCAGTACATAGGGTATATACAGTGTATGTGATGTCCTGATGCGGTACTGTGCACGTCACCCTATACACCCAGTACATAGGGTATATACAGTGTATGTGATGTCCTGATGTAGTACTGTGCACGTCACCCTATACACCCCCAGTACATAGGGTATATACAGTGTATGTGATGTCCTGATGCGGTACTGTGCACGTCACCCTATACACCCAGTACATAGGGTATATACAGTGTATGTGATGTCCTGATGCGGTACTGTGCACGTCACCCTATACACCCCCAGTACATAGGGTATATACAGTGTATGTGATGTCCTGATGCGGTACTGTGCACGTCACCCTATACACCCCCAGTACATAGGGTATATACAGTGTATGTGATGTCCTGATGCGGTACTGTGCACGTCACCCTATACACCCCCAGTACATAGGGTATATACAGTGTATGTGATGTCCTGATGCGGTACTGTGCACGTCACCCTATACACCCCCAGTACATAGGGTATATACAGTGTATGTGATGTCCTGATGCAGTACTGTGCACGTCACCCTATACACCCCCAGTACATAGGGTATATACAGTGTATGTGATGTCCTGATGCAGTACTATGCACGTCACCCTATACACCCCCAGTACATAGGGTATATACAGTGTATGTGATGTCCTGATGTAGTACTGTGCACGTCACCCTATACACCCCCAGTACATAGGGTATATACAGTGTATGTGATGTCCTGATGCGGTACTGTGCACGTCACCCTATACACCCCCAGTACATAGGGTATATACAGTGAATGTGATGTCCTGATGCGGTACTGTGCACGTCACCCTATACACCCCAGTACATAGGGTATATACAGTGTATATGATGTCACCCTGTACACCCCCAGTACATAGGGTATATACAGTGTATGTGATGTCCTGATGTAGTACTGTGCACGTCACCCTATACACCCCCAGTACATAGGGTATATACAGTGTATGTGATGTCCTGATGTAGTACTGTGCACGTCACCCTATACACCCCCAGTACATAGTGTATATACAGTGTATGTGATGTCCTGATGCAGTACTGTGCACGTCACCCTATACACCCCCAGTACATAGTGTATATACAGTGTATGTGATGTCCTGATGCAGTACTGTGCACGTCACCCTATACACCCCCAGTACATAGGGTATATACAGTGTATGTGATGTCCTGATGCGGTACTGTGCACGTCACCCTATACACCCCCAGTACATAGTGTATATACAGTGTATGTGATGTCCTGATGCGGTACTGTGCACGTCACCCTATACACCCCCAGTACATAGGGTATATACAGTGTATGTGATGTCCTGATGCGGTACTGTGCACGTCACCCTATACACCCCCAGTACATAGGGTATATACAGTGTATGTGATGTCCTGATGCAGTACTGTGCACGTCACCCTATACACCCCCAGTACATAGGGTATATACAGTGTATGTGATGTCCTGATGTAGTGCTGTGCACGTCACCCTATACACCCCAGTACATAGGGTATATACAGTGTATGTGATGTCCTGATGCAGTACTGTGCACGTCACCCTATACACCCCCAGTACATAGGGTATATACAGTGTATGTGATGTCCTGATGCGGTACTGTGCACGTCACCCTATACACCCCCAGTACATAGGGTATATACAGTGTATGTGATGTCCTGATGCGGTACTGTGCACGTCACCCTATACACCCCCAGTACATAGGGTATATACAGTGTATGTGATGTCCTGATGCTGTACTGTGCACGTCACCCTATACACCCCCAGTACATAGGGTATATACAGTGTATGTGATGTCCTGATGCGGTACTGTGCACGTCACCCTATACACCCCCAGTACATAGGGTATATACAGTGTATGTGATGTCCTGATGCGGTACTGTGCACGTCACCCTATACACCCCCAGTACATAGGGTATATACAGTGTATGTGATGTCCTGATGCGGTACTGTGCACGTCACCCTATACACCCCCAGTACATAGGGTATATACAGTGTATGTGATGTCCTGATGCGGTACTGTGCACGTCACCCTATACACCCCCAGTACATAGGGTATATACAGTTATGTGATGTCCTGATGCTGTACTGTGCACGTCACCCTATACACCCCCAGTACATAGGGTATATACAGTGTATGTGATGTCCTGATGCGGTACTGTGCACGTCACCCTATACACCCCCAGTACATAGGGTATATACAGTGTATGTGATGTCCTGATGCGGTACTGTGCACGTCACCCTATACACCCCCAGTACATAGGGTATATACAGTGTATGTGATGTCCTGATGCTGTACTGTGCACATCACCCTATACACCCCCAGTACATAGGGTATATACAGTGTATGTGATGTCCTGATGTAGTACTGTGCACGTCACCCTATACACCCCCAGTACATAGGGTATATACAGTGTATGTGATGTCCTGATGCAGTACTGTGCACGTCACCCTATACACCCCCAGTACATAGGGTATATACAGTGTATGTGATGTCCTGATGTAGTACTGTGCACGTCACCCTATACACCCCCAGTACATAGGGTATATAAAGTGTATGTGATGTCCTGATGCGGTACTGTGCACGTCACCCTATACACCCCCAGTACATAGGGTATATACAGTGTATGTGATGTCCTGATGCTGTACTGTGCACATCACCCTATACACCCCCAGTACATAGGGTATATACAGTGTATGTGATGTCCTGATGCGGTACTGTGCACGTCACCCTATACACCCCCAGTACATAGGGTATATACAGTGTATGTGATGTCCTGATGCTGTACTGTGCACGTCACCCTATACACCCCCAGTACATAGGGTATATACAGTGTATGTGATGTCCTGATGCTGTACTGTGCACGTCACCCTATACACCCCCAGTACATAGGGTATATACAGTGTATGTGATGTCCTGATGCAGTACTGTGCACGTCACCCTATACACCCCCAGTACATAGGGTATATACAGTGTATGTGATGTCCTGATGTAGTACTGTGCACGTCACCCTATACACCCCCAGTACATAGGGTATATACAGTATATGTGATGTCCTGATGCAGTACTGTGCACGTCACCCTATACACCCCCAGTACATAGGGTATATACAGTGTATGTGATGTCCTGATGCAGTACTGTGCACGTCACCCTATACACCCCCAGTACATAGGGTATATACAGTGTATATGATGTCCTGATGTAGTACTGTGCACGTCACCCTATACACCCCCAGTACATAGGGTATATACAGTGTATGTGATGTCCTGATGCGGTACTGTGCACGTCACCCTATACACCCCCAGTACATAGGATATATACAGTGTATGTGATGTCCTGATGCTGTACTGTGCACGTCACCCTATACACCCCCAGTACATAGGGTATATACAGTGTATGTGATGTCCTGATGCGGTACTGTGCACGTCACCCTATACACCCCCAGTACATAGGGTATATACAGTGTATGTGATGTCCTGATGTAGTACTGTGCACGTCACCCTATACACCCCCAGTACATAGTGTATATACAGTGTATGTGATGTCCTGATGCGGTACTGTGCACGTCACTCTATATACCCCCAGTACATAGGGTATATACAGTGTATGTGATGTCCTGATGCGGTACTGTGCACATCACCCTATACACCCCCAGTACATAGGGTATATACAGTGTATGTGATGTCCTGATGCGGTACTGTGCACATCACCCTATACACCCAGTACATAGGGTATATACAGTGTATGTGATGTCCTGATGCGGTACTGTGCACGTCACCCTATACACCCAGTACATAGGGTATATACAGTGTATGTGATGTCCTGATGCGGTACTGTGCACGTCACCCTATACACCCCCAGTACATAGTGTATATACAGTGTATGTGATGTCCTGATGCGGTACTGTGCACGTCACCCTATACACCCCCAGTACATAGGGTATATACAGTGTATGTGATGTCCTGATGCGGTACTGTGCACGTCACCCTATACACCCCCAGTACATAGGGTATATACAGTGTATGTGATGTCCTGATGCGGTACTGTGCACGTCACCCTATACACCCCCAGTACATAGGGTATATACAGTATATGTGATGTCCTGATGCAGTACTGTGCACGTCACCCTATACACCCCCAGTACATAGGGTATATACAGTGTATGTGATGTCCTGATGTAGTACTGTGCACGTCACCCTATACACCCAGTACATAGGGTATATACAGTGTATGTGATGTCCTGATGTAGTACTGTGCACATCACCCTATACACCCCCAGTACATAGTGTATATACAGTGTATGTGATGTCCTGATGCGGTACTGTGCACATCACCCTATACACCCCCAGTACATAGGGTATATACAGTGTATGTGATGTCCTGATGCGGTACTGTGCACATCACCCTATACACCCCCAGTACATAGTGTATATACAGTGTATGTGATGTCCTGATGTAGTACTGTACATGTCACCCTATACACCCCCAGTACATAGGGTATATACAGTGTATGTGATGTACTGATGCAGTACTGTGCACGTCACCCTATACACCCCCAGTACATAGGGTATATACAGTGTATGTGATGTCCTGATGTAGTACTGTACATGTCACCCTATACACCCCCAGTACATAGGGTATATACAGTGTATGTGATGTCCTGATGCTGTACTGTGCACGTCACCCTATACACCCCCAGTACATAGGGTATATACAGTGTATGTGATGTCCTGATGTAGTACTGTACATGTCACCCTATACACCCCCAGTACATAGGGTATATACAGTGTATGTGATGTCCTGATGCGGTACTGTGCACGTCACCCTATACACCCCCAGTACATAGTGTATATACAGTGTATGTGATGTCCTGATGCGGTACTGTGCACGTCACCCTATACACCCCCAGTACATAGGGTATATACAGTGTATGTGATGTCCTGATGCGGTACTGTGCACATCACCCTATACACCCCCAGTACATAGGGTATATACAGTGTATGTGATGTCCTGATGCGGTACTGTGCACGTCACCCTATACCCCCCAGTACATAGGGTATATACAGTGTATGTGATGTCCTGATGCGGTACTGTGCACGTCACCCTATACACCCAGTACATAGGGTATATACAGTGTATGTGATGTCCTGATGCGGTACTGTGCACGTCACCCTATACACCCCCAGTACATAGGGTATATACAGTGTATGTGATGTCCTGATGCGGTACTGTGCACGTCACCCTATACACCCCCAGTACATAGGGTATATACAGTGTATGTGATGTCCTGATGTAGTACTGTGCACGTCACCCTATACACCCCCAGTACATAGGGTATATACAGTGTATGTGATGTCCTGATGTAGTACTGTGCACGTCACCCTATACACCCCCAGTACATAGGGTATATACAGTGTATGTGATGTCCTGATGCGGTACTGTGCACGTCACCCTATACACCCCCAGTACATAGGGTATATACAGTGTATGTGATGTCCTGATGCGGTACTGTGCACGTCACCCTATACACCCCCAGTACATAGGGTATATACAGTGTATGTGATGTCCTGATGCAGTACTGTGCACGTCACCCTATACACCCCCAGTACATAGGGTATATACAGTGTATGTGATGTCCTGATGCAGTACTGTGCACGTCACCCTATACACCCCCAGTACATAGGGTATATACAGTGTATGTGATGTCCTGATGTAGTACTGTGCACGTCACCCTATACACCCCCAGTACATAGGGTATATACAGTATATGTGATGTCCTGATGCAGTACTGTGCACGTCACCCTATACACCCCCAGTACATAGGGTATATACAGTGTATGTGAGGTCCTGATGCGGTACTGTGCACGTCACCCTATACACCCCCAGTACATAGGGTATATACAGTGTATGTGATGTCCTGATGCGGTACTGTGCACGTCACCCTATACACCCCAGTACATAGGGTATATACAGTGTATGTAATGTCCTGATGCAGTACTGTGCACGTCACCCTATACACCCCCAGTACATAGGGTATATACAGTGTCTGTGATGTCCTGATGTAGTACTGTGCACGTCACCCTATACACCCCCAGTACATAGGGTATATACAGTGTATGTGATGTCCTGATGTAGTACTGTGCACGTCACCCTATACACCCCCAGTACATAGGGTATATACAGTGTATGTGATGTCCTGATGCAGTACTGTGCACATCACCCTATACACCCCCAGTACATAGGGTATATACAGTGTATGTGATGTCCTGATGCAGTACTGTGCATGTCACCCTATACACCCCCAGTACATAGGGTATATACAGTGTATGTGATGTCCTGATGTAGTACTGTGCACGTCACCCTATACACCCAGTACATAGGGTATATACAGTGTATGTGATGTCCTGATGCAGTACTGTGCACGTCACCCTATACACCCCCAGTACATAGGGTATATACAGTATATGTGATGTCCTGATGCAGTACTGTGCACGTCACCCTATACACCCCCAGTACATAGGGTATATACAGTATATGTGATGTCCTGATGTAGTACTGTGCACGTCACCCTATACACCCCCAGTACATAGGGTATATACAGTGTATGTGATGTCCTGATGCAGTACTGTGCACGTCACCCTATACACCCCCAGTACATAGGGTATATACAGTATATGTGATGTCCTGATGCAGTACTGTGCACGTCACCCTATACACCCCCAGTACATAGGGTATATACAGTGTATGTGATGTCCTGATGTAGTACTGTGCACGTCACCCTATACACCCAGTACATAGGGTATATACAGTGTATGTGATGTCCTGATGTAGTACTGTGCACATCACCCTATACACCCCCAGTACATAGTGTATATACAGTGTATGTGATGTCCTGATGCGGTACTGTGCACATCACCCTATACACCCCCAGTACATAGGGTATATACAGTGTATGTGATGTCCTGATGCGGTACTGTGCACATCACCCTATACACCCCCAGTACATAGTGTATATACAGTGTATGTGATGTCCTGATGTAGTACTGTACATGTCACCCTATACACCCCCAGTACATAGGGTATATACAGTGTATGTGATGTACTGATGCAGTACTGTGCACGTCACCCTATACACCCCCAGTACATAGGGTATATACAGTGTATGTGATGTCCTGATGTAGTACTGTACATGTCACCCTATACACCCCCAGTACATAGGGTATATACAGTGTATGTGATGTCCTGATGCTGTACTGTGCACGTCACCCTATACACCCCCAGTACATAGGGTATATACAGTGTATGTGATGTCCTGATGTAGTACTGTACATGTCACCCTATACACCCCCAGTACATAGGGTATATACAGTGTATGTGATGTCCTGATGCGGTACTGTGCACGTCACCCTATACACCCCCAGTACATAGTGTATATACAGTGTATGTGATGTCCTGATGCGGTACTGTGCACGTCACCCTATACACCCCCAGTACATAGGGTATATACAGTGTATGTGATGTCCTGATGCGGTACTGTGCACATCACCCTATACACCCCCAGTACATAGGGTATATACAGTGTATGTGATGTCCTGATGCGGTACTGTGCACGTCACCCTATACCCCCCAGTACATAGGGTATATACAGTGTATGTGATGTCCTGATGCGGTACTGTGCACGTCACCCTATACACCCAGTACATAGGGTATATACAGTGTATGTGATGTCCTGATGCGGTACTGTGCACGTCACCCTATACACCCCCAGTACATAGGGTATATACAGTGTATGTGATGTCCTGATGCGGTACTGTGCACGTCACCCTATACACCCCCAGTACATAGGGTATATACAGTGTATGTGATGTCCTGATGTGTTATTGTGCACGTCACCCTATACACCCCCAGTACATAGGGTATATACAGTGTATGTGATGTCCTGATGTAGTACTGTGCACGTCACCCTATACACCCCCAGTACATAGGGTATATACAGTGTATGTGATGTCCTGATGCGGTACTGTGCACGTCACCCTATACACCCCCAGTACATAGGGTATATACAGTGTATGTGATGTCCTGATGCGGTACTGTGCACGTCACCCTATACACCCCCAGTACATAGGGTATATACAGTGTATGTGATGTCCTGATGCAGTACTGTGCACGTCACCCTATACACCCCCAGTACATAGGGTATATACAGTGTATGTGATGTCCTGATGCGGTACTGTGCACGTCACCCTATACACCCCCAGTACATAGGGTATATACAGTGTATGTGATGTCCTGATGTGGTACTGTGCACGTCACCCTATACACCCCCAGTACATAGGGTATATACAGTATATGTGATGTCCTGATGCAGTACTGTGCACGTCACCCTATACACCCCCAGTACATAGGGTATATACAGTGTATGTGAGGTCCTGATGCGGTACTGTGCACGTCACCCTATACACCCCCAGTACATAGGGTATATACAGTGTATGTGATGTCCTGATGCGGTACTGTGCACGTCACCCTATACACCCCAGTACATAGGGTATATACAGTGTATGTGATGTCCTGATGCAGTACTGTGCACGTCACCCTATACACCCCCAGTACATAGGGTATATACAGTGTATGTAATGTCCTGATGCAGTACTGTGCACGTCACCCTATACACCCCCAGTACATAGGGTATATACAGTGTCTGTGATGTCCTGATGTAGTACTGTGCACGTCACCCTATACACCCCCAGTACATAGGGTATATACAGTGTATGTGATGTCCTGATGTAGTACTGTGCACGTCACCCTATACACCCCCAGTACATAGGGTATATACAGTGTATGTGATGTCCTGATGCAGTACTGTGCACATCACCCTATACACCCCCAGTACATAGGGTATATACAGTGTATGTGATGTCCTGATGCAGTACTGTGCACGTCACCCTATACACCCCCAGTACATAGGGTATATACAGTGTATGTGATGTCCTGATGTAGTACTGTGCACGTCACCCTATACACCCAGTACATAGGGTATATACAGTGTATGTGATGTCCTGATGCAGTACTGTGCACGTCACCCTATACACCCCCAGTACATAGGGTATATACAGTATATGTGATGTCCTGATGTAGTACTGTGCACATCACCCTATACACCCCCAGTACATAGGGTATATACAGTGTATGTGATGTCCTGATGTAGTACTGTGCACGTCACCCTATACACCCCCAGTACATAGGGTATATACAGTGTATGTGATGTCCTGATGCAGTACTGTGCACGTCACCCTATACACCCCCAGTACATAGTGTATATACAGTATATGTGATGTCCTGATGTAGTACTGTGCACATCACCCTATACACCCCCAGTACATAGGGTATATACAGTGTATGTGATGTCCTGATGTAGTACTGTGCACGTCACCCTATACACCCCCAGTACATAGGGTATATACAGTGTATGTGATGTCCTGATGCGGTACTGTGCACGTCACCCTATACACCCCCAGTACATAGGGTATATACAGTGTATGTGATGTCCTGATGCTGTACTGTGCACGTCACCCTATACACCCCCAGTACATAGGGTATATACAGTGTATGTGATGTCCTGATGCGGTACTGTGCACGTCACCCTATACACCCAGTACATAGGGTATATACAGTGTATGTGATGTCCTGATGCGGTACTGTGCACGTCACCCTATACACCCCCAGTACATAGGGTATATACAGTGTATGTGATGTCCTGATGCGGTACTGTGCACGTCACCCTATACACCCCCAGTACATAGGGTATATACAGTGTATGTGATGTCCTGATGCGGTACTGTGCACGTCACCCTATACACCCCCAGTACATAGGGTATATACAGTGTATGTGATGTCCTGATGCGGTACTGTGCACGTCACCCTATACACCCCCAGTACATAGGGTATATACAGTGTATGTGATGTCCTGATGCGGTACTGTGCACGTCACCCTATACACCCCCAGTACATAGGGTATATACAGTGTCTGTGATGTCCTGATGCTGTACTGTACACGTCACCCTATACACCCCCAGTACATAGGGTATATACAGTGTATGTGATGTCCTGATGCAGTACTGTGCACGTCACCCTATACACCCCCAGTACATAGGGTATATACAGTGTATGTGATGTCCTGATGCGGTACTGTGCACGTCACCCTATACACCCCAGTACATAGGGTATATACAGTGTATGTGATGTCCTGATGCAGTACTGTGCACGTCACCCTATACACCCCCAGTACATAGGGTATATACAGTGTATGTGATGTCCTGATGCAGTACTGTGCACGTCACCCTATACACCCCCAGTACATAGGGTATATACAGTGTATGTGATGTCCTGATGTAGTACTGTGCACGTCACCCTATACACCCAGTACATAGGGTATATACAGTGTATGTGATGTCCTGATGCGGTACTGTACACGTCACCCTATACACCCCTAGTACATAGTGTATATACAGTGTATGTGATGTCCTGATGCAGTACTGTGCACATCACCCTATACACCCCCAGTACATAGGGTATATACAGTGTATGTGATGTCCTGATGTAGTACTGTACATGTCACCCTATACACCCCCAGTACATAGGGTATATACAGTGTATGTGATGTCCTGATGCAGTACTGTGCACGTCACCCTATACACCCCCAGTACATAGTGTATATACAGTGTATGTGATGTCCTGATGCTGTACTGTGCACATCACCCTATACACCCCCAGTACATAGGGTATATACAGTGTATGTGATGTCCTGATGCAGTACTGTGCACGTCACCCTATACACCCCCAGTACATAGGGTATATACAGTGTATGTGATGTCCTGATGTAGTACTGTGCACGTCACCCTATACACCCCCAGTACATAGGGTATATACAGTGTATGTGATGTCCTGATGCGGTACTGTGCACGTCACCCTATACACCCCCAGTACATAGGGTATATACAGTGAATGTGATGTCCTGATGCGGTACTGTGCACGTCACCCTATACACCCCCAGTACATAGGGTATATACAGTGTATGTGATGTCATGATGTCACCCTATACACCCCCAGTACATAGGGTATATACAGTGTATGTGATGTCCTGATGCTGTACTGTACACGTCACCCTATACACCCCCAGTACATAGGGTATATACAGTGTATGTGATGTCCTGATGTAGTACTGTGCACGTCACCCTATACACCCCCAGTACATAGGGTATATACAGTGTATGTGATGTCCTGATGCTGTACTGTACACGTCACCCTATACACCCCCAGTACATAGGGTATATACAGTGTATGTGATGTCCTGATGTAGTACTGTGCACGTCACCCTATACACCCCCAGTACATAGGGTATATACAGTGAATGTGATGTCCTGATGCGGTACTGTGCACGTCACCCTATACACCCCCAGTACATAGGGTATATACAGTGTATGTGATGTCCTGATGTAGTACTGTGCACGTCACCCTATACACCCCCAGTACATAGTGTATATACAGTGTATGTGATGTCCTGATGCAGTACTGTGCACGTCACCCTATACACCCCCAGTACATAGTGTATATACAGTGTATGTGATGTCCTGATGCAGTACTGTGCACGTCACCCTATACACCCCCAGTACATAGGGTATATACAGTGTATGTGATGTCCTGATGCGGTACTGTGCACGTCACCCTATACACCCCCAGTACATAGTGTATATACAGTGTATGTGATGTCCTGATGCGGTACTGTGCACGTCACCCTATACACCCCCAGTACATAGGGTATATACAGTGTATGTGATGTCCTGATGCGGTACTGTGCACGTCACCCTATACACCCCCAGTACATAGGGTATATACAGTGTATGTGATGTCCTGATGCAGTACTGTGCACGTCACCCTATACACCCCCAGTACATAGGGTATATACAGTGTATGTGATGTCCTGATGCGGTACTGTGCACGTCACCCTATACACCCCCAGTACATAGGGTATATACAGTGTATGTGATGTCCTGATGTAGTGCTGTGCACGTCACCCTATACACCCCCAGTACATAGGGTATATACAGTGTATGTGATGTCCTGATGCAGTACTGTGCACGTCACCCTATACACCCCCAGTACATAGGGTATATACAGTGTATGTGATGTCCTGATGCGGTACTGTGCACGTCACCCTATACACCCCCAGTACATAGGGTATATACAGTGTATGTGATGTCCTGATGCGGTACTGTGCACGTCACCCTATACACCCCCAGTACATAGGGTATATACAGTGTATGTGATGTCCTGATGCTGTACTGTGCACGTCACCCTATACACCCCCAGTACATAGGGTATATACAGTGTATGTGATGTCCTGATGCAGTACTGTGCACGTCACCCTATACACCCCCAGTACATAGGGTATATACAGTGTATGTGATGTCCTGATGCAGTACTGTGCACGTCACCCTATACACCCCCAGTACATAGGGTATATACAGTGTATGTGATGTCCTGATGCGGTACTGTGCACATCACCCTATACACCCCCAGTACATAGGGTATATACAGTGTATGTGATGTCCTGATGTAGTACTGTGCACGTCACCCTATACACCCCCAGTACATAGGGTATATACAGTGTATGTGATGTCCTGATGTAGTACTGTGCACGTCACCCTATACACCCCCAGTACATAGGGTATATACAGTGTATGTGATGTCCTGATGTAGTACTGTGCACGTCACCCTATACACCCCCAGTACATAGGGTATATACAGTGTATGTGATGTCCTGATGTAGTACTGTGCACGTCACCCTATACACCCCCAGTACATAGTGTATATACAGTGTATGTGATGTCCTGATGCTGTACTGTGCACATCACCCTATACACCCCCAGTACATAGGGTATATACAGTGTATGTGATGTCCTGATGTAGTACTGTGCACGTCACCCTATACACCCCCAGTACATAGGGTATATACAGTGTATGTGATGTCCTGATGTAGTACTGTGCACGTCACCCTATACACCCCCAGTACATAGGGTATATACAGTGTATGTGATGTCCTGATGCAGTACTGTGCACGTCACCCTATACACCCCCAGTACATAGGGTATATACAGTGTATGTGATGTCCTGATGTAGTACTGTGCACGTCACCCTATACACCCCCAGTACATAGGGTATATAAAGTGTATGTGATGTCCTGATGCGGTACTGTGCACGTCACCCTATACACCCCCAGTACATAGGGTATATACAGTGTATGTGATGTCCTGATGCTGTACTGTGCACATCACCCTATACACCCCCAGTACATAGGGTATATACAGTGTATGTGATGTCCTGATGCGGTACTGTGCACGTCACCCTATACACCCCCAGTACATAGGGTATATACAGTGTATGTGATGTCCTGATGCTGTACTGTGCACGTCACCCTATACACCCCCAGTACATAGGGTATATACAGTGTATGTGATGTCCTGATGCGGTACTGTGCACGTCACCCTATACACCCCCAGTACATAGGGTATATACAGTGTATGTGATGTCCTGATGTGGTACTGTGCACGTCACCCTATACACCCCAGTACATAGGGTATATACAGTGTATGTGATGTCCTGATGCGGTACTGTGCACGTCACCCTATACACCCCCAGTACATAGGGTATATACAGTGTATGTGATGTCCTGATGCTGTACTGTGCACGTCACCCTATACACCCCCAGTACATAGGGTATATACAGTGTATGTGATGTCCTGATGCGGTACTGTGCACGTCACCCTATACACCCCCAGTACATAGGGTATATACAGTGTATGTGATGTCCTGATGTGGTACTGTGCACGTCACCCTATACACCCCAGTACATAGGGTATATACAGTGTATGTGATGTCCTGATGCAGTACTGTGCACGTCACCCTATACACCCCCAGTACATAGGGTATATACAGTGTATGTGATGTCCTGATGCTGTACTGTGCACGTCACCCTATACACCCCCAGTACATAGGGTATATACAGTGTATGTGATGTCCTGATGCGGTACTGTGCACGTCACCCTATACACCCCCAGTACATAGGGTATATACAGTGTATGTGATGTCCTGATGTGGTACTGTGCACGTCACCCTATACACCCCAGTACATAGGGTATATACAGTGTATGTGATGTCCTGATGCGGTACTGTGCACGTCACCCTATACACCCCCAGTACATAGGGTATATACAGTGTATGTGATGTCCTGATGCTGTACTGTGCACGTCACCCTATACACCCCCAGTACATAGGGTATATACAGTGTATGTGATGTCCTGATGCGGTACTGTGCACGTCACCCTATACACCCCCAGTACATAGGGTATATACAGTGTATGTGATGTCCTGATGTGGTACTGTGCACGTCACCCTATACACCCCAGTACATAGGGTATATACAGTGTATGTGATGTCCTGATGCAGTACTGTGCACGTCACCCTATACACCCCCAGTACATAGGGTATATACAGTGTATGTGATGTCCTGATGCAGTACTGTGCACGTCACCCTATACACCCCCAGTACATAGGGTATATACAGTGTATGTGATGTCCTGATGCAGTACTGTGCACGTCACCCTATACACCCCCAGTACATAGGGTATATACAGTGTATGTGATGTCCTGATGCAGTACTGTGCACGTCACCCTATACACCCCCAGTACATAGGGTATATACAGTGTATGTGATGTCCTGATGCGGTACTGTGCCCGTCACCCTATACACCCCCAGTACATAGGGTATATACAGTGTATGTGATGTCCTGATGCTGTACTGTGCACATCACCCTATACACCCCCAGTACATAGGGTATATACACTGTATGTGATGTTCTGATGCGGTACTGTGCACGTCACCCTATACACCCCCAGTACATAGTGTATATACAGTGTATGTGATGTCCTGATGCGGTACTGTGCACATCACCCTATACACCCCCAGTACATAGGGTATATACAGTGTATGTGATGTCCTGATGCGGTACTGTGCACATCACCCTATACACCCCCAGTACATAGGGTATATACAGTGTATGTGATGTCCTGATGTAGTACTGTGCACGTCACCCTATACACCCCCAGTACATAGGGTATATACAGTGTATGTGATGTCCTGATGTAGTACTGTGCACGTCACCCTATACACCCCCAGTACATAGGGTATATACAGTGTATGTGATGTCCTGATGCTGTACTGTGCACGTCACCCTATACACCCCCAGTACATAGGGTATATACAGTGTATGTGATGTCCTGATGCAGTACTGTGCACGTCACCCTATACACCCCCAGTACATAGGGTATATACAGTGTATGTGATGTCCTGATGTAGTACTGTGCACGTCACCCTATACACCCCCAGTACATAGGATATATACAGTGTATGTGATGTCCTGATCCTGTACTGTGCACGTCACCCTATACACCCCCAGTACATAGGGTATATACAGTGTATGTGATGTCCTGATGCGGTACTGTGCACGTCACCCTATACACCCCCAGTACATAGGGTATATACAGTGTATGTGATGTCCTGATGCGGTACTGTGCACGTCACCCTATACACCCCCAGTACATAGTGTATATACAGTGTATGTGATGTCCTGATGCGGTACTGTGCACGTCACTCTATATACCCCCAGTACATAGGGTATATACAGTGTATGTGATGTCCTGATGCGGTACTGTGCACATCACCCTATACACCCCCAGTACATAGTGTATATACAGTGTATGTGATGTCCTGATGCGGTACTGTGCACATCACCCTATACACCCCCAGTACATAGGGTATATACAGTGTATGTGATGTCCTGATGCGGTACTGTGCACATCACCCTATACACCCCCAGTACATAGTGTATATACAGTGTATGTGATGTCCTGATGTAGTACTGTACATGTCACCCTATACACCCCCAGTACATAGGGTATATACAGTGTATGTGATGTACTGATGCAGTACTGTGCACGTCACCCTATACACCCCCAGTACATAGGGTATATACAGTGTATGTGATGTCCTGATGTAGTACTGTACATGTCACCCTATACACCCCCAGTACATAGGGTATATACAGTGTATGTGATGTCCTGATGCTGTACTGTGCACGTCACCCTATACACCCCCAGTACATAGGGTATATACAGTGTATGTGATGTCCTGATGTAGTACTGTACATGTCACCCTATACACCCCCAGTACATAGGGTATATACAGTGTATGTGATGTCCTGATGCGGTACTGTGCACGTCACCCTATACACCCCCAGTACATAGTGTATATACAGTGTATGTGATGTCCTGATGCGGTACTGTGCACGTCACCCTATACACCCCCAGTACATAGGGTATATACAGTGTATGTGATGTCCTGATGCGGTACTGTGCACGTCACCCTATACACCCCCAGTACATAGGGTATATACAGTGTATGTGATGTCCTGATGCAGTACTGTGCACGTCACCCTATACACCCCCAGTACATAGTGTATATACAGTGTATGTGATGTCCTGATGCGGTACTGTGCACGTCACCCTATACACCCCCAGTACATAGGGTATATACAGTGTATGTGATGTCCTGATGTAGTACTGTGCACGTCACCCTATACACCCCCAGTACATAGTGTATATACAGTGTATGTGATGTCCTGATGCGGTACTGTGCACGTCACCCTATACACCCCCAGTACATAGGGTATATACAGTGTATGTGATGTCCTGATGCTGTACTGTGCACGTCACCCTATACACCCCCAGTACATAGGGTATATACAGTGTATGTGATGTCCTGATGCAGTACTGTGCACGTCACCCTATACACCCCAGTACATAGGGTATATACAGTGTATGTGATGTCCTGATGCGGTACTGTGCACGTCACCCTATACACCCCCAGTACATAGGGTATATACAGTGTATGTGATGTCCTGATGCGGTACTGTGCACGTCACCCTATACACCCCCAGTACATAGGGTATATACAGTGTATGTGATGTCCTGATGCTGTACTGTGCACGTCACCCTATACACCCCCAGTACATAGGGTATATACAGTGTATGTGATGTCCTGATGCAGTACTGTGCACGTCACCCTATACACCCCCAGTACATAGGGTATATACAGTGTATGTGATGTCCTGATGTAGTACTGTGCACGTCACCCTATACACCCAGTACATAGGGTATATACAGTGTCTGTGATGTCCTGATGCGGTACTGTGCACGTCACCCTATACACCCCCAGTACATAGGGTATATACAGTGTATGTGATGTCCTGATGCGGTACTGTGCACGTCACCCTATACACCCCCAGTACATAGGGTATATACAGTGTATGTGATGCCCTGATGCAGTACTGTGCACATCACCCTATACACCCCCAGTACATAGTGTATATACAGTGTATGTGATGTCCTGATGCAGTACTGTGCACGTCACCCTATACCCCCAGTACATAGGGTATATACAGTGTATGTGATGTCCTGATGTAGTACTGTGCACGTCACCCTATACACCCCCAGTACATAGGGTATATACAGTGTATGTGATGTCCTGATGTAGTACTGTGCACGTCACCCTATACACCCCCAGTACATAGGGTATATACAGTGTATGTGATGTCCTGATGCGGTACTGTGCACGTCACCCTATACACCCCCAGTACATAGTGTATATACAGTGTATGTGATGTCCTGATGCGGTACTGTGCACGTCACCCTATACACCCCCAGTACATAGGGTATATACAGTGTATGTGATGTCCTGATGCGGTACTGTGCACGTCACCCTATACACCCCCAGTACATAGTGTATATACAGTGTATGTGATGTCCTGATGTAGTGCTGTGCACGTCACCCTATACACCCCCAGTACATAGGGTATATACAGTGTATGTGATGTCCTGATGTAGTACTGTGCACGTCACCCTATACACCCCCAGTACATAGTGTATATACAGTGTATGTGATGTCCTGATGCAGTACTGTGCACGTCACCCTATACACCCCCAGTACATAGGGTATATACAGTGTATGTGATGTCCTGATGCAGTACTGTGCACGTCACCCTATACACCCCCCAGTACATAGGGTATATACAGTGTATGTGATGTCCTGATGCGGTACTGTGCACGTCACCCTATACACCCCCAGTACATAGGGTATATACAGTGTATGTGATGTCCTGATGTAGTACTGTGCACGTCACCCTATACACCTCCAGTACATAGTGTATATACAGTGTATGTGATGTCCTGATGTAGTACTGTGCACGTCACCCTATACACCCCCAGTACATAGGGTATATACAGTGTATGTGATGTCCTGATGCAGTACTGTGCACGTCACCCTATACACCCCCAGTACATAGTGTATATACAGTGTATGTGATGTCCTGATGCGGTACTGTGCACGTCACCCTATACACCCCCAGTACATAGGGTATATACAGTGTATGTCATGTCCTGATGTAGTACTGTGCACGTCACCCTATACACCCCCAGTACATAGGGTATATACAGTGTATGTGATGTCCTGATGCGGTACTGTGCACGTCACCCTATACACCCCCAGTACATAGGGTATATACAGTGTATGTGATGTCCTGATGCGGTACTGTGCACGTCACCCTATACACCCCCAGTACATAGGGTATATACAGTGTATGTGATGTCCTGATGCGGTACTGTGCACGTCACCCTATACACCCCCAGTACATAGGGTATATACAGTGTATGTGATGTCCTGATGCGGTACTGTGCACGTCACCCTATACACCCCCAGTACATAGGGTATATACAGTGTATGTGATGTCCTGATGCGGTACTGTGCACGTCACCCTATACACCCCCAGTACATAGGGTATATACAGTGTATGTGATGTCCTGATGCGGTACTGTGCACGTCACCCTATACACCCCCAGTACATAGGGTATATACAGTGTATGTGATGCCCTGATGCAGTACTGTGCACATCACCCTATACACCCCCAGTACATAGTGTATATACAGTGTATGTGATGTCCTGATGCAGTACTGTGCACGTCACCCTATACCCCCAGTACATAGGGTATATACAGTGTATGTGATGTCCTGATGTAGTACTGTGCACGTCACCCTATACACCCCCAGTACATAGGGTATATACAGTGTATGTGATGTCCTGATGTAGTACTGTGCACGTCACCCTATACACCCCCAGTACATAGGGTATATACAGTGTATGTGATGTCCTGATGTAGTACTGTGCACGTCACCCTATACACCCCCAGTACATAGGGTATATACAGTGTATGTGATGTCCTGATGCAGTACTGTGCACGTCACCCTATACACCCCCAGTACATAGAGTATATACAGTGTATGTGATGTCCTGATGCGGTACTGTGCACGTCACCCTATACACCCCCAGTACATAGGGTATATACAGTGTATGTGACGTCCTGATGTGGTACTGTGCACGTCACCCTATACACCCCCAGTACATAGGGTATATACAGTGTATGTGATGTCCTGATGCGGTACTGTGCACGTCACCCTATACACCCCCAGTACATAGTGTATATACAGTGTATGTGATGTCCTGATGCTGTACTGTGCACGTCACCCTATACACCCCCAGTACATAGGGTATATACAGTGTATGTGATGTCCTGATGCGGTACTGTGCACGTCACCCTATACACCCCCAGTACATAGGGTATATACAGTGTATGTGATGTCCTGATGCGGTACTGTGCACGTCACCCTATACACCCCCAGTACATAGGGTATATACAGTGTATGTGATGTCCTGATGCTGTACTGTGCACGTCACCCTATACACCCCCAGTACATAGGGTATATACAGTGTATGTGATGTCCTGATGCAGTACTGTGCACGTCACCCTATACACCCCCAGTACATAGGGTATATACAGTGTATGTGATGTCCTGATGCAGTACTGTGCACGTCACCCTATACACCCCCAGTACATAGGGTATATACAGTGTATGTGATGTCCTGATGCTGTACTGTGCACGTCACCCTATACACCCCCAGTACATAGGGTATATACAGTGTATGTGATGTCCTGATGCAGTACTGTGCACATCACCCTATACACCCCCAGTACATAGGGTATATACAGTGTATGTGATGTCCTGATGTAGTACTGTGCACATCACCCTATACACCCCCAGTACATAGGGTATATACAGTATATGTGATGTCCTGATGCTGTACTGTGCACCTCACCCTATACACCCCCAGTACATAGGGTATATACAGTGTATGTGATGTCCTGATGTAGTACTGTGCACGTCACCCTATACACCCCCAGTACATAGGGTATATACAGTGTATGTGATGTCCTGATGCAGTACTGTGCACGTCACCCTATACACCCCCAGTACATAGGGTATATACAGTGTATGTGATGTCCTGATGTAGTACTGTGCACGTCACCCTATACACCCCCAGTACATAGGGTATATACAGTGTATGTGATGTCCTGATGTAGTACTGTGCACGTCACCCTATACACCCCCAGTACATAGGGTATATACAGTGTATGTGATGTCCTGATGCAGTACTGTGCACGTCACCCTATACACCACCAGTACATAGGGTATATACAGTGTATGTGATGTCCTGATGCTGTACTGTGCACGTCACCCTATACACCCCCAGTACATAGGGTATATACAGTGTATGTGATGTCCTGATGCAGTACTGTGCACGTCACCCTATACACCCCCAGTACATAGTGTATATACAGTGTATGTGATGTCCTGATGCGGTACTGTGCACGTCACCCTATACACCCCCAGTACATAGGGTATATACAGTGTATGTGATGTCCTGATGCGGTACTGTGCACGTCACCCTATACACCCAGTACATAGGGTATATACAGTGTATGTGATGTCCTGATGTAGTACTGTGCACGTCACCCTATACACCCCCAGTACATAGGGTATATACAGTGTATGTGATGTCCTGATGTAGTACTGTGCACGTCACCCTATACACCCCCAGTACATAGGGTATATACAGTATATGTGATGTCCTGATGCAGTACTGTGCACGTCACCCTATACACCCCCAGTACATAGGGTATATACAGTGTATGTGATGTCCTGATGCAGTACTGTGCACGTCACCCTATACACCCCCAGTACATAGGGTATATACAGTGTATGTGATGTCCTGATGCGGTACTGTGCACGTCACCCTATACACCCCCAGTACATAGGGTATATACAGTGTATGTGATGTCCTGATGCTGTACTGTGCACGTCACCCTATACACCCCCAGTACATAGGGTATATACAGTGTATGTGATGTCCTGATGTAGTACTGTGCACGTCACCCTATACACCCCCAGTACATAGTGTATATACAGTGTATGTGATGTCCTGATGCAGTACTGTGCATGTCACCCTATACACCCCCAGTACATAGGGTATATACAGCGTATGTGATGTCCTGATGTAGTACTGTGCACGTCACCCTATACACCCCCAGTACATAGGGTATATACAGTGTATGTGATGTCCTGATGCAGTACTGTGCACGTCACCCTATACACCCCCAGTACATAGTGTATATACAGTGTATGTGATGTCCTGATGCAGTACTGTGCACGTCACCCTATACACCCCCAGTACATAGGGTATATACAGTGTAAGTGATGTCCTGATGTAGTACTGTGCACGTCACCCTATACACCCCCAGTACATAGTGTATATACAGTGTATGTGATGTCCTGATGCGGTACTGTGCACGTCACCCTATACACCCCCAGTACATAGGGTATATACAGTGTATGTGATGTCCTGATGTAGTACTGTGCACATCACCCTATACACCCCCAGTACATAGGGTATATACAGTGTATGTGATGTCCTGATGTAGTACTGTGCACGTCACCCTATACACCCCCAGTACATAGGGTATATACAGTGTATGTGATGTCCTGATGCAGTACTGTGCACATCACCCTATACACCCCAGTACATAGGGTATATACAGTGTATGTGATGTCCTGATGCGGTACTGTGCACGTCACCCTATACCCCCAGTACATAGGGTATATACAGTGTATGTGATGTCCTGATGCGGTACTGTGCACGTCACCCTATACACCCCCAGTACATAGGGTATATACAGTGTATGTGATGTCCTGATGCGGTACTGTGCACGTCACCCTATACACCCCCAGTACATAGGGTATATACAGTGTATGTGATGTCCTGATGCTGTACTGTGCACGTCACCCTATACACCCCCAGTACATAGGGTATATACACTGTATGTGATGTCCTGATGCTGTACTGTGCACGTCACCCTATACACCCCCAGTACATAGGGTATATACAGTGTATGTGATGTCCTGATGCAGTACTGTGCACGTCACCCTATACACCCCCAGTACATAGGGTATATACAGTGTATGTGATGTCCTGATGCAGTACTGTGCACGTCACCCTATACACCCCCAGTACATAGTGTATATACAGTGTATGTGATGTCCTGATGCAGTACTGTGCACGTCACCCTATACACCCCCAGTACATAGTGTATATACAGTGTATGTGATGTCCTGATGTAGTACTGTGCACGTCACCCTATACACCCCCAGTACATAGGGTATATACAGTGTATGTGATGTCCTGATGTAGTACTGTGCACATCACCCTATACACCCCCAGTACATAGGGTATATACAGTGTATGTGATGTCCTGATGTAGTACTGTGCACATCACCCTATACACCCCCAGTACATAGGGTATATACAGTGTATGTGATGTCCTGATGTAGTACTGTGCACGTCACCCTATACACCCCCAGTACATAGGGTATATACAGTGTATGTGATGTCCTGATGTAGTACTGTGCACATCACCCTATACACCCCCAGTACATAGGGTATATACAGTGTATGTGATGTCCTGATGTAGTACTGTGCACATCACCCTATACACCCCCAGTACATAGGGTATATACAGTGTATGTGATGTCCTGATGTAGTACTGTGCACGTCACCCTATACACCCCCAGTACATAGGGTATATACAGTGTATGTGATGTCCTGATGCGGTACTGTGCACATCACCCTATACACCCCCAGTACATAGGGTATATACAGTGTATGTGATGTCCTGATGCGGTACTGTGCACGTCACCCTATACACCCCCAGTACATAGGGTATATACAGTGTATGTGATGTCCTGATGCGGGTACTGTGCACGTCACCCTATACACCCCCAGTACATAGGGTATATACAGTGTATGTGATGTCCTGATGCGGTACTGTGCACGTCACCCTATACACCCCCAGTACATAGGGTATATACAGTGTATGTGATGTCCTGATGCAGTACTGTGCACGTCACCCTATACACCCCCAGTACATAGGGTATATACAGTGTATGTGATGTCCTGATGCAGTACTGTGCACGTCACCCTATACACCCCCAGTACATAGGGTATATACAGTGTATGTGATGTCCTGATGCTGTACTGTGCACGTCACCCTATACACCCCCAGTACATAGTGTATATACAGTGTATGTGATGTCCTGATGCTGTACTGTGCACGTCACCCTATACACCCCCAGTACATAGTGTATATACAGTGTATGTGATGTCCTGATGTGGTACTGTGCACGTCACCCTATACACCCCCAGTACATAGGGTATATACAGTGTATGTGATGTCCTGATGCGGTACTGTGCACGTCACCCTATACACCCCCAGTACATAGGGTATATACAGTGTATGTGATGTCCTGATGCGGTACTGTGCACGTCACCCTATACACCCCCAGTACATAGGGTATATACAGTGTATGTGATGTCCTGATGCTGTACTGTGCACGTCACCCTATACACCCCCAGTACATAGTGTATATACAGTGTATGTGATGTCCTGATGTAGTACTGTGCACGTCCCCCTATACACCCCCAGTACATAGGGTATATACAGTATATGTGATGTCCTGATGCAGTACTGTGCACGTCACCCTATACACCCCCAGTACATAGGGTATATACAGTGTATGTGATGTCCTGATGCTGTACTGTGCACGTCACCCTATACACCCCCAGTACATAGGGTATATACAGTGTATGTGATGTCCTGATGCTGTACTGTGCACGTCACCCTATACACCCCCAGTACATAGGGTATATACAGTGTATGTGATGTCCTGATGCGGTACTGTGCACGTCACCCTATACACCCCCAGTACATAGGGTATATACAGTGTATGTGATGTCCTGATGCGGTACTGTGCACGTCACCCTATACACCCCCAGTACATAGGGTATATACAGTGTATGTGATGTCCTGATGCAGTACTGTGCATGTCACCCTATACACCCCCAGTACATAGGGTATATACAGCGTATGTGATGTCCTGATGTAGTACTGTGCACGTCACCCTATACACCCCCAGTACATAGGGTATATACAGTGTATGTGATGTCCTGATGCGGTACTGTGCACGTCACCCTATACACCCCCAGTACATAGTGTATATACAGTGTATGTGATGTCCTGATGCTGTACTGTGCACGTCACCCTATACACCCCCAGTACATAGGGTATATACAGTGTATGTGATGTCCTGATGCAGTACTGTGCACGTCACCCTATACACCCCCAGTACATAGGGTATATACAGTGTATGTGATGTCCTGATGTAGTACTGTGCACATCACCCTATACACCCCCAGTACATAGGGTATATACAGTGTATGTGATGTCCTGATGTAGTACTGTGCACGTCACCCTATACACCCCCAGTACATAGGGTATATACAGTGTATGTGATGTCCTGATGTAGTACTGTGCACGTCACTCTATACACCCCCAGTACATAGGGTATATACAGTGTCTGTGATGTCCTGATGTAGTACTGTGCACGTCACCCTATACACCCCCAGTACATAGGGTATATACAGTGTAAGTGATGTCCTGATGTAGTACTGTGCACGTCACCCTATACACCCCCAGTACATAGTGTATATACAGTGTATGTGATGTCCTGATGCGGTACTGTGCACATCACCCTATACACCCCCAGTACATAGGGTATATACAGTGTAAGTGATGTCCTGATGTAGTACTGTGGCACGTCACCCTATACACCCCAGTACATAGTGTATATACAGTGTATGTGATGTCCTGATGCAGTACTGTGCACGTCACCCTATACACCCCCAGTACATAGGGCATATACAGTGTATGTGATGTCCTGATGGCGGTACTGTGCACGTCACCCTATACACCCCCAGTACATAGGGTATATACAGTGTCTGTGATGTCCTGATGTAGTACTGTGCACGTCACCCTATACACCCCCCAGTACATAGTGTATATACAGTGTATGTGATGTCCTGATGCAGTACTGTGCACGTCACCCTATACACCCCCAGTACATAGGGTATATACAGTGTAAGTGATGTCCTGATGTAGTACTGTGCACGTCACCCTATACACCCCCAGTACATAGTGTATATACAGTGTATGTGATGTCCTGATGCAGTACTGTGCACGTCACCCTATACACCCCCAGTACATAGGGTATATACAGTGTATGTGATGTCCTGATGCAGTACTGTGCACGTCACCCTATACACCCCCAGTACATAGGGTATATACAGTGTATGTGATGTCCTGATGCGGTACTGTGCACGTCACCCTATACACCCCCAGTACATAGGGTATATACAGTGTATGTGATGTCCTGATGTAGTACTGTGCACGTCACCCTATACACCCCCAGTACATAGGGCATATACAGTGTATGTGATGTCCTGATGCGGTACTGTGCACGTCACCCTATACACCCCCAGTACATAGGGTATATACAGTGTATGTGATGTCCTGATGCAGTACTGTGCACGTCACCCTATACACCCCCAGTACATAGGGTATATACAGTGTATGTGATGTCCTGATGTAGTACTGTGCACGTCACCCTATACACCCCCAGTACATAGTGTATATACAGTGTATGTGATGTCCTGATGTAGTACTGTGCACGTCACCCTATACACCCCCAGTACATAGGGTATATACAGTGTATGTGATGTCCTGATGCAGTACTGTGCACGTCACCCTATACACCCCAGTACATAGGGTATATACAGTGTATGTGATGTCCTGATGTAGTACTGTGCACGTCACCCTATACACCCCCAGTACATAGGGTATATACAGTGTATGTGATGTCCTGATGCGGTACTGTGCACGTCACCCTATACACCCCCAGTACATAGGGTATATACAGTGTATGTGATGTCCTGATGCAGTACTGTGCACGTCACCCTATACACCCCCAGTACATAGGGTATATACAGTGTATGTGATGTCCTGATGCGGTACTGTGCACGTCACCCTATACACCCCCAGTACATAGGGTATATACAGTGTATGTGATGTCCTGATGCGGTACTGTGCACGTCACCCTATACACCCCCAGTACATAGGGTATATACAGTGTATGTGATGTCCTGATGTAGTACTGTGCACGTCACCCTATACACCCCCAGTACATAGGGTATATACAGTGTATGTGATGTCCTGATGCGGTACTGTGCACGTCACCCTATACACCCCCAGTACATAGGGTATATACAGTGTATGTGATGTCCTGATGCGGTACTGTGCACGTCACCCTATACACCCCCAGTACATAGGGTATATACAGTGTATGTGATGTCCTGATGTAGTACTGTGCACATCACCCTATACACCCCCAGTACATAGGGTATATACAGTGTATGTGATGTCCTGATGCGGTACTGTGCACGTCACCCTATACACCCCCAGTACATAGGGTATATACAGTGTATGTGATGTCCTGATGCGGTACTGTGCACGTCACCCTATACACCCCCAGTACATAGGGTATATACAGTGTATGTGATGTCCTGATGCGGTACTGTGCACATCACCCTATACACCCCCAGTACATAGGGTATATACAGTGTATGTGATGTCCTGATGCAGTACTGTGCACGTCACCCTATACACCCCCAGTACATAGGGTATATACAGTGTATGTGATGTCCTGATGCGGTACTGTGCACATCACCCTATACACCCCCAGTACATAGGGTATATACAGTGTATGTGATGTCCTGATGCAGTACTGTGCACGTCACCCTATACACCCCCAGTACATAGGGTATATACAGTGTATGTGATGTCCTGCTGCGGTACTGTGCACGTCACCCTATACACCCCCAGTACATAGGGTATATACAGTGTATGTGATGTCCTGCTGCGGTACTGTGCACGTCACCCTATACACCCCCAGTACATAGGGTATATACAGTGTATGTGATGTCCTGATGCAGTACTGTGCACGTCACCCTATACACCCCCAGTACATAGGGTATATACAGTGTATGTGATGTCCTGATGCGGTACTGTGCACGTCACCCTATACACCCCCAGTACATAGAGTATATACAGTGTATGTGATGTCCTGATGCGGTACTGTGCACGTCACCCTATACACCCCCAGTACATAGGGTATATACAGTGTATGTGATGTCCTGATGCAGTACTGTGCACGTCACCCTATACACCCCCAGTACATAGGGTATATATAGTGTATGTGATGTCCTGATGTAGTACTGTGCACGTCACCCTATACACCCCCAGTACATAGGGTATATACAGTGTATGTGATGTCCTGATGTAGTACTGTGCACGTCACCCTATACACCCCCAGTACATAGGGTATATACAGTGTATGTTATGTCCTGATGCTGTACTGTGCACGTCACCCTATACACCCCCAGTACATAGGGTATATACAGTGTATGTGATGTCCTGATGTGGTACTGTGCACGTCACCCTATACACCCCCAGTACATAGTGTATATACAGTATATGTGATGTCCTGATGCAGTACTGTGCACGTCACCCTATACACCCCCAGTACATAGGGTATATACAGTGTATGTGATGTCCTGATGCGGTACTGTGCACGTCACCCTATACACCCCCAGTACATAGTGTATATACAGTGTATGTGATGTCCTGATGCGGTACTGTGCACGTCACCCTATACACCCCCCAGTACATAGGGTATATACAGTGTATGTGATGTCCTGATGCAGTACTGTGCACGTCACCCTATACACCCCCAGTACATAGGGTATATACAGTGTATGTGATGTCCTGATGTACTGTGCACGTCACCCTATACACCCCCAGTACATAGGGTATATACAGTGTATGTGATGTCCTGATGCAGTACTGTGCACATCACCCTATACACCCAGTACATAGTGTATATACAGTGTATGTGATGTCCTGATGCAGTACTGTGCACGTCACCCTATACACCCCCAGTACATAGGGTATATACAGTGTATGTGATGTCCTGATGCGGTACTGTGCACGTCACCCTATACACCCCCAGTACATAGGGTATATACAGTGTATGTGATGTCCTGATGCAGTACTGTGCACGTCACCCTATACACCCCCAGTACATAGGGTATATACAGTGTATGTGATGTCCTGATGCAGTACTGTGCACGTCACCCTATACACCCCCAGTACATAGTGTATATACAGTATATGTGATGTCCTGATGCAGTACTGTGCACGTCACCCTATACACCCCCAGTACATAGGGTATATACAGTGTATGTGATGTCCTGATGCGGTACTGTGCACGTCACCCTATACACCCCCAGTACATAGGGTATATACAGTGTATGTGATGTCCTGATGTGGTACTGTGCACGTCACCCTATACACCCCCAGTACATAGGGTATATACAGTGTATGTGATGTCCTGATGCGGTACTGTGCACGTCACCCTATACACCCCCAGTACATAGGGTATATACAGTGTATGTGATGTCCTGATGTAGTACTGTGCACGTCACCCTATACACCCCCAGTACATAGGGTATATACAGTGTATGTGATGTCCTGATGCGGTACTGTGCACGTCACCCTATATACCCCCAGTACATAGGGTATATACAGTGTATGTGATGTCCTGATGCAGTACTGTGCACGTCACCCTATACACCCCCAGTACATAGTGTATATACAGTGTATGTGATGTCCTGATGCGGTACTGTGCACGTCACCCTATACACCCCCAGTACATAGGGTATATACAGTGTATGTGATGTCCTGATGCGGTACTGTGCACGTCACCCTATACACCCCCAGTACATAGGGTATATACAGTGTATGTGATGTCCTGATGCAGTACTGTGTACGTCACCCTATACACCCCCAGTACATAGGGTATATACAGTGTATGTGATGTCCTGATGTAGTACTGTGCACGTCACCCTATACACCCCCAGTACATAGTGTATATACAGTGTATGTGATGTCCTGATGCAGTACTGTGCACATCACCCTATACACCCCCAGTACATAGTGTATATACAGTGTATGTGATGTCCTGATGCAGTACTGTGCACATCACCCTATACACCCCCAGTACATAGGGTATATACAGTGTATGTGATGTCCTGATGCGGTACTGTGCACGTCACCCTATACACCCCCAGTACATAGGGTATATACAGTGTATGTGATGTCCTGATGCGGTACTGTGCACGTCGCCCTATACACCCCCAGTACATAGGGTATATACAGTGTATGTGATGTCCTGATGCGGTACTGTGCACGTCACCCTATACACCCCAGTACATAGGGTATATACAGTGTATGTGATGTCCTGATGCAGTACTGTGCACATCACCCTATACACCCCCAGTACATAGGGTATATACAGTGTATGTGATGTCCTGATGCAGTACTGTGCACGTCACCCTATACACCCCCAGTACATAGGGTATATACAGTGTATGTGATGTCCTGATGTAGTACTGTGCACGTCACCCTATACACCCCCAGTACATAGGGTATATACAGTGTATGTGATGTCCTGATGCGGTACTGTGCACGTCACCCTATACACCCCCAGTACATAGGGTATATACAGTGTATGTGATGTCCTGATGCGGTACTGTGCACGTCACCCTATACACCCCCAGTACATAGGGTATATACAGTGTATGTGATGTCATGATGCGGTACTGTGCATATCACCCTATACACCCCCAGTACATAGGGTATATACAGTGTATGTGATGTCCTGATGCAGTACTGTGCACATCACCCTATACACCCCCAGTACATAGGGTATATACAGTGTATGTGATGTCCTGATGCGGTACTGTGCACGTCACCCTATACACCCCCAGTACATAGGGTATATACAGTGTATGTGATGTCCTGATGCTGTACTGTGCACATCACCCTATACACCCCCAGTACATAGGGTATATACAGTGTATGTGATGTCCTGATGCGGTACTGTGCACGTCACCCTATACACCCCCAGTACATAGGGTATATACAGTGTATGTGATGTCCTGATGCAGTACTGTGCACGTCACCCTATACACCCCCAGTACATAGGGTATATACAGTGTATGTGATGTCCTGATGTAGTACTGTGCACGTCACCCTATACACCCCCAGTACATAGGGTATATACAGTGTATGTGATGTCCTGATGCGGTACTGTGCACGTCACCCTATACACCCCCAGTACATAGGGTATATACAGTATATGTGATGTCCTGATGTAGTACTGTGCATGTCACCCTATACACCCCCAGTACATAGTGTATATACAGTGTATGTGATGTCCTGATGCGGTACTGTGCACGTCACCCTATACACCCCCAGTACATAGTGTATATACAGTGTATGTGATGTCCTGATGCAGTACTGTGCACGTCACCCTATACACCCCCAGTACATAGGGTATATACAGTGTATGTGATGTCCTGATGTAGTACTGTGCACGTCACCCTATACACCCCCAGTACATAGTGTATATACAGTGTATGTGATGTCCTGATGTAGTACTGTGCACGTCACCCTATACACCCCCAGTACATAGGGTATATACAGTGTATGTGATGTCCTGATGTAGTACTGTGCACGTCACCCTATACACCCCCAGTACATAGGGTATATACAGTGTATGTGATGTCCTGATGTAGTACTGTGCACGTCACCCTATACACCCCCAG
Organism: Pseudophryne corroboree; assembly: GCF_028390025.1. Classification (NCBI taxonomy): domain Eukaryota; kingdom Metazoa; phylum Chordata; class Amphibia; order Anura; family Myobatrachidae; genus Pseudophryne; species Pseudophryne corroboree. Next base: position 13,620,534 of record NC_086445.1, on the reverse strand, counting down.
TACATAGGGTATATACAGTGTATGTGATGTCCTGATGCGGTACTGTGCACGTCACCCTATACACCCCCAGTACATAGTGTATATACAGTGTATGTGATGTCCTGATGCAGTACTGTGCCCGTCACCCTATACACCCCCAGTACATAGGGTATATACAGTGTATGTGATGTCCTGATGCTGTACTGTGCACGTCACCCTATACACCCCCAGTACATAGTGTATATACAGTGTATGTGATGTCCTGATGCAGTACTGTGCCCGTCACCCTATACACCCCCAGTACATAGGGTATATACAGTGTATGTGATGTCCTGATGCGGTACTGTGCACGTCACCCTATACACCCCCAGTACATAGTGTATATACAGTGTATGTGATGTCCTGATGCAGTACTGTGCACGTCACCCTATACACCCCCAGTACATAGGGTATATACAGTGTATGTGATGTCCTGATGTAGTACTGTGCATGTCACCCTATACACCCCCAGTACATAGTGTATATACAGTGTATGTGATGTCCTGATGTCACCCTATACACCCCCAGTACATAGGGTATATACAGTGTATGTGATGTCCTGATGTAGTACTGTGCACGTCACCCTATACACCCCCAGTACATAGGGTATATACAGTGTATGTGATGTCCTGATGCGGTACTGTGCACATCACCCTATACACCCCCAGTACATAGGGTATATACAGTGTATGTGATGTCCTGATGCAGTACTGTGCACGTCACCCTATACACCCCCAGTACATAGGGTATATACAGTGTATGTGATGTCCTGATGCAGTACTATGCACGTCACCCTATACACCCCCAGTACATAGGGTATATACAGTGTATGTGATGTCCTGATGTAGTACTGTGCACGTCACCCTATACACCCCCAGTACATAGGATATATACAGTGTATGTGATGTCCTGATGCTGTACTGTGCACGTCACCCTATACACCCCCAGTACATAGGGTATATACAGTGTATGTGATGTCCTGATGCAGTACTGTGCACGTCACCCTATACACCCCCAGTACATAGGGTATATACAGTGTATGTGATGTCCTGATGCAGTACTGTGCACGTCACCCTATACACCCCCAGTACATAGGGTATATACAGTGTATGTGATGTCCTGATGCAGTACTGTGCACGTCACCCTATACACCCCCAGTACATAGGGTATATACAGTGTATGTGATGTCCTGATGCGGTACTGTGCACGTCACCCTATACACCCCCAGTACATAGGGTATATACAGTGTATGTGATGTCCTGATGCGGTACTGTGCACGTCACCCTATACACCCCCAGTACATAGGGTATATACAGTGTATGTGATGTCCTGATGTAGTACTGTGCACGTCACCCTATACACCCCCAGTACATAGTGTATATACAGTGTATGTGATGTCCTGATGCAGTACTGTGCACATCACCCTATACACCCCCAGTACATAGGGTATATACAGTGTATGTGATGTCCTGATGTAGTACTGTGCACATCACCCTATACACCCCCAGTACATAGGGTATATACAGTGTATGTGATGTCCTGATGCGGTACTGTGCACGTCACCCTATACACCCCCAGTACATAGGGTATATACAGTATATGTGATGTCCTGATGTAGTACTGTGCACATCACCCTATACACCCCCAGTACATAGGGTATATACAGTGTATGTGATGTCCTGATGCGGTACTGTGCACGTCACCCTATACACCCCCAGTACATAGGGTATATACAGTGTATGTGATGTCCTGATGCGGTACTGTGCACGTCACCCTATACACCCCCAGTACATAGGGTATATACAGTGTATGTGATGTCCTGATGCGGTACTGTGCACGTCACCCTATACACCCCCAGTACATAGGGTATATACAGTGTATGTGATGTCATGATGCGGTACTGTGCACGTCACCCTATACACCCCCAGTACATAGTGTATATACAGTGTATGTGATGTCCTGATGCGGTACTGTGCACGTCACCCTATACACCCCCAGTACATAGGGTATATACAGTGTATGTGATGTCCTGATGCAGTACTGTGCACGTCACCCTATACACCCCCAGTACATAGGGTATATACAGTATATGTGATGTCCTGATGTAGTACTGTGCACATCACCCTATACACCCCCAGTACATAGGGTATATACAGTGTATGTGATGTCCTGATGCGGTACTGTGCACGTCACCCTATACACCCCCAGTACATAGGGTATATACAGTGTATGTGATGTCCTGATGCAGTACTGTGCACGTCACCCTATACACCCCCAGTACATAGGGTATATACAGTATATGTGATGTCCTGATGTAGTACTGTGCACGTCACCCTATACACCCCCAGTACATAGGGTATATACAGTGTATGTGATGTCCTGATGTAGTACTGTGCACGTCACCCTATACACCCCCAGTACATAGGGTATATACAGTGTATGTGATGTCCTGATGCGGTACTGTGCACGTCACCCTATACACCCCCAGTACATAGGGTATATACAGTGTATGTGATGTCCTGATGCGGTACTGTGCACATCACCCTATACACCCAGTACATAGGGTATATACAGTGTATGTGATGTCCTGATGCGGTACTGTGCACGTCACCCTATACACCCCCAGTACATAGGGTATATACAGTGTATATGATGTCCTGATGTAGTACTGTGCACGTCACCCTATACACCCCCAGTACATAGGGTATATACAGTGTATGTGATGTCCTGATGCAGTACTGTGCACGTCACCCTATACACCCCCAGTACATAGGGTATATACAGTGTATGTGATGTCCTGATGCGGTACTGTGCACGTCACCCTATACACCCCCAGTACATAGGGTATATACAGTGTATGTGATGTCCTGATGCAGTACTGTGCACGTCACCCTATACACCCCCAGTACATAGTGTATATACAGTGTATGTGATGTCCTGATGCAGTACTGTGCACGTCACCCTATACACCCCCAGTACATAGGGTATATACAGTGTATGTGATGTCCTGATGCTGTACTGTGCACGTCACCCTATACACCCCCAGTACATAGTGTATATACAGTGTATGTGATGTCCTGATGTCACCCTATACACCCCCAGTACATAGGGTATATACAGTGTATGTGATGTCCTGATGTAGTACTGTGCACGTCACCCTATACACCCCCAGTACATAGGGTATATACAGTGTATGTGATGTCCTGATGCAGTACTGTGCACGTCACCCTATACACCCAGTACATAGGGTATATACAGTGTATGTGATGTCCTGATGCTGTACTGTGCACGTCACCCTATACACCCCCAGTACATAGTGTATATACAGTGTATGTGATGTCCTGATGCAGTACTGTGCACGTCACCCTATACACCCCCAGTACATAGGGTATATACAGTGTATGTGATGTCCTGATGTAGTACTGTGCACGTCACCCTATACACCCCCAGTACATAGGGTATATACAGTGTATGTGATGTCCTGATGTAGTACTGTGCACGTCACCCTATACACCCCCAGTACATAGGGTATATACAGCGTATGTGCATAGGGTATATACAGTGTATTTATATAGGGTATTTACAGTGTATGTATATAGGTTGTATATACAGTGTGTGTATGTGTATGTATGTATGTATATATATATATATATGTGTGTGTGTGTGTGTGTATGTATGTGTATATATATATATATGTATATATATATTTCTCTGACGTCCTAATGGTTGCTGGGAACTCCGTAAGGACCATGGGGAATAGCGGCTCCGCAGGAGACTGGGCACAACTAAAGAAAGCTTTAGGACTACTTGGTGTGCACTGGCTCCTCCCTCTATGACCCTCCTCCAGACCTCAGTTAGAATTTTGTGCCCGGCTGAGCTGGATGCACACTCGGGGCTCTCCTGAGCTCCTAGAAAAGAAAGTATTTGTTAGGTTTTTTATTTTCAGTGAGATCTGCTGGCAACAGACTCTCTGCTACGAGGGACTTAGGGGAGAGAAGCGGGCCTACCTGCTTGCAGCTAGCTTGGGCTTCTTAGGCTACTGGACACCATTAGCTCCAGAGGGATCGAACACAGGCCCAGCCTCGGTCGTCCGGTCCCGGAGCCGCGCCGCCGTCCCCCTTGCAGAGCCAGAAGCAAGAAGAACGTCCAGGAAATCGGCGGCAGAAGACTCCGGTCTTCATTAAGGTAGCGCACAGCACTGCAGCTGTGCGCCATTGCTCCCTGTGCACACCACATACTCTGGTCACTGATGGGTGCAGGGCGCTGGGGGGGGGGCGCCCTGGGCAGCAATTAGAGTACCTTAAGAGTGGCAAATCACACATAATATAGCCTAATAAGCTATATATGTGTGTAAAATACCCCTGCCACATTATGATTATAAGAGCGGGAGAAGTCCGCCGAAAAAGGGGCGGGGCTATCTCCCTCAGCACACTGGCGCCATTTTCTCTTCACAGTGCAGCTGGAAGACAGCTCCCCAGGCTCTCCCCTGTAGTTTTCAGGCTCAAAGGGTTAAAAAGAGAGGGGGGGCACTAAATTTAGGCGCAAATCTGTGTATTATAGCAGCTATAAGGGAAAAATCACTGTGGGTAGTGTGAATCCCTGCATTATATAGCGCTCTGGTGTGTGCTGGCATACTCTCTCTCTGTCTCCCCAAAGGACTTTGTGGGGTCCTGTCCTCAGTCAGAGCATTCCCTGTGTGTGTGCGGTGTGTCGGTACGGCTGTGTCGACATGTTTGATGAGGAGGCTTATGTGGAGGCGGAGCAGATGCCGATAAATTTGATGTCACCCCCTGTGGGGTCGACACCTGAGTGGATGGACATGTGGAAGGAATTTTGTGACAGTGTCAACTCCTTACATGAAAGGTTTGACGACATAGCAGATGTGGGACAGCCGGCTTCTCAGCCCGTGCCTGCCCAGGCGTCTCAAAAGCCATCAGGGGCCCTAAAACGCCCACTACCTCAGATGGCAGACACAGATGTCGACACGGATACCGACTCCAGTGTCGACGACGATGAGACTACTGTACATTCCAATAGAGCCACCCGTTACATGATTACGGCAATAAAAAATGTGTTGCACATTTCTGATATTACCCCAGGTACCACAAAAAAGGGTATTATGTTTGGGGAGAAAAAAGCTTCCAGTGGTTTTTCCCCCATCTGATGAACTAAATGTGTGAAGAAGCGTGGGCTTCCCCCGATAAGAAACTGGTAATTTCTAAAAGGTTACTAATGGCGTACCCTTTCCCGCCAGAGGATAGGTCACGTTGGGAGACATCCCCTAGGGTGGATAAAGCGCTTACACGTCTGTCAAAGAAGGTGGCACTACCGTCTCAGCCTGCAGATAGAATGCAGGAGGCTATCCTGAAGTCTGTATATACACACTCAGGCATTATACTGAGACCAGCTATTGCTTCAGCATGAATGTGCAGTGCTGCAGCTGCGTGGTCAGATTCTCTGTACCTTATACCCCTTTTCCACTTACGAGCACGGGTCGCAGCCGGGAGCCTGACACGGGAGCTGACCCGTGCTCGGCCCCTTTCCCATCAGCAGTCACAACCCGGCATATGCCGGGTTGGTGACGCTTCTAGTGACGCGGCAGGGGCGGCGCAGGGAGATCACATGATCTCCCAGCGCCGCCCTTCCATACAGTGTAAATGGGAGCCGTGTCGCATCGACACGGCTCCCGTTTACACTACAACCCTACCCGGATCAGTCCCGTGTCCTACCCAGGTAAATAGCCGGGTAGGATTCACGGGTCACTTGATCCGGGTTTACCCTTTTCCACTTGCAAAAAACACGGGTAAATGCGCGCCCCCGTGCATTTACCCGTGTTTTTTGAGCTAGTGGAAAAGGGGTATTAGACGGGGACACTATATTGCTAACCATAGAGCATATTAAAGACGCAGTCTTATACATGAGAGATGCACAGAGGGATAATTGCCGACTGGCATCTAAAATAAACGCAATGTCCATTTCTGCCAGGAACTCGGCAGTGGACAGGTGATGCTGATTCTAAAAGGCACATGGAAGTTTTGCCTTACAAGGGTGAGGAGTTGTTTGGGGATGGTCTCTCGGACCTCGTTTCCACAGCGACAGCTGGGAAGTCAGCATTTTTACCCCATGTTCCCTCACAGCCAAAGAAAGCACCGTATTATCAGGTACAGTCCTTTCGGCCCCAGAAAGGCAAGCGGGTTAGAGGCGCGTCCTTTCTGCCCAGAGGCAGAGGTAGAGGGAAAAAGCTACAACATACAGCCAGTTCCCAGGAACAAAAGTCCTCCCCCGCTTCCTCTAAGTCCACCGCATGACGCTGGGGCTCCACAGGCGGAGCCAGGTACGGTGGGGGCCCGTCTCAAGAACTTCAGCGACCAGTGGGCTCGCTCACGGGTGGATCCCTGGATTCTACAAGTAGTATCTCAGGGGTACAAGCTGGAATTCGAGACGTCTCCCCCTCGCCGTTTCCTCAATCTGCCTTGCCGACAGCTCCCCCGGACAGGGAGGCAGTGCTGGAGGCGATTCACAAGCTGTATTCTCAGCAGGTGATAATCAAGGTACCCCTCCTTCAACAAGGACGGGGTTACCATTCCACAATGTTTGTGGTACCGAAACCGGACGGTTCGGTGAGACCCATTTTAAATTTAAAATCCTTGAACACTTATATAAGAAGGTTCAAGTTCAAGATGAAATCGCTCAGGGCGGTGATTGCAAGCCTGGACGAGGGGGATTACATGGTATCACTGGACATCAAGGATGCTTACCTGCATGTCCCCATTTACCCTCCTCACCAGGAGTACCTCAGATTTGTGGTACAGGATTGTCATTACCAATTCCAGACGTTGCTGTTTGGTCTTTCCACGGCACCGCGGGTATTTACCAAGGTAATGGCCGAAATGATGATACTCCTTTGGAGAAAGGGAGTTTTAATTATCCCGTACTTGGACGATCTCCTTATAAAGGCGAGGTCCAGGGAACAGTTGTTGATCGGTGTAGCACTAGCTCGGGAAGTGCTACAACAGCACGGCTGGATCCTGAATATTCCAAAGTCGCAGCTGGTTCCTACAACACGTCTACTGTTCCTGGGGATGGTTCTGGACACAGAACAGAAAAAAGTGTTTCTCCCGGAGGAGAAGGCCAAGGAGTTGTCATCTCTAGTCAGAGACCTTCTAAAACCAAAACAGGTGTCGGTGCACCACTGCACGTGAGTCCTGGGAAAGATGGTGGCTTCTTACGAAGCAATTCCATTCGGAAGGTTCCATGCAAGGATCTTTCAGTGGGATCTGTTGGACAAGTGGTCCGGATCGCATCTTCAGATGCATCGGCTGATAACCCTGTCTCCAAGGACCAGGGTGTCGCTGTTGTGGTGGCTGCAGAGTGCTCATCTTCTAGAGGGCCGCAGATTCGGCATACAGGACTGGATCCTGGTGACCACGGATGCCAGCCTTCGAGGTTGGGGGGCAGTCACACAGGGAAGAAACTTCCAAGGACTATGGACAAGTCAGGAGACTTCCCTACACATAAATATTCTGGAACTAAGGGCCATTTACAATGCCCTAAGTCAGGCAAGACCCCTGCTTCAACGCCAGCCGGTGCTGATCCAGTCAGACAACATCACGGCGGTCGCCCATGTAAACCGTCAGGGCGGCACAAGAAGCAGGATGGCGCTTGGCAGAAGCCACAAGGATTCTCCGATGGGCGGAAAATCATGTGTTAGCACTGTCAGCAGTGTTCATTCCTGGAGTGGACAACTGGGAAGCAGACTTTCTCAGCAGACACGACCTCCACCCGGGAGAGTGGGGACTTCATCCAGAAGTCTTCCAAATGGTTGTACACCGGTGGGAAAGGCCACAGGTGGACATGATGGCGTCCCGCCTCAACAAAAAGCTAAAATGTTATTGTGCCAGGTCAAGGGACCCTCAGGCGATAGCTGTGGACGCTCTGGTAACACTGTGGGTGTACCAGTCGGTGTATGTGTTCCTTCCTCTGCCTCTCATACCCAAGGTACTGAGAATAATAAGAAGGAGAGGAGTAAGAACTATACTCGTGGTTCCAGATTGGCCAAGAAGATCTTGGTACCCAGAACTTCAAGAAATGATCTCAGAGGACCCATGGTCTCTGCCGCTCAGACAGGACCTGCTGCAGCAGGGGCCCTGTCTGTTCCAAGACTTACCGCGGCTGCGTTTGACGGCATGGCGGTTGAACGCCGGATCCTGAAGGAAAAGGGCATTCCGGAGGAAGTTATCCCTACGCTAATTAAAGCTAGGAAAGAAGTGACCGCAAACCATTATCACCGCATATGGCGGAAATATGTTGCGTGGTGTGAGGCCAGGAAGGCCCCAAAGGAGGAATTTCAGCTAGGTCGATTTCTGCACTTCCTACAGTCAGGGATGACTATGGGCCTAAAATTGGGTTCCATTAAGGTCCAGATTTCGGCTCTATCGATTTTCTTCCAAAAAGAACTGGCTTCACTACCTGAAGTTCAGACGTTTGTTAAGGGAGTGCTGCATATTCAGCCCCCTTTTGTGCCCCCAGTGGCACCTTGGGATCTCAATGTGGTGTTGGATTTCCTAAAGTCGCATTGGTGAACCACTTAAAACCGTGGAACTAAAATATCTCACGTGGAAAGTGGTCATGCTGTTGGCCTTGGCTTCGGCCAGGCGTGTGTCAGAATTGGCGGCTTTGTCTTGTAAAAGCCCTTATCTGATTTTCCATATGGACAGGGCAGAATTGAGGACTCGTCCCCAATTTCTCCCAAAGGTGGTTTCAGCGTTTCATTTGAACCAGCCTATTGTGGTGCCTGCGGCTACTCGTGACTTGGAGGACTCCAAGTTGCTGGACGTAGTCCGGGCCCTAAAAATCTATGTTTCCAGGACAGCTGGAGTCAGAAAGACTGACTCGTTATTTATCCTACATGCGCCCAACAAGTTGGGTGCGCCTGCTTCAAAGCAGACTATTGCTCGCTGGATCTGTAGCACGATTCAACTTGCACATTCGGCGGCTGGACTGCCGCATCCTAAATCTGTAAAAGCCCATTCCACGAGGAAGGTGGGCTCTTCTTGGGCGGCTGCCCGAGGGGTCTCGGCTTTACAACTTTGCAGAGCAGCTACTTGGTCGGGGTCAAACACATTTGCTAAATTCTACAAGTTTGATACCCTGGCTGAGGAGGACCTAGAGTTCGCTCATTCGGTGCTGCAGAGTCATCCGCACTCTCCCGCCCGTTTGGGAGCTTTGGTATAATCCCCATGGTCCTTACGGAGTCCCAGCATCCACTAGGACGTCAGAGAAAATAAGATTTTACTCACCGGTAAATCTATTTTCTCGTAGTCCGTAGTGGATGCTGGGCGCCCGTCCCAAGTGCGGATTGTCTGCAATACTTGTATATAGTTATTGTTTAACTAAAGGGTTATTGTTGAGCCATCTGTTGAGAGGCTCAGTTATATTTCATACTGTTAACTGGGTATAGTATCACGAGTTATACGGTGTGATTGGTGTGGCTGTTATGAGTCTTACCCGGGATTCAAAATCCTTTCCTTATTGTGTCAGCTCTTCCGGGCACAGTATCCTAACTGAGGTCTGGAGGAGGGTCATAGAGGGAGGAGCCAGTGCACACCAGGTAGTCCTAAAGCTTTCTTTAGTTGTGCCCAGTCTCCTGCGGAGCCGCTATTCCCCATGGTCCTTACGGAGTTCCCAGCATCCACTACGGACTACGAGAAATAGATTTACCGGTTAGTAAAATCTTATATATATATATATATATATATATATATATATATATATATATATATATATATATATATATATATATAGTAGATACAGTGTATGTATATAGGGTAGCTGTAGATATAGTATGTCCATGGGGTATATACAGTGTATGTACAGTATATAGGGTATATATATATATATATATATATATATTTATTATGGTATATATAGTATATGTGCATAGGGTATATACAGTGTATGTACATAGTTTATATACAGTGTATGCACATAGGGTATATACAGTCTATTTATATAGGGTATTTACAGTGTATGTATATATAGGTTGTATATACAGTATGTATATAGGGTATATACAGTGTATGTATATAGAGTATACACAGTGTATGTACAGCATATAGGGTATATACAGTATATGTATATAGGGTATATATAGTATATGTGCATAGGGTATATACAGTGTATGTATATAGGGTATATATAGTATATGTGCATAGGGTATATACAGTGTATGTGATATGTGTATCCTGCAGGCTGTCTGCCGTTCTGCGTACAAGGGCAGCGTGTCGGCTGGGTGCTACAGCCGGTGGCACAGCTTCTCTCCCAGACCTCCGATGTGTTCACCCTACGCAGAGACCCCTCTGCCCAGCTGGAGCTTAGTGACCGTCTGCGCTGCCCCCAGGACAGGACACGGGCTGTACAAGAGGTGATGGAGTCATTGAGAGCTCAGGACGTCTTCCCCTGTCTCCGGGAATGGAGGGATGAGGTGAGGACATTGCAGACTCTGAGCAAAGTGCAGCGTAGGCTGTGTATCCCCTCATAGCAATCTGCGTATGTCCGTCACCAGAGGCCGCGTTCTGCGCTACGCTCAGATAACATGGCGTGCTGCAGTGCATGCTGGGAACTGTTACTCTATACCAGCTGCAGGCTATAAGCTGTGTATCCCCTCATAGCAATCTGCGTATGTCCGTCACCAGAGCCCGCGTTCTGCGCTACACTCAGATAACATGTGGTGTGCTGCAGTGCATGCTGGGAACTGTTACACAGCTTATAGCCTGCAGCTGGTATAGAGTAACAGTTCCCAGCATGCACTGCAGCACACCACATGTTATCTGAGTGTAGCGCAGAACGCGGGCTCTGGTGACGGACATACGCAGATTGCTATGAGGGGATACACAGCTTATAGCCTGCAGCTGGTATAGAGTAACAGTTCCCAGCATGCACTGCAGCACACCACATGTTACCTGAGTGTAGCGCAGAACGCGGGCTCTGGTGACGGACATACGCAGATTGCTATGAGGGGATACACAGCTTATAGCCTGCAGCTGGTATATAGTAACAGTTCCCAGCATGCACTGCAGCACGCCACATGTTATCGGAGCGTAGCACAGAACGCGGCCTCTGGTGACGGACATACGCAGATTGCTATGAGGGGATACACAGCTTATAGCCTGCAGCTGGTATAGAGTAACAGTTCCCAGCATGCACTGCAGCACGCCACATGTTATCTGAGTGTAGCGCAGTACGCGGCCTCTGGTGACGGACATACGCAGATTGCTATGAGGGGATACACAGCTTATAGCCTGCAGCTGGTATAGAGTATCCCCTCATAGCAATCTGCGTATGTCCGTCACCAGAGGCCGCGTTCTGCGCTACACTCAGATAACATGTGGCGTGCTGCAGTGCATGCTGGGAACTGTTACTCTATACCAGCTGCAGGCTATAAGCTGTGTATCCCCTCATAGCAATCTACGTATGTCCGTCACCAGAGCCCGCGTTCTGCGCTACGCTCAGATAACATGTGGTGTGCTGCAGTGCATGCTGGGAACTGTTACTCTATACCAGCTGCAGGCTATAAGCTGTGTATCCCCTCATAGCAATCTGCGTATGTCCGTCACCAGAGCCCGCGTTCTGCACTACGCTCAGATAACATGTGGTGTGCTGCAGTGCATGCTGGGAACTGTTACTCTATACCAGCTGCAGGCTATAAGCTGTGTATCCCCTCATAGCAATCTGCGTATGTCCGTCACCAGAGGCCGCGTTCTGCGCTATGCTCAGATAACATGTGGCGTGCTGCAGTGCATGCTGGGAACTGTTACTCTATACCAGCTGCAGGCTATAAGCTGTGTATCCCCTCATAGCAATCTGCGTATGTCAGTCACCAGAGGCCGCGTTCTGTGCTACGCTCAGATAACATGTGGTGTGCTGCAGTGCATGCTGGGAACTGTTACTCTATACCAGCTGCAGGCTATAAGCTGTGTATCCCCTCATAGCAATCTGCGTATGTCCGTCACCAGAGCCCGCGTTCTGCGCTACGCTCAGATAACATGGTGTGCTGCAGTGCATGCTGGGAACTGTTACTCTATACCAGCTGCAGGCTATAAGCTGTGTATCCCCTCATAGCAATCTGCGTATGTCCGTCACCAGAGGCCGCGTTCTGCGTTACGCTCAGATAACATGGCGTGCTGCAGTGCATGCTGGGAACTGTTACTCTATACCAGCTGCAGGCTATAAGCTGTGTATCCCCTCGTAGCAATCTGCGTATGTCCGTCACCAGAGCCCGCGTTCTGCGCTACGCTCCGATAACATGTGGTGTGCTGCAGTGCATGCTGGGAACTGTTACTCTATACCAGCTGCAGGCTATAAGCTGTGTATCCCCTCATAGCAATCTGCGTATGTCCGTCACCAGAGGCCGCGTTCTGCGCTACGCTCCGATAACATGTGGTGTGCTGCAGTGCATGCTGGGTACTGTTACTCTATACCAGCTGCAGGCTATAAGCTGTGTATCCCCTCATAGCAATCTACGTATGTCCGTCATCAGAGCCCACGTTCTGCGCTACGCACAGATAACATGGCGTGCTGCAGTGCATGCTAGGAACTGTTACTCTATACCAGCTGCAGGCTATAAGCTGTGTATCCCCTCATAGCAATCTGCGTATATCCGTCACCAGAGCCCGCGTTCTGCGCTACACTCAGATAACATGGCGTGCTGCAGTGCATGCTGGGAACTGTTACTCTATACCAGCTGCAGGCTATAAGCTGTATATCCCCTCATAGCAATCTGCGTATGTCCGTCACCAGAGCCCGCGTTCTGCGCTACACTCAGATAAGATGTGGCGTGCTGCAGTGCATGCTGGGAACTGTTACTCTATACCAGCTGCAGGCTATAAGCTGTGTATCCTCTCATAGCAATCTGCGTATGTCCGTCACCAGAGCCCGCGTCCTGCGCTACGCTCAGATAACATGTGGTGTGCTGCAGTGCATGCTGGGAACTGTTACTCTATACCAGCTGCAGGCTATAAGCTGTGTATCCTCTCATAGCAATCTGCGTATGTCCGTCACCAGAGCCCGCGTTCTGCGCTACGCTCAGGTAACATGTGGTGTGGTGCAGTGCATGCTGGGAACTGTTACTCTATACCAGCTGCAGGCTATAAGCTGTGTATCCCCTCATAGCAATCTGCGTATGTCCGTCACCAGAGCCCGCGTTCTGTGCTACACTCAGGTAACATGTGGTGTGCTGCAGTGCATGCTGGGAACTGTTACTCTATACCAGCTGCAGGCTATAAGCTGTGTATCCCCTCATAGCAATCTGCGTATGTCCGTCACCAGAGGCCGCGTTCTGTGCTACGCTCAGATAACATGTGGTGTGCTGCAGTGCATGTTGGGAACTGTTACTCTATACCAGCTGCAGGCTATACGCTGTGTATCCTCTCATAGCAATCTGCGTATGTCCGTCACCAGAGGCCGCGTCCTGCGTTACGCTCAGATAACATGGCGTGCTGCAGTGCATGCTGGGAACTGTTACTCTATACCAGCTGCAGGCTATAAGCTGTGTATCCCCTCATAGCAATCTGCGTATGTCCGTCACCAGAGGCCGCGTTCTGCACTACGCTCAGATAACATGTGGCGTGCTGCAGTGCATGCTGGGAACTGTTACTCTATACCAGCTGCAGGCTATAAGCTGTGTATCCCCTCATAGCAATCTGCGTATGTCCGTCACCAGAGCCCGCGTTCTGCGCTACACTCAGGTAACATGTGGTGTGCTGCAGTGCATGCTGGGAACTGTTACTCTATACCAGCTGCAGGCTATAAGCTGTGTATCTCCTCATAGCAATCTGCGTATGTCCGTCACCAGAGGCCGCGTTCTGTGCTACGCTCAGATAACATGGCGTGCTGCAGTGCATGCTGGGAACTGTTACTCTATACCAGCTGCAGGCTATACGCTGTGTATCCCCTCATAGCAATCTGCGTATGTCCGTCACCAGAGGCCGCGTTCTGCGTTACGCTCAGATAACGTGGTGTGCTGCAGTGCATGCTGGGAACTGTTACTCTATACCAGCTGCAGGCTATAAGCTGTGTATACCCTCATAGCAATCTGCGTATGTCCGTCACCAGAGCCCGCGTTCTGCGCTACGCTCAGATAACATGGCGTGCTGCAGTGCATGCTGGGAACTGTTACTCTATACCAGCTGCAGGCTATAAGCTGTGTATCCCCTCATAGCAATCTGCGTATGCCCGTCACCAGAGCCCGCGTTCTGCGCTACGCTCAGATACCATGTGGTGTGCTGCAGTGCATGCTGGGAACTGTTACTCTATACCAGCTGCAGGCTATAAGCTGTGTATCCCCTCATAGCAATCTGCGTATATCCGTCACCAGAGCCCGCGTTCTGCGCTACGCTCAGATAACATGTGGTGTGCTGCAGTGCATGCTGGGAACTGTTACTCTATACCAGCTGCAGGCTATAAGCTGTGTATCCCCTCATAGCAATCTACGTATGTCCGTCACCAGAGGCCGCGTTCAGCGCTACGCTCAGATAACATGGCGTGCTGCAGTGCATGCTGGGAACTGTTACTCTATACCAGCTGCAGGCTATAAGCTGTGTATCCCCTCATAGCAATCTGCGTATGTCCGTCACCAGAGGCCGCGTTCTGTGCTACGCTCAGATAACATGTGGCGTGCTGCAGTGCATGCTGGGAACTGTTACTCTATACCAGCTGCAGGCTATAAGCTGTGTATCCCCTCATAGCAATCTGCGTATGTCCTTCACCGGAGCCCGCATTCTGCGCTACGCTCAGATAACATGTGGTGTGCTGCAGTGCATGCTGGGAACGGTTACTCTATACCAGCTGCAGGCTATAAGCTGTGTATCCCCTCATAGCAATCTGCGTATGTCCTTCACCGGAGCCCGCGTTCTGCGCTACGCTCAGATAACATGTGGTGTGCTGCAGTGCATGCTGGGAACTGTTACTCTATACCAGCTGCAGGCTATAAGCTGTGTATCCCCTCATAGCAATCTGCGTATGTCCGTCACCAGAGGCCGCGTTCTGCGCTACGCTCAGATAACATGGCGTGCTGCAGTGCATGCTGGGAACTGTTACTCTATACCAGCTGCAGGCTATAAGCTGTGTATCCCCTCATAGCAATCTGCGTATGTCCGTCACCAGAGCCCGCGTTCTGCGCTACGCTCAGATAACATGGCGTGCTGCAGTGCATGCTGGGAACTGTTACTCTATACCAGCTGCAGGCTATAAGCTGTGTATCCCCTCATAGCAATCTGCGTATGTCCTTCACCGGAGCCGCGTTTTGCGTTACGCTCAGATAACATGGCGTGCTGCAGTGCATGCTGGGAACTGTTACTCTATACCAGCTGCATGCTATAAGCTGTGTATCCCCTCATAGCAATCTGCGTATGTCCGTCACCAGAGCCCGCGTTCTGCGCTACGCTCAGATAACATGTGGCGTGCTGCAGTGCATGCTGGGAACTGTTACTCTATACCAGCTGCAGGCTATAAGCTGTGTATCCCCTCATAGCAATCTGCGTATGTCCGTCACCAGAGGCCGCGTTCTGCGCTACGCTCAGATAACATGGCGTGCTGCAGTGCATGCTGGGAACTGTTACTATATACCAGCTGCAGGCTATAAGCTGTGTATCCCCTCATAGCAATCTGCGTATGTCCGTCACCAGAGGCCGCGTTCTGTGCTACGCTCAGATAACATGTGGCGTGCTGCAGTGCATGCTGGGAACTGTTACTCTATACCAGCTGCAGGCTATAAGCTGTGTATCCCCTCATAGCAATCTGCGTATGTCCGTCACCAGAGGCCGCGTTCTGCGCTACGCTCAGATAACATGGCGTGCTGCAGTGCATGCTGGGAACTGTTACTCTATACCAGCTGCAGGCTATAAGCTGTGTATCCCCTCATAGCAATCTGCGTATGTCCGTCACCAGAGGCCGCGTTCTGTGCTACGCTCAGATAACATGTGGTGTGCTGCAGTGCATGCTGGGAACTGTTACTATATACCAGCTGCAGGCTATAAGCTGTGTATCCCCTCATAGCAATCTGCGTATGTCCGTCACCAGAGGCCGCGTTCTGTGCTACGCTCAGATAACATGTGGTGTGCTGCAGTGCATGCTGGGAACTGTTAGTCTATACCAGCTGCAGGCTATAAGCTGTGTATCCCCTCATAGCAATCTGCGTATGTCCTTCACCGGAGCCCGCGTTCTGCGCTACGCTCAGATAACATGTGGTGTGCTGCAGTGCATGCTGGGAACTGTTACTCTATACCAGCTGCAGGCTATAAGCTGTGTATCCCCTCATAGCAATCTGCGTATGTCCTTCACCGGAGCCCGCATTCTGCGCTACGCTCAGATAACGTGGTGTGCTGCAGTGCATGCTGGGAACTGTTACTCTATACCAGCTGCAGGCTATAAGCTGTGTATCCCCTCATAGCAATCTGCGTATGTCCGTCACCAGAGGCCGCGTTCTGCGCTACACTCAGATAAGATGTGGCGTGCTGCAGTGCATGCTGGGAACTGTTACTCTATACCAGCTGCAGGCTATAAGCTGTCTGTGTCCCCTCATAGCAATCTGCGTATGTCCGTCACCAGAGCCCGCGTTCTGTGCTACGCTCAGGTAACATGTGGTGTGCTGCAGTGCATGCTGGGAACTGTTACTCTATACCAGCTGCAGGCTATAAGCTGTGTATCCCCTCATAGCAATCTGCGTATGTCCGTCACCAGAGGCCGCGTTCTGTGCTACGCTCAGATAACATGGCGTGCTGCAGTGCATGCTGGGAACTGTTACTATATACCAGCTGCAGGCTATAAGCTGTGTATCCCCTCATAGCAATCTGCGTATGTCCATCACCAGAGGCCGCGTTCTGCACTACGCTCAGATAACATGGCGTGCTGCAGTGCATGCTGGGAACTGTTACTCTATACCAGCTGCAGGCTATAAGCTGTGTATCCCCTCATAGCAATCTGCGTATGTCCTTCACCGGAGCCCGCGTTCTGCGCTACGCTCAGATAACATGTGGTGTGCTGCAGTGCATGCTGGGAACTGTTACTCTATACCAGCTGCAGGCTATAAGCTGTGTATCCCCTCATAGCAATCTGCGTATGTCCTTCACCGGAGCCCGCATTCTGCGCTACGCTCAGATAACGTGGTGTGCTGCAGTGCATGCTGGGAACTGTTACTCTATACCAGCTGCAGGCTATAAGCTGTGTATCCCCTCATAGCAATCTGCGTATGTCCGTCACCAGAGGCCGCGTTCTGCGCTACACTCAGATAAGATGTGGCGTGCTGCAGTGCATGCTGGGAACTGTTACTCTATACCAGCTGCAGGCTATAAGCTGTCTGTGTCCCCTCATAGCAATCTGCGTATGTCCGTCACCAGAGGCCGCGTTCTGCGCTACGCTCAGATAACATGGCGTGCTGCAGTGCATGCTGGGATCTGTTACTCTATACCAGCTGCAGGCTATAAGCTGTGTATCCTCTCATAGCAATCTACGTATGTCCGTCACCAGAGCCCACGTTCTGCGCTACGCTCAGATAACATGTGGTGTGCTGCAGTGCATGCTGGGAACTGTTACTCTATACCAGCTGCAGGCTATACGCTGTGTATCCTCTCATAGCAATCTGCGTATGTCCGTCACCAGAGGCCGCGTCCTGCGTTACGCTCAGATAACATGTCGTGCTGCAGTGCATGCTGGGAACTGTTACTCTATACCAGCTGCAGGCTATAAGCTGTGTATCCCCACATAGCAATCTGCGTATGTCCGTCACCAGAGCCCACGTTCTGCGCTACGCTCAGATAACATGGCGTGCTGCAGTGCATGCTGGGAACTGTTACACAGCTTATAGCCTGCAGCTGGTATAGAGTATCCTCTCATAGCAATCTGCGTATGTCCGTCACCAGAGGCCGCGTTCTGCGCTACACTCAGATAAGATGTGGCGTGCTGCAGTGCATGCTGGGAACTGTTACTCTATACCAGCTGCAGGCTATAAGCTGTCTGTGTCCCCTCATAGCAATCTACGTATGTCCGTCACCAGAGGCCGCGTTCTGCACTACGCTCAGACAAGATGTGGCGTGCTGCAGTGCATGCTGGGAACTGTTACTCTATACCAGCTGCAGGCTATAAGCTGTCTGTGTCCCAGGGGCAGATTTATCAGACCTTGGAGAGAGATAAAGTACCAACCAGCTTCTGTCATTTTTCAAACACAGCCTGTAACATGGCAGCTAGGAGCTGATTGGCTGCTACTTTATCTCTCTCCAAGCTTTGGTAAATCTGCCCCTTAGAGAGTGGAGGTAAACGCCACCTGAGGTGATGAGAGATGGGGTCTGGGTGACCGCAGAGAGGGGTTTCCTGTCCTGTGAAATCCTTTCTGACGCTTAGAGGACATGTGACGCAGGATCAGTGACTGAACAGAACATTGATTAACGTCGGTCGTACAGGGAGCTGATCACAAGTTCTAGTCATCTGTCTATGTGAGCTCCTGGCCACCCCCCGCCAGCGGTGATACGGTTAATTTCTCTAACGTCCTAGTGGATGCTGGGAACTCCGAAAGGACCATGGGGAATAGCGGCTCCGCAGGAGACTGGGCACAACTAAAAGAAAGCTTTTAGACTACCTGGTGTGCACTGGCTCCTCCCACTATGACCCTCCTCCAAGCCTTAGTTAGATTTTTGTGCCCGGCCGAGCTGTATGCACACTAGGGGCTCTCCTGAGCTCCTAGAAATAAAGTTTATGTTAGGTTTTTTTATTTTACAGTGAGACCTGCTGGCAACAGGCTCACTGCAACGAGGGACTAAGGGGAGAAGAAGCGAACCTACCTGCTTGCAGCTAGCTTGGGCTTCTTAGGCTACTGGACACCATTAGCTCCAGAGGGATCGACCGCAGGACCCGTCCTTGGTGTTCGTTCCCGGAGCCGCGCCGCCGTCCCCCTTACAGAGCCAGAAGCAAGAAGATGGTCCGGAAAATCGGCGGCAAAAGACATCAGTCTTCACCAAGGTAGCGCACAGCACTGCAGCTGTGCGCCATTGCTCCTCATGCACACTTCACACTCCGGTCACTGAGGGTGCAGGGCGCTGGGGGGGGGGCGCCCTGAGCAGCAATAAAAACACCTTGGCTGGCAAATATATCACAATATATAGCCCCAGAGGCTATATATGTGATAAATACCCCTGCCAGAATCCATAAAAAAGCGGGAGAAAAGTCCGCGAAAAAGGGGCGGAGCTATCTCCCTCAGCACACTGGCGCCATTTTCTCTTCACAGTGCAGCTGGAAGACAGCTCCGCAGGCTCTCCCCTGTAGTTTTCAGGCTCAAAGGGTTAAAAAGAGAGGGGGGGCACTAAATTTAGGCGCAATATTGTATATACAAGCGGCTATTGGGGAAAATTCACTCAGTTATAGTGTTAATCCCCACATTATATAGCGCTCTGGTGTGCGCTGGCATACTCTCTCTCTGTCTCCCCAAAGGGCTTTGTGGGGTCCTGTCCTCAGTCAGAGCATTCCCTGTGTGTGTGCGGTGTGTCGGTACGGCTGTGTCGACACGTTTAATGAGGAGGCTTATGTGATGGCAGAGCAGATGCCGATAAATGTGATGTCGCCCCCTGTGGGGCCGACACCAGAGTGGATGGATAGGTGGAAGGTATTAACCGACAGTGTCAACTCCTTACATAAAAGGCTGGATGACGTAACAGCTATGGGACAGCCGGCTTCTCAGCCCGCGCCTGCCCAGGCGTCTCAAAGGCCATCAGGGGCTCAAAAACGCCCGCTCCCTCAGATGGCAGACACAGGTGTCGACACGGAGTCTGACTCCAGTGTCGACGAGGTTGAGACATATACACAATCCACTAGGAACATCCGTTACATGATCCCGGCAATAAAAAATGTGTTACACATTTCTGACATTAACCCAAGTACCACTAAAAAAGGGTTTTATGTTTGGGGAGAAAAAGCAGGCAGTGTTTTGTTCCCCCATCAAATGAGTGAATGAAGTGTGAAAAAGCGTGGGTTCCCCCGATAAGAAACTGGTAATTTCTAAAAAGTTACTGATGGCGTACCCTTTCCCGCCAGAGGATAAGTTACGCTGGGAGATATCCCCTAGGTGGATAAGGCGCTCACACGTTTGTCAAAAAAGGTGGCACTGCCGTCTTAGGATACGGCCACTTTGAAGGTACCTGCTGATAAAAAGCAGGAGGCTATCCTGAAGTCTGTATTTACACACTCAGGTACTAGACTGAGACCTGCAGATAGTGCTGCTGCAGCGTGGTCTGTAACCCTGTCAAACAGGGATACTATTTTGCGAACATAAGACGTCGTCTTATATATGAGGGATGCACAGAGGGATATTTTGCCGGCTGGCATCCAGAATTAATGCAATGTCCATTCTGTCAGGAGGGTATTAGAGACCCGACACTGGACAGGTGATGCTGACTTTAAAAGGCACATAGAGCCTTATAAGGGTGAGGAATTGTTTGGGGATGGTCTCTGGGACCTCGTATCCACAGCAACAGCTGGGAAGAAAAATTTTTACCTCAGGTTTCCTCACAGCCTAAGAAAGCACTGTATTATCAGGTACAGTCCTTTCGGCTTCAGAAAAGCAAGCGGTTAAAAGGCGCTTCCTTTCTGCACAGAGACGAGGGAAGAGGGAAAAACCTGCACCAGTCAGCCAGTTCCCAAAATCAAAATTCTTCCCCCGCTTCCTCTGAGTCCACCGAATGACGCAGGGGCTCCACAGGCGTAGCCAGGTACGGTGGGGGGCCGCCTCAAAAATTTCAGCGATCAGTGGGCTCGCTCACAGGTGGATCCCTGGATCCTTCAAGTAGTATCTCAGGGGTACAAGCTGGAATTCGAGGCGTCTCCCCCCCCGCCGTTTCCTCAAATCTGCCTTGCCGACAACTCCCTCAGGCAGGGAGGCTGTGCTAGAGAAAATTCACAAGCTGTATTCCCAGCAGGTGATAGTCAAGGTGCCCCTACTTCAACAAGGACGGGGTTACTATTCCACACTGTTTGTGGTACCGAAACCGGACGGTTCGGTGAGACCCATTTTAAATTTGAAATCCTTGAACACATACATAAAAAAATTCAAGTTCAAGATGGAATCGCTCAGGGCGGTTATTGCAAGCCTGGAGGAGGGGGATTACATGGTATCCCTGGACATCAAGGAGGCTTACCTACATGTCCCCATTTACCATCCTCACCAGGAGTACCTCAGATTTGTGGTACAGGATTGCCATTACCAATTCCAAACACTGCCGTTTGGACTGTCCACGGCACCAAGGGTCTTTACCAAGGTAATGGCAGAAATGATGATACTCCTTCGAAAAAGGGAGTTTTAATTATCCCGTACTTGGACGATCTCCTTATAAAGGCGAGGTCCAAGGAGCAGTTGTTGGTCGGAGTAGCACTATCTCGGGAAGTGCTACAACAGCACGGATGGATTCTATACATTCCAAAGTCACAGCTGGTTCCTACCACACGCCCTACTGTTCCTGGGGATGGTTCTGGACACAGAACAGAAAAAAGTGTTTCTCCCGCAGGAGAAAGCCAAGGAGCTGTCATCTCTAGTCAGATACCTCCTGAAACCAAAACAGGTATCGGTGCATCACTGCACACGAGTCCTGGGGAAAATGGTAGCTTCTTACGAAGCAAAATTCCATTCGGCAGGTTCCATGCAAGAACCTTTCAGTGGGACCTCTTGGACAAGTGGTCGGGATCGCATCTTCAGATGCATCGGCTGATAACCCTGTCTCCAAGGACCAGGGTATCTCTACTGTGGTGGCTGCAGAGTGCTCATCTTCAAGAGGGCCGCAGATTCGGCATACAGGACTGGGTCCTGGTAACCACGGATGCCAGCCTTCGAGGCTGGGGGGCAGTCACACAGGGAAGAAATTTCCAAGGACTTTGGTCAAGTCAGGAGTCGTCCCTACACATAAATATTCTGGAACTGAGGGCCATTTACAATGCCCTAAGTCTGGCAAGGCCTCTGCTTCAAAACCAACCTGTACTGATCCAATCAGACAACATCACGGCAGTCGCCCATGTAAACCGACAGGGCGGCACAAGAAGCAGGATGGCGATGGCAGAAGCCACAAGGATTCTCCGATGGGCGGAAAATCACATCTTAGCACTGTCAGCAGTGTTCATTCCGGGAGTGGACAACTGGGAAGCAGACTTCCTCAGCAGACACGACCTACACCCGGGAGAGTGGGGACTTCATCCAGAAGTCTGCCAACTGTTGGTAAACCGTTGGGAAAGGCCACAGGTGGACATGATGGCGTCCCGCCTAAACAAAAAACTAGATATTGCGCCAGGTCAAGGGACCCTCAGGCAATAGCTGTGGACACTCTAGTGACACCGTGGGTGTACCAGTCGGTTTATGTATTCCCTCCTCTGCCTCTCATACCAAAGGTACTGAGAATAATAAGAAAACGAGGAGTAAGAACGATACTCGTGGTTCCGGATGGGCCAAGAAGAGCTTGGTACCCAGAACTTCAAGAAATGATATCAGAGGACCCATGGCTTCTACCGCTCAGACAGGATCTGCTACAGCAGGGGCCCTGTCTGTTCCAAGACTTACCGCGGCTGCGTTTGACGGCATGGCGGTTGAATTCCGGATCCTAAAGGAAAAGGGCATTCCGGAGGAAGTCATTCCTACGCTGATAAAAGCCAGGAAAGAAGTAACCGCAAACCATTATCACTGTATTTGGCGAAAATATGTTGCGTGGTGTGAGGCCAGGAAGGCCCCAACAGAGGAATTTCAGCTGGGTCGTTTTCTGCACTTCCTACAGTCAGGAGTGACTATGGGCCTAAACTTGGGTTCCATTAAGGTCCAGATTTCGGCTCTGTCGATTTTCTTCCAGAAAGAACTGGCTTCACTGCCTGGAGTTCAGACATTTGTAAAGGGAGTGCTACATATTCAGCCCCCTTTTGTGCCTCCTGTGGCACCTTGGGATCTCAACGTGGTGTTGAGTTTCCTAAAGTCACATTAGTTTGAGCCACTTAAAACTGTGGATTTGAAATATCTCGCGTGGAAAGTGGTCATGTTATTGGCCTTGGCTTCGGCCAGGCGTGTGTCAGAATGGGCGGCTTTGTCATGTAAAAGCCCTTATCTGATTTTCCATATGGATAGGGCAGAATTGAGGACTCGTCCCCAGTTTCTCCCTAAGGTGGTATCAGCTTTTCACTTGAACCAACCTATTGTAGTGCCTGCGGCTACTAGGGACTTGGAAGATTCCAAGTTACTGGACGTAGTCAGGGCCTTAAAAAATTATATTTCCAGGACGGCTGGAGTCAGGAAAAACTGACTCGCTTTTTATCCTGTAGGCACCCAACAAAATAGGTGCTCCTGCTTCTAAGCAGACTATTGCTCGCTGAATTTGTAGCACAATTCAGCTGGAGCATTCTGTGGCTGGATTGCAGCATCCTAAATCAGTAAAAGCCCATTCCACGAGGAAAGTGGGCTCATCTTGGGCGGCTGCCCGAGGGGTCTCGGCTTTACAACTTTGCCGAGCTGCAACTTGGTCAGGGGCAAACACGTTTGCTAAATTCTACAAATTTGATACCCTGGCTGAGGAGGACCTTGAGTTCTCTCATTCGGTGCTGCAGAGTCATCCGCACTCTCCCGCCCGTTTGGGAGCTTTGGTATAATCCCCATGGTCCTTTCGGAGTTCCCAGCATCCACTAGGACGTTAGAGAAAATAAGATTTTACTCACCGGTAAATCTATTTCTCGTAGTCCGTAGTGGATGCTGGGCGCCCATCCCAAGTGCGGATTGTCTGCAATACTTGTATATAGTTATTGTTAACTAAAGGGTTATTGTTGAGCCATCTGTTGAGAGGCTCAGTTATGTTTCATACTGTTAACTGGATATGGTATCACGAGTTATACGGTGTGATTGGTGTGGCTGGTATGAGTCTTACCTGGGATTCAAAATCCTTCCTTATTGTGTCAGCTCTTCCGGGCACAGTATCCTAACTGAGGCTTGGAGGAGGGTCATGGTGGGAGGAGCCAGTGCACACCAGGTAGTCTAAAAGCTTTCTTTTAGTTGTGCCCAGTCTCCTGCGGAGCCGCTATTCCCCATGGTCCTTTCGGAGTGCCCAGCATCCACTACGGACTACGAGAAATAGATTTACCGGTGAGTAAAATCTTATTTTACCCTGACTCTCCGTCTCTTCCTTAGCTCTATGATGTGAAGGGTCTCTTCTCAGACCCCCCTCTCCTCCGCATGGAGCGAGCTGCAACACGTGAGTAACACATTATTGCTCAGGTATGAAAGAGGCTTCTTATCCCCAAGAGCTTGCAATCTTTTGTTACCAGTCCTTCTATACTGCATGTTTTATTGCATCTCTGCCAGAGACTCTCCCTGTATACATCTGTCGCTTCATCTCTGCCAGAGACTCTCCCTGTATCCATCTCTGTCGCTGCATCTCTGCCAGAGACTCTCCCTGTATACATCTCTGTCGCTGCATCTCTGCCAAAGACTCTCCCTGTATCCATCCCTGTCACTGCATCTCTGCCAGAGACTCTCCCTGTATCCATCTCTGTTGCTTCATCTCTGCCAGAGACTCTCCCTGTATCCATCTCTGTCGCTGCATCTCTGCCAGAGACTCTCCCTGTATCCATCTCTGTCGCTGCATCTCTGCCAAAGACTCTCCCTGTATCCATCTCTGTCGCTGCATCTCTGCCAAAGACTCTCCCTGTATCCATCTCTGTCGCTGCATCTCTGCCAGAGACTCTCCCTGTATCCATCTCTGTCGCTGCATCTCTGCCAGAGACTCTCCCTGTATCCATCTCTGTCGCTTCATCTCTGCCAGAGACTCTCCCTGTATCCATCCCTGTCACTGCATCTCTGCCAGAGACTCTCCCTGTATCCATCTCTGTCGCTGCATCTCTGCCAGAGACTCTCCCTGTATCCATCTGTCGCTGCATCTCTGTCAGAGACTCTCCCTGTATCCATCTCTGTCGCTGCATCTCTGCCACTCTCCCTGTATCCATCTCTGTTGCTGCATCTCTGCCAAAGACTCTCCCTGTATACATCTCTGTCGCTGCATCTCTGCCAAAGACTCTCCCTGTATCCATCCCTGTCACTGCATCTCTGCCAGAGACTCTCCCTGTATCCATCTCTGTTGCTTCATCTCTGCCAGAGACTCTCCCTGTATCCATCCCTGTCACTGCATCTCTGCCAGAGACTCTCCCTGTATACATCTCTGTCGCTGCATCTCTGCCAAAGACTCTCCCTGTATCCATCCCTGTCACTGCATCTCTGCCAGAGACTCTCCCTGTATCCATCTCTGTCGCTGCATCTCTGTCAGAGACTCTCCCTGTATACATCTCTGTCGCTGCATCTCTGCCAAAGACTCTCCCTGTATCCATCTCTGTCGCTGCATCTCTGCCAGAGACTCTCCCTGTATCCATCTCTGTCGCTGCATCTCTGCCAAAGATTCTCCCTGTATACATCTGTCACTGCATCTCTGCCAGAGACTCTCCCTGTATCCATCTCTGTCGCTGCATCTCTGCCAGAGACTCTCCCTGTATCCATCCCTGTCGCTGCATCTCTGCCAGAGACTCTCCCTGTATCCATCTCTGTTGCTTCATCTCTGCCAAAGACTCTCCCTGTATCCACCTCTGTCGCTGCATCTCTGTCAGAGACTCTCCCTGTATACATCTCTGTCGCTGCATCTCTGCCAAAGACTCTCCCTGTATCCATCTCTGTCGCTGCATCTCTGCCAAAGACTCTCCCTGTATCCATCTCTGTCGCCTCATCTCTGCCAGAGACTCTCCCTGTATCCATCTCTGTCGCTGCATCTCTGTCAGAGACTCTCCCTGTATACATCTCTGTCGCTGCATCTCTGCCAAAGACTCTCCCTGTATCCATCTCTGTCGCTGCATCTCTGCCAGAGACTCTCCCTGTATCCATCTCTGTCGCTGCATCTCTGCCAAAGATTCTCCCTGTATCCATCTCTGTCGCTGCATCTCTGCCAGAGACTCTCCCTGTATCCATCTCTGTCGCTGCATCTCTGCCAAAGACTCTCCCTGTATCCATCTCTGTCGCTGCATCTCTGCCAAAGACTCTCCCTGTATCCATCTCTGTCGCTGCATCTCTGCCAGAGACTCTCCCTGTATCCATCTCTGTCGCTGCATCTCTGCCAGAGACTCTCCCTGTATCCATCTCTGTCGCTTCATCTCTGCCAGAGACTCTCCCTGTATCCATCCCTGTCGCTGCATCTCTGCCAGAGACTCTCCCTGTATCCATCTCTGTCGCTTCATCTCTGCCAGAGACTCTCCCTGTATCCATCCCTGTCACTGCATCTCTGCCAGAGACTCTCCCTGTATCCATCTCTGTCGCTGCATCTCTGCCAGAGACTCTCCCTGTATCCATCTCTGTCGCTGCATCTCTGCCAGAGACTCTCCCTGTATCCATCTCTGTCGCTGCATCTCTGCCAGAGACTCTCCCTGTATCCATCTGTCGCTGCATCTCTGTCAGAGACTCTCCCTGTATCCATCTCTGTTGCTTCATCTCTGCCAAAGACTCTCCCTGTATCCATCTCTGTCGCTGCATCTCTGCCAGGGACTCTCCCTGTATCCATCTCTGTCGCTGCATCTCTGCCAGGGACTCTCCCTGTATCCATCCCTGTCACTGCATCTCTGCCAGAGACTCTCCCTGTATACATCTCTGTCGCTGCATCTCTGCCAAAGACTCTCCCTGTATCCATCCCTGTCACTGCATCTCTGCCAGAGACTCTCCCTGTATACATCTCTGTCGCTGCATCTCTGCCAAAGACTCTCCCTGTATCCATCTCTGTCGCTGCATCTCTGCCAGAGACTCTCCCTGTATCCATCTGTCGCTGCATCTCTGCCAAAGATTCTCCCTGTATACATCTGTCACTGCATCTCTGCCAGAGACTCTCCCTGTATCCATCTCTGTCGCTGCATCTCTGCCAGAGACTCTCCCTGTATCCATCCCTGTCGCTGCATCTCTGCCAGAGACTCTCCCTGTATCCATCTCTGTTGCTTCATCTCTGCCAAAGACTCTCCCTGTATCCACCTCTGTCGCTGCATCTCTGTCAGAGACTCTCCCTGTATACATCTCTGTCGCTGCATCTCTGCCAAAGACTCTCCCTGTATCCATCTCTGTCGCTGCATCTCTGCCAAAGACTCTCCCTGTATCCATCTCTGTCGCCTCATCTCTGCCAGAGACTCTCCCTGTATCCATCTCTGTCGCTGCATCTCTGTCAGAGACTCTCCCTGTATACATCTCTGTCGCTGCATCTCTGCCAAAGACTCTCCCTGTATCCATCTCTGTCGCTGCATCTCTGCCAGAGACTCTCCCTGTATCCATCTCTGTCGCTGCATCTCTGCCAGAGACTCTCCCTGTATCCATCTCTCGCTTCATCTCTGCCAGAGACTCTCCCTGTATCCATCTCTGTCGCTGCATCTCTGTCAGAGACTCTCCCTGTATACATCTCTGTCGCTGCATCTCTGCCAAAGACTCTCCCTGTATCCATCTCTGTCGCTGCATCTCTGCCAGAGACTCTCCCTGTATCCATCTCTGTCGCTGCATCTCTGCCAAAGATTCTCCCTGTATCCATCTCTGTCGCTGCATCTCTGCCAGAGACTCTCCCTGTATCCATCTCTGTCGCTGCATCTCTGCCAAAGACTCTCCCTGTATCCATCTCTGTCGCTGCATCTCTGCCAAAGACTCTCCCTGTATCCATCTCTGTCGCTGCATCTCTGCCAGAGACTCTCCCTGTATCCATCTCTGTCGCTGCATCTCTGCCAGAGACTCTCCCTGTATCCATCTCTGTCGCTTCATCTCTGCCAGAGACTCTCCCTGTATCCATCCCTGTCGCTGCATCTCTGCCAGAGACTCTCCCTGTATCCATCTCTGTCGCTTCATCTCTGCCAGAGACTCTCCCTGTATCCATCCCTGTCACTGCATCTCTGCCAGAGACTCTCCCTGTATCCATCTCTGTCGCTGCATCTCTGCCAGAGACTCTCCCTGTATCCATCTCTGTCGCTGCATCTCTGCCAGAGACTCTCCCTGTATCCATCTCTGTCGCTGCATCTCTGCCAGAGACTCTCCCTGTATCCATCTGTCGCTGCATCTCTGTCAGAGACTCTCCCTGTATCCATCTCTGTTGCTTCATCTCTGCCAAAGACTCTCCCTGTATCCATCTCTGTCGCTGCATCTCTGCCAGGGACTCTCCCTGTATCCATCTCTGTCGCTGCATCTCTGCCAGGGACTCTCCCTGTATCCATCTGTCGCTGCATCTCTGCTAGAGACTCTCCCTGTATCCATCTCTGTCGCTGCATCTCTGCCAGAGACTCTCCCTGTATCCATCTCTGTCGCTTCATCTCTGCCAAAGACTCTCCCTGTATCCATCTCTGTCGCTTCATCTCTGCCAGAGACTCTCCCTGTATCCATCTCTGTCGCTGCATCTCTGCCACTCTCCCTGTATCCATCTCTGTTGCTGCATCTCTGCCAAAGACTCTCCCTGTATCCATCTCTGTCGCTGCATCTCTGCCAGGGACTCTCCCTGTATCCATCTCTGTCGCTGCATCTCTGCCAGAGACTCTCCCTGTATCCATCTCTGTCGCTTCATCTCTGCCAGAGACTCTCCCTGTATCCATCTCTGTCGCTGCATCTCTGCCAATGACTCTCCCTGTATCCATCTCTGTCGCTGCATCTCTGCCAAAGACTCTCCCTGTATCCATCTCTGTCGCTGCATCTCTGCCAAAGACTCTCCCTGTATCCATCTCTGTCGCTGCATCTCTGCCAGAGACTCTCCCTGTATCCATCTCTGTTGCTGCATCTCTGAATATTCACCTGTTCTCCCCCCATTTCCAGCTCTCCTTGGGGTGTCCCGATATGGGGTGCACGTGAATGGCTTCCTGCATAAGGAAACAGAAACATATATGTGGATCGCCAGACGTTCATTGACGAAACCCACGTACCCTGGAAAGCTGGACCACCTGGTGAGGGCGTGAGTGACACCTGGGGGGGTTTATAACTCACAGTCAGGAACATTTAACAGTAATGACCATTAACATTCATTAATCTGAAGGTAATTGTGTGTGAGAGATCTCTGCCACCAGCAGCCGTGATAGTGAATAAGTGCGAGTGGGACGTGACCAGAGGGTTAATCTGTATAAAACCATACAGTAGAATATTATCCTCTGTGTCCTGTATGACAGGCTGCCGGAGGAATCTCTGCAGGGTCCGGAGTGTGGGAGACTCTCCTCAAGGAGTGTACAGAAGAGGCATGTATCCCAGAATCCCTTGCAGCCACTGCCAAACCAGCCGGGACCGTCAGGTAACCCCCAGTCCCCAACCAATGTTTCTCCATAGACTATAACTGTCGTTACCTAATGAGAAGCTATAACGGACTGAGTTAGTCCAGGAAATATTGTTATTAGTGACTCAGGAGTGGGAGAGCGTTTCATTGTTGGGTCCAGCCAGTTACCGTATGAGGGTCTTATTCAGGTCTGTTAGCGAACCAAAAAAGCACACTAATGGGTAAAACCATGGGGTCATTCCGAGTTGATCGCTCGCTAGCTGCTTTTAGCAGCATTGCACACGCTAGGCCGCCGCCCTCTGGGAGTGTATCTTAGCTTAGCAGAATAGCGAGCGAAAGATTAGCAGAATTGCTACTAAATAATTCTTTGCAGTTTCTGAGTAGCTCCAGACCTACTCCTACACTGCGATCACCTCAGTGCGTTTAGTTTCTGGTTTGACGTCACAAACACGCCCTACGTTCGGCCAGACACTCCCCCCGTTTCTCCAGACACTCCCCCCGTTTCTCCAGACACTCCCCCCGTTTCTCCAGACACTCCCCCCGTTTCTCCAGACACTCCCCCCGTTTCTCCAGACACTCCCCCCGTTTCTCCAGACACTCCCCCCGTTTCTCCAGACACTCCCCCCGTTTCTCCAGACACTCCCCCCGTTTCTCCAGACACTCCCCCCGTTTCTCCAGACACGCCTGCGTTTTTTAGCACACTACCGGAAAACGCTCAGTTACCACCCAGAAACGCCCCTTTCCTGTCGATCACTCACCGATCAGCAGTGCGACTGAAAAGCGCCGCACGAACACCAGCAAATCTACTAAGTTTTGTGTAAAATAACTTAGCGCATGCGCTCTGCGTACCATGCGCATGCGTAGTTAGCAACAAATCGCAGCATAGCGAAAATCGTCAACGAGCGAACAACTTGGAATGACCCCCCCATGTGCACTGCAGGCTGGGCAGATGTAACATGTGCAGAGAGAGTTATATTTGGGTGGGGTGTGATCAAACTGAAATCTAAATTGCAGTGTAAAAATAAAGCAGCCAGTATTTACCCTGCACAGAAACAATATAACCCACCCAAATCTAACTCTCTCTGCACATGTTACATCTGCCCCACCTGCACTGCACATGGTTCTGCCCATTAGTGTGCTTTCTTGGGTAACTAGCAAACCTAAATAACCCCCATGACCCCCCGTAACTGTTTCACTGATTATACCATGATTTCTGCACCTTTTCAGGTGTATCCTTGGCCTTCATCCATACACACAACATCTTGTATCCCTCAGGGTGTAGAGTGGATCTTGATCCAGAGGCACCAACAGGCTAAAGCTTTAGGCTGTCCCAGGATGCATTGGGGCCTCCTCTATAACTCCGCCTCCAGGCACTGAGAGCTCAGTTTTGAGTTGGTGCTTGCAGTAGCAGGTCACTTAACAGGGGGACTGCGCTAGGCAGCCCTGATAAAGAAGATTTCTTCAAGGGCTGTCAGCGCTGTATGTCAGGGTCACACTTCAGCGCTGCAGCTCCATCACCTTGCAAGCGGCTTCGCAAACTCTCGCGGCCTGTTCCCGGGTTCTTGCGGCGGAGACGTCCCGGCTTAGGCACACAGTCGCAGACTGCTCTCCTGGATCGTGTGGCTGCTACGAGGAGAAGGTAAGAGGGTCCCCCAGACGGGACCCGCCATTAAATCGCATTCCGTCCGCAACCTAGGGAGACGGGCCGGTACGCTGCAGTGGATATTGTCACCGAGCAGGGACCCCACTAAACCCCAGAGTGTCAGAGTACAGGTCGTGTGTACCAACACCACATTTAATAAGGCTCGCTAATACCTGGGGTGGAAGACCAGCATAGGGGAGACTGCGCATGACCTGCAGCCCCCCCCTCGTCCAGGGCGACATCAACTGCAGATTTTCCCGCCCTGGAGCTGACTCGCACTCTCCCTCACTCCGTGACTGAGACACTGGGCGCCATTTTCTAAGTATAGCTGCAGCTGGTCTCCGGGACTGCAGGGCACGGTCTCCCTTGTAAAGCCGCCTGTATACAGCGCTGTGATTTTACAAACCCTTGAGTATTCTACATGTCTTTATACAGACGGCGTAAGTTGAGAGAGTGTACTGTTTCCAGAAAATATTGTACGAGTATTCTGATGTATCCTCCGGTTACTGACCGCGCTGTGATATTTATTCTATATGTACATATACAAGTCCAGTGCAGCTTTATTGTAATAATTCCTGCATTGTCTGTGACTGTGTGTGCCTGTATCTGCTGTGTGGTTTCACTCTCCGTGTTTCCCAGATATATCTATCACTATATTCTGTACCCTAAGGGACTAGGTGCGTCTGGGTCTTTTAATATAGTGTGTCACAGTATTTATCCTATAAGTATATTCTACTGTGTACTCAGTCACATAATATTGGATTTAATCGCAGGTATTGTACTTTATCTGGCTTTATCGTACTAAGTCGCTCTATTGTTGCATTCATACACAGTGTCTAACAGAAAGGGTGATAAATCTGTGGACTCTTCAGCATGCAGAGTATGTGCCAAGGATTTGTGTATGATGGTCTGTGTACTGCATGTCGTCCACCTAGTCAGTCCGCAGCTCCTGTACCAACCCAGGAGCCACCATGGGCCGTGTTCTCAAACCTACTGGGTACTCTGGTGGAACGCATTACGCCCCCTATGGGATCACCTGTGCCAATGCAGCCACAATTTGTCCCTATAGTTAATCTACCTTGTGCGGATAATTTAGCTAACCAGCTGCAGCAATTAAATCAGTCATTGGTTAGACAGAAATCTGTCCCAGGTCACTCCCGTGTCTCTGGGTCATCTAAGCGGGCTGCTTCCTCCTCACAATCCACTAATCTCTCAAATGTCTCATCGGAAGAGGACGGGGAGCATACTGTCCTGTCAGACACTGAATCGGGTGTTTCTGACGAGGATTCCCCCTTGCAGATTGATGTCCCTGCTCTAGTGGATGCTATTAAGCAATTCCTACAAATCACTGATGAGGATTCTACTACTGTGGCAAAGAAAACTGATAAGTTTAAACGGCAGAAGGTGGTTAAAACTGTATTGCCCCATTCTGACCATTTAGTGGACATCAGACGGGAACCCTGGTCTAATCCAGGGAAGAAATTCCCTCTGTCTAAACGGGCCCTGGCTCGCTATCCTCTCCCTGCAGAGTTATGTAATAAATGGGAAAATCCACCACTGGTGGATTCTCCCGTCACCCGCCTAGTGGGGTCATCTACTCTGCCTGTCACCACTGTCACCTCACTGAAGGAATCAACAGATAAGCGTGTGGAGGGATGCCTGAAGTCTATTTACTCCCTTACAGGTGCTGTACATAGACCCACTGTTGCAGACTCCTGGGCTGCTAAAGGAATTGAAGCATGAGTTCAGGTATTAGAGGATGAGCCGCCCGAGGATATATCTGACATTGCCAGACAGCATCTGTCTCATAATACCACCGCCGCCTATTATATTCAGGAGGCGTCCTCTGAGGCGGGGATAATGGCAGCCGAGGCGTCAACCACGTCAATCCTGGCTCGCCGTATTCTGTGGTTGAGGTCATGGAAAGTGGACCTAGACTCCAAAAAGACCTTGGAGGTACTTTCCTTTACCGGGGACATTTTGTTTAGGGAAGACCTAAATAAAATTGTACAAAAAAAAGGGGGTGTTGTAGGTGCACTGTCTCTAGTATTACTGATATCATACAGCTTGGCATATAATAGTGGAGTTTAGTTATGTATTGATTAATGTATGTAGCCGCAGCCCCACGGCAAGGGACTCCACTCTGCTGCGGTACCTAATACTATAGGGGTTCAAACCTAGGGCACCCCCCAAACCACCACAGCCAAGCGACCCCAGGGCATCACAGGGAATGATTGTGTAGTGAGAAGGATAAGGAATAGGTGAGAAAAAGGTGTTATGGGGTGAATTAATAGAAGTGAAAAAGGTGTGACATGTATAATAAACCAACAGTGAAAGTGCCAAATGAAATGTTATGCTGCGATGCCCTGTTGTCGCCCAGCCGTGGCAGTCCAGGGGGCCCCGCACCCCAGGGGCCACCCCATTGCTGACCTAAACTCCACTATTTATTATATGCTAAGCTGTATGATATCAGTAATGCTAGAGACAGTGCACCTACAACACCACCTTTTTTTCGTAGAACTACAAGTCTCAGTAGGTAGCACCTCGCATTACTGGCAGCCATAGGTGTGCAGTCTAAGGCCCCTCCCTAAATAAAATTGCGTTTGTATTGGCAGCTGCTGAGACTGCTCTTCTCCAGAATACTAATCCTTCTGCACAGTAGGCAAAAGGTTCCACTTTTTGTTCCTTTCGGCCTGAAGGGAAAGCAAAAGGTCAGGCATACCTGAGACAATCTCGTGCTCCCAACACCACCAAGCCCAAGGCAAAACAAACCTGGGCGGCTCGTCAGCCTGCTTCTAAACAAGACAAGCCTGCTGCATGACTGGGCGGCCCTTCAGCCTGCTTCTAAACCAGACAAGCCTGCTGCATGACTGGGCGGCCCGTCAGCCTGCTACTAAACAAGACAAGCCTGCTGCATGACTGGGCGGCCTGTCAGCCTGCTTCTAAACAAGACAAGCCTGCTGCATGACTGGGCGGGCCTGCCCCTGGGGGACCCCAGGGTGGGAGGCCGACTTCTGCAGTTCTCCCAGGTCTGGTTAAACACCACTTCAGATGCATGGTTACTGGAAGTTGTCTCCCCCGGGTACGCAGTCGCTTTCAAGAGACGTCCCCCTCGCCAGTTTTGCACCATGGTTCTGCCTTTAGATCCGTTACAGGCGCAAGCATTGCAAACAGTTGTCGGTTCTCTCCTGGGTGGTACCTCCGTCCCAGAGAGGCAGATGTTATTATTCCACCCTGTTTCTAGTTCCGAAACCAAATGGGTCCTTCCGGCCTATAGTCAACCTCAAATCATTATTTTATTTATTAGCAGTTTCTTATATAACAGCATATTCCGTTGCGCTTTACAATTAGAATAACAGTTATAGAACAAAACTGGGCAAAGACAGACAGAGGTAGGAAGGCCCTGCTCGCAAGCTTACAATCTATAGGGAAATAGGCATTGATACACAAGGATTGATGCTACTTGTTACATAATGGTTCCCCAGATTGCTAGGTTCTTAATGGGTTGTATGATATGATCACCCCGCAATGTTGGAAGACAAAATGTGAGGTTATGTGGACTGTACAGAGGGAATGTAACTGGATAGGGAAGCATTGAAGGTTATGTGGGTGGGTCTGGAATTTGATAGGCTTGTCTGAAGAGATGAGTTTTCAGGGAACATTTAAAGGTTTGGAGACTAGTGGAGAGTCTTATTGTGCGTGGGAGAGCATTCCACAGAGTGGGTGAAGCCCGGGTAAAGTCCTGTAATTTTGAGTGGGAACAGGTAATACATGTGGTTGAGAGACGCAGATCTTGTGCAGAGCGGAGAGGTCTGGTAAGGAGATATTTTGAGATGAGTGAGGAGATGTATGATGGTGAAATCACTGAACAAATTTGTGAGAGTGTCCAAGTTTCGTATGGAAACACTGCGCTCCATTGCACTGGCCATGGAACCCGGAGACTATATGGTATCCCTGAATATACAGGATGATTACCTGCATATTTCTATTGTCAAGTTGCATCAGCAGTTTCTGTGGTTGGCTATTGGCAACCTCCATTATCAGTTCCAGGCTCTACCATTTGGACTGGCGACTGCTCCTCGCACCTTCACCAAGGTCATGGCCGTGATGACAGCCCATCTCCGTTGACAGGGAGTCAGAATCCTGCCTTATCTGAACGACCTGCTGATTCTGGCAAATTCCCACAATGTCCTCATCAGTCATCTACAACTGACGGTAAACTTCCTGCAAGCCCACGAGTGGCTTATCAATTGGAAGAAGTCCTCGCTGGTCCCAGCTCAGAGCATGGTGCACCTGGGGGCACTGCTGGACACACACAGTCAGGGACTGTTTCTGTCTCCATAGAAAGTCCTGAGGCTTCAGGACAGGATAAGATGCTTCCTTTGTCAACCCAGAGTGTTGATACACTTGGCGATGCAAGTACCTGGCTTGATGATGTCGACATTCGACATGGTAGAGTACACTCAATTTCATTCCCGCCCTCTACAGAGGTTAATTCTTTCCAAGTGGGACGTCCTGCCTCAGAGGATCAGATCTCACATGATCACTTTGACTCCGGAGGTTCGTCTGTCGCTGACCTGGTGGCTACAGGACCAGCTATTATCCCTTCTGGCTCCCCAACTAGGTCTTGCTGACAATGGACACCAATCTTGGCGGAAGGGGTGCGGTGTTCGAGCAACACTCTTTTCTCTTACGTCCCAGAGGATGCTGGGGTCCATATTGGTACCATGGGGTATAGACGGGTCCACCAGGAGCCATGGACACTTTAAGACTTTAATAGTGTGGCCTGGCTCCTCCCTCTATGCCCCTCCTACCAGACTCAGTTTAGAAAATGTGCCCGGAGGAGCCGGTCACAACTAGGGGAGCTCCTAGAGCTTCTTTGTTTTTGTTTTTTGTT
This sequence comes from Pseudophryne corroboree, assembly GCF_028390025.1. Lineage (NCBI taxonomy): Eukaryota > Metazoa > Chordata > Amphibia > Anura > Myobatrachidae > Pseudophryne > Pseudophryne corroboree. The sequence continues at coordinate 13,584,677 of NC_086445.1, read as the reverse complement.
TTTTTAAGAGTAATAGGCACAGAGAGGCTGCTGGCAACAGTCTACCTGCTTCATGAGACTTAGGGGGGGAGTAGTGTCCAACCCTCAGGTTAATGGCCACTATCTCCACTGACAGGACACTGAGCTCCTGAGGGTGTTGATCGTTAGCCCCCGAGGTGACCGCTCACTTCCGCAGCATGCCGCCACCCCCTAACAGAGCCAGAAGATCGCGGTGGTGAGTGTGTCACCGGTGACCTGACAAGCGGGGAGCTGGTGTATATGGCGGCAATAGGGGTGGGAGCGCAGTACTGACACTGAGCTCCGGAGGCTCAGCGGTACACAGGTGCGGCGCTGTGAGGGGCCAGCGCTATACCCTACAAAACTGGTCACTCAGGCTATCGGCGACATATGTACTACTGCTAGCGCCATTACCTCAGGCCAGTATAAACATCCAAAGTGCAAGAAGACGCGCCATGTTTGGGGGCGGAGCTTCTCCTCAGAGCGTACCCAGCAGCTCACCAGCGCCATTTTCTCTCTGCAGATCCACACTCTGAGACGCTGACAGGAAGCGCTGACCCTCCATGACTCCAGCTCTCCTGTGCGGTACGAAGCGGGTTGTAGAAGGGGGGGGGGGACACACACTGTCTAATACTGTGTAGTTCTATTAAGGGTACACAGTCAGCGCCAGGTAGTTATTCTATAACTGCCTACTGGGGCGCTGTGTGTGCTGGCTCCAAGCTCTGTGTTTCTCTGAAGGTACTTGGGGGAAACTATGTCTGACATTTTTCCTGTGTGTGTGTGTGTGTGTGTGTGTGTGTGTGTGTGTGTGTGTGTGTGTGTGTATATGCAGCAGAAAATATATCTTCTCCAGCGTAATCCATTCTACGTACACAGGAATGTAATATTTTGTCTCAGCCTTCTGAAGCCGAGCCCCAGTGGGTAGCTTCTATTAAGGGAATGATATCCCAGATTTCTACTAGGATTGCGCTTTATGAGACTGAATCACAGATTTTAAAACCATCTGTGGAGGTTTTGTCTGGTTCTGTCCCCACTACCTCAAAATCCCCTGGTTTATCCAAGAAACGTGCGCTTGCTCAGATTATGCAGGTCGACATGGACACCGACTCTGACACGGCAGAGGGTGATGCGGATATGCGGGGGGTGAGGCTTCCCTGGCAAGAGGGGTGCAACTCATGATTGAGGCTATTAGGGATGTGTTACACATTACTGACAAACCACCTGAACAAGTAGAGGAGGCTTACTTTACAGAGAATAAGAAGGCCCTCCCTGACCTTCCCTGCGTTTAAGGAATTAAACGCATTATTTGAAAAATCCTGGGAAAATCCAGAGGAAAAAATTCCAGATTCCAAAGAGGGTTCTTGTGGCTTTTCCTTTCCCAGAGGATGATAGGAACAAGTGGGAAAACCCGCCTATAGTAGACGCTTCTGTATCTAGACTGTCTAAAAAGAAGGTTTTACCTGTCTCGGGGTCTATCGCTTTGAAGGAACCGGCAAACCGCAAGATTAAAACTACGCTCAAATCCATATACACTGCTTCAGGAGTGCCGTTAAGACCCACTATTGCCTCTGCATGGATTTCTAAAGCCATAGTAAAGTAGTCGGGCACGTTACTAGAGGACTTAGATTCTATGGATAGAAGTGACATTGAATTGTTTTTCCGTAACATACAGGATTCTGCGGGTTTCATAGTGGAGGCCATGAAGGACTTGGGTAATCTGACTGCAAGGACATCGTCCATGGCTGTCTCAGCACGCAGGGGACTCTGGCTATGCCAATGGTCTGCAGACGCGGAATCCAGGAGAAGTGTGGAGAACCTACCCTTCACAGGTCAGGCTCTATTTGGGGAAGCATTGGATGCGTGGATCTCCACGGCAACCGCTGGTAAGTCAACCTTTCTTCCCTCAACCTCTCAGACGGCGAAGAAACCTTTTTCTCTGTCCTCTGTGCAGTCCTTTCGGTCTGCAAAAGCTAAAAAGTCCAAGACTCCTACCACTTTCTTCAGAGGTGGGCGAGCAAAATAAAAAAAAACGGCATCGGCAGGTTCCCAAGACCAGAAACCTGCCTATGTGTCCTCAAAATCCTCAGCATGAAGGTGGACCTCCCCACCTGGAGAACAGGCAGGTGGGAGCGAGGCTCAGACGTTTCAGTCACGTCTGGGTGTCGTCCGGTCTGGATCCCTAGGTACAGGATATTGTGTCCCAGGGGTACAAACTGGAGTTTCAAGAGCTTCCCACCCCACAGGTTCTGACAGAAAGGGCTATTCTTCAGGAAGCCATTCACAAATTGGAAAGGTCAGATGTAATTGTTTCAGTTCCACCTCATCTGGTAAACCAAGGTTACTATTTTAACCTGTTTGTGGTACCGAAACCGGATGGTTCGGTCAGGCCAATTTTGAACCTGAAGTCGCTAAACCCTTATCTGAGGGAATTCAAGTTCAAAATGGAGTCTCTGAGTGCGGTGATCTCAGGGCTGGAGGAGGGAGAGTTTCTGGTGTCCTTGGACATCAAGGATGCGTACCTCCACATTCCGATTTTGCCGCCACACCAGGCTCAGATTTGCGCTGTTGGACTGTCACTATCAGCTCCAGGCACTGCCATTCGGCTTCTCCACAGCACAGAGGGTGTTCACCAAGGTAATGGCAGAGATGATGATCTCCGCAGCAGGCAGGGGGTGAATGTAATTCCTTATCTGGACGATTTGCTGATAAAGGCATCTTCCAGGGAAAAGTTATTGCAGTCCATTGCTCTCACGACTCGACTGCTCAGGGAACATGGATGGATCCTGAATCTTCCAAAATCACATTTGGAGCCGACAAGGAGATTGTCTTTCCTGGGGATGATCTTCGACACGGAAGTGCAGAGGGTATTTCTACCGGTGGAAAAGGCGTTGGTGATCCAAGCTATGGTCCAGGATGTCTTGAAGCCTACCCGGGTATCGGTTCTTCAGTGCATTCGCCTTCTGGGGAAGATGGTTGCCTCCTACGAAACTCTTCAGTATGGAAGATTTCATGCACGGTCCTTCCAACTAGATCTTCTGGACAAGTGGTCGTGATCTCATCTGCACATGCACCAGAAGATACGTCTGTTGCCAAAATCCAGGATTTCACTCCTGTGGTGGCTACAATTGCCTCACCTAGAGGGCCGCAGGTCCGGGATTCAGAACTGGATCCTTCTAACCATGGATGCAAGTCTCAGAGGTTGGGGCACAGTCACCCAAGGGGAGACCTTCCAAGGAAGGTGGTCAAGTCTGGAATCCATTCTTCCAATCAACATTCTGGAACTAAGAGCCGTGTACAACGGTCTTCTACAAGCGGCACATCTACAAGATCGGGCCATTTAGGTGCAGTCGGACAATGTAACGACAGTGGCCTGCATAAACCGACAGGGCGGAACGAAGAGCAGAGCTGCAATGTCAGAGGTAAAAAGAATCATCCTCTGGGCAGAAAGGCACGCTTTGGCGCTATCAGCAATCTTTTTTTTTTTTTTTTTAATATTTATTTATTCAGATTTTCCATTTACATCATAAAGTAAAGTAAATACTGCAGAACAGTCAGACATTATACAGTAACCAATACCGCAATGGTAGGTGAGAGATCACAATAAAGGTAATCATTAATAAGGGTACAATGTAGATAAAACATCAATTTCTAGCGTATAAATGAATGTTCTGAGGTATTTTAGCAAGAGCAAATAGTGTGATCGTCCCTTTGTCTGACCATCTATAACAATTGAAACATTACAGTATAGAATAAAATAAACCAGAAGAACAAAAAGAGACATACAGGGGGGCAAGGGAGAGAAGGAGGAAGGATGGGGGGGGCAGTGTCCTAGACCTTATTTTGCTAAGTACAATCTATACCAGTGCAAGAATAATACTATACTATATATCACCTCAACATGTCTGTGGAGGTTTATACTCATTGAAAACTTTAATTATATGTTGCTGAGTCATCAAGTCAAGAGTGTTTATGTATGGAGCCCATTTAGTAGAGAACGATCTGGCTCCATTAACCAGGTCATGACAAGCATATTTCCTTTCATAATACAAGAGTTGTAAAAGTTTGCATTTAACGTCTCCTAATCTGGGAGCAGATTTTTTAATCCAGTGGAGCAATATACATTTCTTACATACCGCTAATAGGGTAATTAGCAAAGGTAAGACACATTTCTTATTCCTGCCCAGATACCAACTGGAGAAATTAATACCCAAACAGGCAGCTGGTTCAGGACAGAGATGAAGATGGAACATATCATTGGCAAATTGTATAACTTTACACCAAAACTGACTAATTTTATAGCAATCCCACATACAATGCATAAAATCTGCTTTAACCGCTGTACATTTACCACAATCACCAAGTTCTTCTTCGACCATATGTCTACGCTGATATGGGGTGATATATGCTCTATGTATGGTGCGAATATGTACCTCCTGCAGATAAGCAGATTTCAATATTTTCATAGAGAGGGAAAAGGATGAAGTCAGATCTTGTAATGTGGTCAATAGAGGAATATCTATTTTCCATTTTGATACCAAAATCTCCCATTGGTTGCGACTATTAAAGGCAATAAGCAGGGCGTATAAATGTTTCACCTTATAATTAGTGTGTAAAAGGAAATAAAACAATTTCTCTATAGAGTCAATCTGGGATTGTGTGATTTGTGGCTTATATATTGTTAAGGGGGCTGCTTTCTTTTTCATCAGGAAATGGCGGACTTGTAAATACATAAATAGATGTGAGTTAGGTATCGAGAAGCAACTGGAGATCGTATCAAAAGAAGCCAAATGGCCTCCCGGGTCAAAGACCTTGTATGATAAATCTAGCCCTTTGGAGCGCCATATTTTAAACCATGGATTTGTTAGCGAAGGGGAGAGAGAGGGATTGCCCCATAAGGGGATGAAGGGCGTAGTGTATGGGTCGCTGTTACAATGTTTATTAACGGCAATCCAAGTTTTGTAAGTATCTGCAAATAAGATATGAGTGCGTAAATCTGCGGGTATAAGGGAGGGTGGTGATTGAAGTAGGGCACTGGGCGAATATGGTGCGAAAATTTCCATATCAAGAGAAAGGTCCGTATAATGAGACTTGGTTAATATCCAGTCTTGGATATATCTATAGAATATGGCATGTGAATACATCTTTAAGTCGGGATAACCCATCCCACCTTCCCTCCTGGGCATTGTGAGTTTAGCTTTGGAAATCCTGGGGCGCTTACCCTGCCAAAGAAATTTAGAAAACAGGGCATCAATTTTTTGTATGTCAGATTGAACCAACGCAGTCGGCAACATCTGCATACAATAGAACAATTTAGGAAAGAGGATTGAGTGTATAACCGTTGGACGACCCAAAAGGGAGATAGGAAGGTCTTTCCATGCCTCCAGCTTCGTTGCTAGTTTTGTTATTATGGGGTGGAAGTTTACAGAGTACAGTCTCTTTAATTCAGAGCAAATTTGTATACCCAGGTATTTTATCTGGGACGATGTAATTTTAAAGGGGATAGAGGGATCAGTCAGCAAATCAGGAGGTATCGCTCCCAGAGGTAGAATCTCTGATTTGGACAGATTAATTCGGTATCCAGAAACTAAACCAAAAGAGTGTAGCAAATGAAGTAAAGCTGGCAGAGAGCGCCGAGGATTAGATAGAAAGATAAGAGTATCATCAGCAAACAAACTCACCCTCAATTCCTCAGCTCCCACCTCCACTCCGGTCAGTAAAGGGGACGATCTTATTGCCACCGCTAATGGTTCTATTGCGATGGCAAACAAAAGGGGCGACAAAGGGCATCCTTGTCTCGTGCCTCTGTGTAAAGTAAAGGCAGGAGAGAAGAGCCCATTGCATACTACCTGGGATTTAGGGGCAGAGTAGAACAGACGGAGGATGTCAATGAATTGAGTAGGGAAACCAAATTTTTCTAAAGTACTGAACAAATGAGGCCATAGCACAAGATCGAAGGCCTTTTCGGCATCTAACGTAATTAAAATTGAGGGGGAAGAAGATGGGGTAAGCGATAGCAGCTTGATGTATTGCAGCCAGAACTCTTCGTACGTTCACCACTGAATGCCTCCCACTAATAAATCCCGTTTGGTCTTTATGAATAATAATGGGTAGAATAGGTTTCAATCTTTCAGCCAAAATTTTTGTAAAGAGCTTATAATCGGAATTTAACAACGAGATGGGTCTGTATGATCCGGGGAGAGCAAGATTTCTGCCTGCCTTTGGTAAAATTTTAATAAAAGCATCCGAGAAGTGAAGAGGAAGACTCCCAATGCTAATTATATGATTAAAACAGGCAGCTAAGGGTTGGGCAATGTGCGAGTTCATCATCTTATAAAATTCATTAGTATAGCCGTCAGGTCCTGGGGATTTGGCAAGTTTCAACTGTTTTATGGCTAGTAAAACTTCCGCAGTGGTGATTGGTGCAGTTAGGGTTGAACCAAAAGAGTCAGGGAGCTGAGGAAGTGAGAGCGAGTCCCAGTAAGCGGAGGGATAGTGGGAGGAGGGGGGGAGAGGAGGAGGGTTAATAGTAGTAGGAGGGGAGGTTAGTGTAGAATTCTCAGCTGGTACAGAATAGAGGGTTTCATAGAAAGATTTCATAACCTCTGCAATTTGTTTATCTGAAGTAGTGAGAGATCCATCCGCCTTTAACAGCGGGTGGATCACTGATTGACCCCTCGATCCCTGTAGTAGATTAGTCAAGAGCCGTCCTGTCTTATTACCAAATTTATAGAACTTAGCGTTAACTTGGAAGAGGTGGTTATCCCCACTTTTTTGTAATAATTCACTAAAATGTAGTTTAGCAGTTAGGTAAGAAGTTTTATGTTCTGGGGATGGAGATAATTTATAAGTTTGAAAAGCACTAGATAAATTGGCTTGCAGTTCAAGATAGGAGGCATTACGTTGTTTTTTAAGAGAGGATACATAAGCAATCAATTTGCCCCTAATTACAGTTTTGGCGGCCTGCCAGAAGACTGAGGGATTAGAATTTACATATGACTCGTTCTCCCTTAGATACTCCCCCCACCAAGTCTCCAAAAGAGACTTCAAATATTGAGTCTCAAATATTGAGACTCCAAAAGAGACTTCAAATATTGAGACTGCATTAAGTGGGAAGGGAATCTCCAAGCGGGAACAGAGCCCCCTGTTTTGCCAAAACTCATTGCCATATGAACCAGTCCATGATCTGCTATGACTGGGGGTTCCATGTCTACCGACTCTATTTTTGGAAAAAACTGTTCAGCTACTAGAATATAGTCAATTCTTGACCATGTATTGTGGGTCAGAGAAAGGCATGAATATTCCCTCTCTATGGGATGTGTAGCCCTCCAAGTGTCGATTAAATTAAGTGTCTTAAGAAAAAAGGGTATACCGATCTTTGGCAGTGTCAGTTCTCGTTTCGGGGGGGGAGTCCTGTCCAGGAAGGAAGATGAGAGTAAGTTAAAATCACCACAGACTATTAATGTGCTGGGATCTAAGACATGTAATCTCGCAATCAGAGAAGTGAAAAAGGTTTTACAGTATACGTTTGGCGCATAGATATTGCATATATGAAAGACCACACCTCTGAATTCCAGCTTCAGTATTAAAACCCGGCCTTCCGCATCAGAATCAATATTAGATACAATAATATTCAAGGATTTCTTAGCTAATATCACCACACCCCGGGACTTGGTATTATAAGATGCAGAACCCAATACCCCCCAACCCATTATATTCAATTTTTTTACCTCTTCAGGCTGTAAATGTGTTTCTTGCAGACAGATTACATCTATCATATGTTTATTTAGATAAGTCAACAGACGTCGCCTTTTGGCAGGAGTATGGATACCCCGGACATTAAGAGACCCAACCTTAAGTGACATCATAGCAAGGGTAAACAGTCATCATTTTAAGCACAGGCAGTTTTGAACCTAGTCTAGGTAGGGAAGGGGGAGGGTCACACATGAGGGACAAACAAACAATAAAAATACAAACACATTTACTAACGAAAAACACAAAAGAACCAAGCCACCATGAGCAGCAACCACCCATCTTCCACTTAGACTTCCAGTAGGAATCCAGACCTCGTGCCACCAGTGCCCTGAGGGCTGAATTCTGTAGTAGCGATATAGAAAATAACACCCTACGGCACGGTCTCCACTCCAAACACCATTCATTTTAGCAATTAACCATCTATCTCTGTCAAATCAGGGCACAAACGCAAGCACATCAGAAATGAATATAACATATTGCTCAAAAATAACAACTGAGAGGAACTATAATATCTCAACATATGAGCAATACATTTCTCCAGTGCAATATAATATAATTCAGGGAACACATTTCCATTTTTGCCATTATTTCCCTTTATGAACCAGGACTGCATGACTTGATTCAGTCATCCGGGGCCCGGGACAGATCCATAGTATTTCTCCCATCAGCTTCCTCTTTGAGAAATGCATCCGCATCAGCAGGTGTGGTAAACTCGGAAAACTCTGAACCAGTATAAATGCGCAGGCGCGCCGGGAATAACATCATAAATCTTCTATTAGATTTTGCAAGCATAGAACAAATTGGGGAAAAGGCACGCCTCAGTCTCGAAAGTTCGACAGAAAAGTCTTGAAAAATGCGCAAAGAGTGCCCTTCCCATAGAATAGGATTATATTTGCGAGACGCCTTCCAAATCGCCATGGCATGCAGATAATTTAATGTCTTGAAGATAACCACTCTTGGACGTTGAGAGGGGTCTCTAGCCAAATCTCCTAAACGGTGCACTCTCTCAATTACCATGTCAGCGCAATCCCTGTCTATCTTTAATAATGCAGGGAGTGTAGAATGAACGAAGTGCTCCAGAGGGGCCCCTTTAAGTGTTTCAGGCAAACCAATAATTCTTAAATTATTTCTTCTGGTTCTGTTTTCGATGCTATCTAGCTTTTCTGATAGCCGTTTATTGTCCAGAACCAGAGCAGAGACAGTTTTCTGTAGCCCTGCCACGTTATCAGAATTATCACTGATGCGTTGCTCAGCGTCAGTCATCCTGCCAGCCAGATTTTTTATCTGAGTTATGTCCACTACAGCTTTCTGCAGTAACGGCGCCATTGCCTCCTGCATCGCCAGAACCATATCCTCATATGAGGAGGAATGGCAAGGTACACTAGATTTAGATTCCCCGGCAGCGCTTGTCGAGGCTGCACTCGGTTTTTTACTGACCGGAGTTCCAGGTGCTGTGTCGGCGTCCGGCGCCATATTGTGTTCCCCCCTGCGCTTCTCCTGCCTCGGTGTCTGCGGCGGAGGTAGCGTCTTTGGGGCGGCTGGCGGTGCTAGAAACTTCTCCATCGTCTCCTCTGACCGCCGGGGAGACCGGGAACGATGTTTCCCCGAGGTTGACAGCGTGTTTGCGGTAAGGGATAGGTGCTGAGAGCGGAGCCGCGAGGAGAAGCTGCTCACTCTCCCATGCCGGAACCGGAAGTCCAGCGCTATCAGCAATCTTAATTCCGGGAGTGGACAACTGGGAAGCGGACTTCCTCAGCAGACACGATCTCCATCCAGGAGAGTGGGGCCTCCATCCGGAGGTGTTCACGGAGGTGACAAGTCTTTGGGGGTGTACCTCAAATAGACATGATGGCCTCCTGTCTCAACAAGAAGCTTCGGAGGTACTGTTCCAGGTTAAGAGACCCGCAAGCAGTGGCGGTGGACGCCCTGGTGACTCCGTGGGTGTTCCAGTCGGTGTACGTGTTTCCTCCACTTCCACTCATTCCAAGGATTCTAAAACTCATAAAGAGAACAAGAGTTCAGGCAATCCTCATTGCTCCGGACTGGCCAAGAAGGGCATCTTCTGGATCTACTGCTTGAAGATCCGAGGCCACTTCCTCTTCGGGAGGACCTGCTGCAACAGGGGCCGTTCGCTTATCAAGACTTACCATGGCTACATTTGACGGCATGGAGGTTGAACGCCAGATATTAGCTCAGAAGGGCATTCCGAACAAGGTTATTCCTACCCTGATCCAGGCTAGGAAAGGAGTAACGTCTAAACATTACCATCGCATTTGGAAAAAGTATGTATCTTGGTGTGAATCCAAGAAGTTTCCTACGGTGGAGTTTCAACTGGGACGGTTTCTCCTCTTCCTGCAAGCAGGTGTGGATATGGGCCTGAGTTTGGGATCCATAAAGGTCCAGATTTCGGCCTTATCCATTTTCTTCCAGAAACTGGCTTCCCTCCCTGAGGTTCAGACTTTCTTGAAAGGGGATCTGCACATCCAGCCTCACTTTGTCCCGCCTACGGCACCCTGGGATCTTAACATTGTGTTACAGTTCCTCCAATCGGATTGGTTCGAGCTCTACAGGAGGTTGAGGTCAAGTTTCTCATGTGGAAGGCTGTCACTTTATTGGCCTTAGCTTCTGCTAGACGTGTGTCGGAGTTGGGGGCTTTGTCTTGTAAAAGCCCCTACTTGATCTTCCATGAAGATAGAGCCGAGCTCTGGACACGTCAGCAGTTCCTTCCAAAGGTTGTGTCGGCTTTTCATATCAACCAACCTATTGTGGTGCCAGTTGCTACTGACTCCTCAATTCTGTCAAAGTCCTTGGATGTTGTAAGGGCTCTGAAAATCTATGTGAAGGGGACTGCTCGTCACAGAAAATCGGACTGTTTGTCCTGTATGATCCCAAGAAAATTGGGTGTCCTGCTTCTAAGCAGACGATCTCTCGCTGGATCAGGGTCACTATCCAGCATGCGTATTCTACGGCAGGATTGCCGTGTCCTACTCCTGTTAAGGCCCACTCTACTTGTAAGGTGGGTTCTTACTGGGTGGCTGCCCGGTGTGTCTCGGCTTTACAGCTTTGCCGAGCGGCTACTTGGTCAGGGTCGAACACGTTTGCTAAGTTCTACAGGTTCGATACTTTGGCCTCTGAGGACCTTAAGTTTGGTCAATCAGTTCTGCAGGAGCCTCCGCGCTCTCCCTCCCGTTCTGGGAGCTTTGGTACATCAAAAGCTAGGTCTCAGTTCTTGGCTAGTTTGCACGGCAACAAACAATTACTTGCGCCACTTGCATTATAAATACGTTTAGTCCAAAGGATTGATATAAACAAGTAGGAGATTTTCCAATTTAAGATACGATCATTAGTATTATTTATGGCAAGCTTTTCAGTAAAGAATGCCCTAAGTGGGCGACGAAAAATGACAGATTTAAGTAATATTTTTCCGGACACCACATGCGAACAGGACAATGAGTCCAGATGGGACCAGGATCTGTTGAAATTAAAACAGCTATTATAGAAACAGATACGTATTAACTGGGACCTTACCAGTCTGGAAAACTATTTAAAACACAAGATCTCCCCCAGAGGTTTAAGGCCAAGGGTATTTCCAGCTTTTGATCTTATTACAGAGAACCTGAAAAAAGAATGGGAGAACTGTCTCCTTAAATGCTCACAAGAACTGATGAATGTTCTAGTGAAACACGACAATCTGGTCTTGGAGGAAGTTGGCAAAGAAGTGGAGAAACTCACCAAAACGTTGGAACTATGGGAAAAAGACACACATTTTCAAAAGATGTTTGAAAAACAGGAAAAGGAATTGGAAACATATGAGGATACTGTTATAGAAAGGAAGAGAAATAAATACATGCGTGACAAACGAGATTTTTCAAATGATAAGATTTTTAAATGGAACAAAGGACTCAAGGACCCAAATAGGAGACAGATATATCAAGAATCCTACACATCCGCAGAAATAGAATCCTCGGGAGGAGAGGAGACATATGATACTCAAGGTCCGGATCCTAGAAAACAGATTAATAGTGAACCGGACCCTTTTTTAGGAGGCAAGCGGGGAGGAAGAGGTTTCCCCGCACAAGAAAGACGAGGAGGGGGTCAAAGAGGAAGGTACGAGACACAGAGATGGGAGACACCCATGACAGACAGATATCCCAAAAGGAAGGTAAACTACAAAAAGAAATACTAGAAGAAGGCACCTTATTGAAGGTAGTCTATCTGTCGGATCATATTTTAACCAAAGGACAAGAGGAGGTCCTGAAGAAAGGTCTGTCATTCGCTCCACAAAAAAGTTGCAATAGGTTTCAATGGGAGAAAGACATTAAATTGTTTGGCCGCAAATTGCTACTAATGAAATATCATACACAAGGGAACCTAGATGGGAGATATGACCCACTTACACATTCACAACCTGTTACACAAGGGGGAGATACAGGTCCCATTCTGTCCCTAAGAAATAGGATAGACCTTGACGAACGTGACCAGGAAATGATTTCCATTTTGGAGGAACTCTCAGAAACCGAGGCCACCGAAACTAGGACTACAGGTAGGACCATCTGTAAGAAAAAATCTACCTTCTATCCTCAGGACCAGCTATGTCCTGAGGTAAAGATTTTCACAGATATGGTAAGCCGTGACCTGGACAAGATCTGTGCGCGTAAAATGAGATATAAAGATAATCTAACGCGTGAAGAAAGAACAGCACTCAATGAGATTAGCAAATGGGAGGATGTGGTAATTAAACCATCCGACAAAGGGGGCAACGTTGTCATTTGGCCCAAGACAATGTACGTCAAGGAGGCCAAGAGACAACTAAATGACCCTCTATGTTATAACAAAACTCTCTTTAACCCAACGGACAACTGTAGACTGTCCTTGAATCGGATCATCGATAAAGCCTTAACAGAGGAGGTGATAACGAAACAAGAGGGTGAATATCTTTGAGTAGAACACCCTAGGACTCTCACCTTCTACTTGCTACCCAAAGTGCACAAGAATCTAAAAACCCCCCCCAGGTAGACCTATTGTCTCTGGGATTGGGGGAGTTTCCGAAAAGGCGAGTATTTTTATAGACACTCACCTACGGAGACATGTCACTAGCCTACCATCATATGTGCGGGACACTGGAGATGTAATTATGAAATTACATGACATTAAGCTAGAAAAAAATCATATTCTAGCAAGTCTTGACGTCGAATCACTATATAGCAGTATCGACCATCTGAATGGTATCTCCGCGGTCAGATATTTCCTGGAAATGGAAGGTCCTAGTGACTTCAATGATTTTCTATTGAAATTGCTACACTTCGTTTTCCACAAAAACAGCTTTACATTTGCTGACGTATTTTACACACAAATACGAGGAACAGCAATGGGCGCGGCATGCGCACCAACTTATGCAAACCTCTACCTAGGATGGTGGGAACGAGAAGTGGTCTTCAGTGAGGAGAATGAAGAGTCCACCAAGTGTATCATCTCATGGATGAGATACATAGATGATATTTTTATCATCTGGGAAGGGGAAGAGAAACAGCTAGTTAATTTCATCAAGAAATTGAATGATAACACTCTCAACTTAAGGTTAACATATGAGATGGATAAAGATGAAATCTCCTTCCTGGATCTGAGGATCTATAGAGATGACAATGACATGGTGGCAACAAGGCTATTTAGAAAGAAAACAGCAAGTAACAGTCTGCTATTGAAAACAAGTTCACACCTCCCAGCTACAATACAGAACATACCAAGAGGAGAATTCCTTAGATTGAGGAGAAATTGTACAGAGGATGACACCTACAGAATCCAGAGTAAAGAGCTCGCTACCAGGCTGAAAGAAAGGGGATACAGTCAACGTTGTATCAAAAAAGCTAGCAGGGCACTCCTCCACACAGATAGACATGCTCTAATTTTTCAAGAGAGCAGGAGAATTAAAAAACAAAAGGAAGGTGGCAAACCCAAACTCAGATTTGTAGGCAGTTTCTGTCAAGAGTGGCGTGAGATTAAGAATGCTATCAATAAACACTGGCCCATACTCCTTAACGATCCGGATCTCTCCTCCAATCTTGACTCATCAGTGTCAATGAGTTGGAAGAGATCACCCAATCTCAGGGACAAATTAGTGAGAAGTCACTTTTGTCAAACATCCAAGCGGAAACCTACAATTAAAGGAACCTATCCCTGCAGAAAATGCAAGGTCTGTGATTGTGTGGAAAGTAGTCCCATAATTAGAGATAGGGATGGCAAGAAAATTGAGATAGAGGAGTTCACTAACTGCCAATCATCAAATGTGATTTATTGCATCCAATGTCCCTGCAAGAAGTTGTATGTGGGCATGACCACAAGAATGGTCAAAGTGAGGATTATGGAGCATATGGGCAACATTAGAAATGTGGAATCAGATCTGGCAAGATTTAGGCAATTAACAACGGTTGCCAGACACTTCTATTATCAGCACTCCAAATCCACTCATGGACTCAAATTCTTCTGCCTGGACAAACTAAAAATGGGCATCAGAGGTGGAGACTCTGAAAGAGAACTGCAAAAACTGGAAAGTGAATGGATCTTCAGGCTTAATACAGTTGCCCCGGGTGGCCTTAATGAGAGTATAAATTACAGTGTCTTTTTACCAACGTGACATATTTGATAACACCTATTAAGTGTACTGTTTACATGTATGTATAAATATACTCTCTATTCAGCACGACAAATTCAAGCTATTAGGCACTATCTCAGGACTCGATTGATAGAATCTATTTAGACAACTCAATCTATAGAACCTCTTTAGATAACCTTACTCTGTATGTCTAAAACAGCTATAGCAACTTACAAGCCATTAATTGGCATAGTAGCCATTATGTACATCTACCCATAGTCTCTACACACTGGCACTAGCAAGCTAAGCAGAATAAAATTTAGGCCAGTACATAATTAGATTGTAAAACAGTTACGCACACTCTCCTGCCTATGGGATATATCCCCACTCCTTTCTCGCACTGGAGGTACTAGGATACATTTCATGCTCATTATATGGGGGATGGTTTGACTCTCCCACTGAGGTTTTTTGGGGGCACACTCCATATATATTTTCGCTAGAGGGATCTCTCACTCCTCATATACTCAAGATGTAATTTCATCTGATTAGAGTAAGCATAATAGCCTCGATGGGGCCCCTCTTTCCCTATATACAATAAAAGTATTTGTGAGTCATATAGACCTATATTGTTACTAACTAGTATTTTTTGTATTTGTTACATTAGTTATATACAGTTAAAACCTTTTTAAATAATGTACAAAAAATTATAACTAATCACCTTATCTCCTAACCTCTCGTTTTTTATTATTTATATTTTTTTCTCTTTTTCCTTTCCCTCCTACTATTCTTTGCTAAAATAATAAAGTAAGTGGGGTAATTAAATAAAGACCCAGGTATCTTCTCAGCATACCGTAGGTTTGTACATTAGGATAACTATAGATTACTGTGGTAACATTTAAACATACTTCTAACAATTTATGGCTAATTAACAAATATAACACTTGAACATACCGAAGACAGTATTTGGTATAACTATTATATCTATACCATTAATGACTAGAGTTGATCCCGTTATTTGTTCTTTGGTCTATAGGATATTTCTTAAATCCCGTATGGAGGAATATACTTGTAGCTTAACCCCAATCATGACTTTCTAAATTTCCACTCCAGCTTTCAATGGATACAAATTATGTCTAAATTATATCCACACTTTGCAATCAGGATAATTGATCCAATAATTTTTCAATTAATTTATTTGTCCGTCTAAATGATTACTGCTATTGTAAATAGCAACATTAGCAGTTAACTCATCACCAATTTACTTTATAAGGTCAGACATTTGATTTTATTTCATTTCATTATGTTAGAACCGAAATCGCATTACTTCACCTAATTATTAGGACTTTACAGTCTAATTAATCTGTACAAGTGTAAGCGGTGACACTAAAAGCTTTGCTATTTAAACAGCTCTGGCAGACCTGTCAGACACTGATGTGAACAAGCCCGTGGTGAAACGTACGTCATCAATTGGTAATCCAGACGTACACTGTCTCCGGGAGCGTGGAATTCTCAAACCCGACCCGGCGTCTGGTCACGTGAGCGGTCCGCTGCACTCAGCGTGCACACACTAATGCCGATACACACCCGCTCTCTATACGACTCAGAGCGGCTCTCTCATCCACGATAGGTCTCCCGCTGCCCCTGCACTGTGGCGACACAACAGGGGAGTGGAGGTCCGGTTTGTGGACAGCAGAAGTAACTCGCACTTCTTTCTTCTGTCCCAACAACCGGTATGACCCGAACTCTCATCGTTCCCATTCACTGATTTGATTCACATGGGACGACAGCAGAAAGGGGAATTGACCGATAGTTGCTGGGACATCTGCACCCTCTCAGAGAAATTCAGTTACATGTTTACCCTCTCTATGTATATGGTCATCAAAATATGTATAAATTAGATTATCTGCATACATACTGTATGGATCATTGACCTGGGAAGGTGTGTTTTGTTGCATTTAACTTATGCAGCCTGACCCAAACAAGGATTGATTTTATACAGGCTGGCACATTTAAACGTTACGGTACAATGTTTATGCTGATTAATGTTCAAACACCCTCTGATGGCATTACTCTGTTACAGGTGATTTGATTGGCGAAAAAAACCCCACCTCCCCCTATTTTTTGCCATTTGTATCCGCAATCAGTCATTTATTGTGATATCACTTGTTCGCCTCATTATATTGGCAGGTGATCTGATTGGCACTGACCTTTATCAGCCAAATACATCCACTATTATCCATCTATCACAACGATAATTATTTGTTTTACTATGTTCTAGAATACATGCAGGCTTAAAGGACACAGTGATTATACTGATAAACGGTTATATCATCTGGTAAATGACAATCAGTGTGTATTTACATCCATGACTTATAGCTGGGATGTTGGATTACAATTTGGTAATTTGATCAATACTCTAAGGCTCTAAGGTGTGTTGGTGGTTATCACTTATTGTGATTTAACTAATACCCACTGCTCCTGCCTAATTAGAGGACATGATTCTCTTTTCTCACCTAATCAAAGGAGAAGTGCATCAACTGAGATAACGTGGACCGCTAATCGGGTAATTGAATAGAGACCCAGTATAAATTATTTTGGAAGGATCTCTGTGATTGCTTATCAACCCGTTTTAAAATTGATTTATATTTTCACTTTTTGCTTTTCATTGTTACAACATAAGTGTATATACAAAATTAATATTTATCAGTTAACCTTAATTGTTTATACATACCTACAGGTCAATATTGACCAATATTTGTTGTATGTCTATTTTTGGCCACAATATTATAACAATATTAAATAAATGTTAAGTTTTAATTATATAATTATTACATATTCGATAAAATAAAAGAGTGCATCACAAAGTAAGCCTTCTTAGGCAGATGACCGTCTTGTGGTCATCTTCCTCTCTCTTTTCTAGCTTTGGTACATCCCCATGGTACTAATATGGATCCCAGCATCCTCTAGGACGTAAGAGAAAATAAGATTTTAATTACCTACCGGTAAATCCTTTTCTCGTAGTCCGTAGAGGATGCTGGGCGCCCGCTCAGCGCTTCGTGATCCTGCAGTGGTTACTTGGTTCAGTACTGCTTTGTTCTTGGTTAAGTACTTACTTGGTTAAGTATTCTTGTTCAGCTGTTGCTGAGTTTTCACGCTGGTTAGCTTGGTTTGCATTGTATGTGTGAGCTGGTGTGAATCTCGCCACTATCTGTGTTAAGTCCTTCTCTCGAAGTTGTCAGTCTCCTCTGGCACAGTTTCTAGACTGAGTGTGGTAGGAGGGGCATAGAGGGAGGAGCCATCCCACTCTATTAAAGTTTTAAAGTGCCCATGGCTCCTGGTGGACCCGTCTATACCCCATGGTACTAATATGGACCCCAGCATCCTCTATGGACTACGAGAAAAGGATTTATCGGTAGGTAATTAAAATACTATTTTCAGGGAGTAATCGCTTCTTCCAATAAACATTCTGGAGCTGAGCGCGGTTGTCAATGCGCTATCCCTCACCCTACCTCTGGTACAGAACAGGCCTGTTCAAGCACGGTCAGACAACACCACCACGGTGGCATACATAAACCATCAAGGTGGCACTCGAAGCCGCATGGCTATGATGGATGTGTCAAAATCCTTTGTTGGGCGGAACATCATCTGCCAGCAATATCGGCAGTGTTCATTCTGGGTGTCCTAAACTGTGAAGCGGACTTCCTCAGTCGCCAGGACGTGCACGCCGGAAAGTGGAGTCTTCATCCCGAAGTCTTTCAACTCCTAGTGGACAAGTGGGGCCTACCAGATGTAGACCTGATGGCGTCTCGACACAATTGCAAGGTTCCGGTCTTCGGATCTCAGACCAGGGATCCTCAGGCAGTGTTCGTGGACGCACCAGCAATTCCATGGAACTTTCGGCTGCCCTACGTGCTCCCTCCAGTGTCTCTCCTGCCCAGGGTCCTACGGAAATTCAAACAAGAAGGAAGAAGTGTACTTCTAATCGCTCCTGCGTGGCCCAGATGGCATTGGTTCTCAGACCTGCAGGGTCTGTCAACTGGACGTCCCCTTCTACTTCTCAGCGACCAGACCTCCTCGTACAGGGCCCTTGTGTCTACCCAGACCTAGCCAGACTGGCTTTGACGGCGTGGCTCTTGAAGCATCACTCCTGAAGGCCAACGGTTTCTCTGAGGCGGTTATTCAGACCATGTTGAAAGCCTGCAAGCCGCCTCTGCCCGGATTTATTATAGGGTTTGGAATTCTTCACCTGGTGTGCTGATAAGAATTATGATGCCTATAGGTTCAGAACGTCCAGAATTCTGGTTTTTCTGCAACATGGCCTTGACTTAGGTCCTCGTCTGGCCTCCCTCAAGGTTCACATTTCTGCCTTGTCGGCGTGGTTTCGAGAAAGATTGCATCTATACCTGACGTTCATACATTCACTCAGGGTGTCCTTCGGATTCAGCCTCCCTATGTGCCTCCTGTGGCCCCAAGGGATCTGACTATTGTGCTGAATGCCCTGCAAGAGTCTCCATTTGAACCTTTGAATCGGTGGACCTTAAATGGCTCACTGCCAAGGTCCTGTTCTTGCTGGCTATTGCCTCTGCAAGAAGGGTATCTGATTTAGGCACTTTGTCCTGACGTCCACCCTTTTTAATATTTCACCGTGACAGGGCAGTTCTACGAACTCATCCCAGTTATTTGCCTAAGGTGGTGTCATCATTTCACCTTAACCAGGAGATTGTGGTTCCGGCCTTTATCTCTTCAGACTTGTCTCCCAAAGAGCGCTCTTTGGATGTGGTTAGGGCTCTCCGTATCTATGTGGAGAGGACTGCCTCCATCAGGAGGTCAGATGCCCTATTTGTATTGTTTGGTTTCCACAAACGTGGCTGGCCTGCGAATAAGCAAACCTTGGGCAGATGGATTAGAATGGTGATTGCACAAGCCCATGCGCAGGCTGGTCTCCCAGCTCCTGCTGCTATTAAAGCCCATTCTACTCGGTCTATTGGGCCGCCCGCTGTAGCGCGTCCGCTGAACAATTGTGCAAGGCGGCTACGTGGTCTTCAGTGAACACGTTTCTTGGGTTCTATGCCTTTGATACATTAGCCTCCCAGGATGCTTCCTTTGGACGCGGATCCTCATATCCGCTAAGGTGCATCCCCTCCCATGAGGAACTGCTTTAGGACATCCCTGATGTTTCCCTGCTGCAGAAAAGGAGTGTTATGGTAGACTTACCATTGTTAACACTCTTTCTGCAAGGTACACAAGGTTCCACAGGGCGCCCACCCTGACGTACTTAGCTTCTATGGGTTTGTATGGCATTAGCTGCTGGTACATTCTCCTGTCGTGAGAATGTGGTTCTATGTGAATAACATCTGCCTTCTCTCTTACCTGCTTTTGCATTGGACTGGTTAACAAAAGTGAGCTCTCAGTGCCTGGAGGTGGGGTTATAGAGGATGCCCCAATGCATCCTGGGACAGCCTAAAGCTTTAGCCTGTTGGTGCCTCTGGATCAAGATCCACTCTACACCCTGAGGGATACAAGATGTTGTGTGTGTATGGATGAAGGCCAAGGACACAAAGTAGAGGCCACCTACCTCAGAAGGTGCAGAAATCATGGTATAATCAGTGTAACAGTTACGGGGGATCATGGGGGTTATTCAGGTTTGCTAGTTAACCAAGAAAGCACACTAATGGGAAGAACCATGTGCAGTGCAGGTGGGGCAGATGTAACTTGTGCAGAGAGATTTAGATTTGTGAGACAGATGTTTCCCTGTGGAACCCAATGTACCTCGCAGAAAGATTAACCATGGTAAGTCTACCATAGCACTCCCTATATATATATATGTGTGTGTGTGTGTGTGTGTGTGTGTGTGTGTGTGTGTGTGTGTGTACAGTCACTGGTATTCCCCTAGTATCACATATACAGTCGCTGGTGGTTATTCCCCTAGTATCACATATACAATCACTGGTGGTTATTCCCCACGTATCACATATACAGTCACTGGTGGTTATTCCCCGTATCACATATACAGTCACTGGTGGTATTCCCCTAGTATCACATATACAATCACTGGTGGTTATTCCCCACGTATCACATATACAGTCGCTGGTGGTTATTCCCCCCGTATCGCATATACAGTCGCTGGTGGTTATTCCCCTGTATCACATATACAGTCGCTGGTGGTTATTCCCCCGTATCACATATACAGTCGCTGGTGGTTATTCCCCCGTATCACATGTGCAGTCGCTGGTGGGTATTCCTCTGTATCACATATACAGTCGCTGGTGGTTATTTCCCCTGCATCACATATACAGTCGCTGGTGGTTATTCCCCTGTATCACATATACAGTCGCTGGTCGTTATTTCCCCTGTATCACATATACAGTCGCTGGTGGTTATTCCCCTGTATCACATATACAGTCGCTGGTGGTTATTCCCCTGTATCACATATACAGTCGCTGGTCGTTATTTCCCCTGTATCACATGTACAGTCGCTGGTGGTTATTCGCCGTATCACATATACAGTCGCTGGTGGTTATTCGCCGTATCACATATACAGTCGCTGGTGGTTATTCCCCTGTATCACATATACAGTCGCTGGTGGTTATTCGCCGTATCACATATACAGTCACTGGTGGTTATTCCCCCGTATCACATATACAGTCGCTGGTTGTTATTTCCCCGTATCACATGTACAGTCGCTGGTGGTTATTCCCCTGTATCACATGTACAGTCGCTGGTGGTTATTCCCCGTATCACATATACAGTCGCTGGTGGTTATTCTCCGTGTCGCATATACAGTCGCTGGTGGTTATTCTCCGTGTATCACATATACAGTCGCTGGTGGTTATTCCCCCGTATCACATGTACAGTCGCTGGTGGTTATTCCCCTGTATCGCATGTACAGTCGCTGGTGGTTATTCCCCCGTATCGCATGTACAGTCGCTGGTGGGTATTCCCCCGTATCACATGTACAGTCGCTGGTGGGTATTCCCCCGTATCACATGTGCAGTCGCTGGTGGGTATTCCCCCGTATCACATGTGCAGTCGCTGGTGGTTATTCCCCGTATCACATGTGCAGTCGCTGGTGGGTATTCTCCCGTATCACATATACAGTCGCTGGTGGTTATTCCCCCGTATCACATATACAGTCGCTGGTGGTTATTCCCCTGTATCACATATACAGTCGCTGGTGGTTATTCCCCTGTATCACATATACAGTCGCTGGTGGTTATTCCCCTGTATCACATATACAGTCGCTGGTGGTTATTCCCCTGTATCACATATACAGTCACTGGTGGTTATTCCCCCGTATCACATATACAGTCGCTGGTGGTTATTCCCCCGTATCACATATACAGTCGCTGGTGGTTATTCCCCCGTATCACATATACAGTAGAGATGAGCGGGTTCGGTTCCTCTGAATCCGAACCCGCCCGAACTTCAGGTTTTTTACACGGGTCCGAGCAGGCTCGGATCTTCCCGCCTTGCTCGGCTAACCCGAGCGCGCCCGAACGTCATCATCACGCTGTCGGATTCTCGCGAGGCTCGGATTCTATCGCGAGACTCGGATTCTATATAAGGAGCCGCGCGTCGCCGCCATTTTCACACGTGCATTGAGAGTCATAGGGAGAGGACGTGGCTGGCGTCCTCTCCGTTTAGAGAAGAGAGAGACACAGTATTTTCGGGGAGCATTATTAGGAGGAGTACTACTATACTGTATACTACTATACTACTTGCTGAAGTGATATTTATAGATTAGATAGTGTGACTGTAAGTGTATTATCTGACTTGTGGGGGAGACACTGACAGTGGGGAGCAGTTAGAGTCTGAGAGCAGGACTCAGGAGTACATATAACGTACAGTGCACACTTTTGCTGCCAGAGTCAGTGCCACACTGCCATTGTTGTGACCACACTGACCACCAGTATAATAATATATTTTGTGATTGTCTGCTTAGGCCTCGGAGTACT
Organism: Pseudophryne corroboree; assembly: GCF_028390025.1. Classification (NCBI taxonomy): domain Eukaryota; kingdom Metazoa; phylum Chordata; class Amphibia; order Anura; family Myobatrachidae; genus Pseudophryne; species Pseudophryne corroboree. Next base: position 13,562,384 of record NC_086445.1, on the reverse strand, counting down.
AGTTGCAAGTTGCAACGTGACCTGAAGTGACCACCAGTTTAATAATCAATCACCACCAGTTTAATATATATATATATATATATAATATATATATATATATATATATATATATATATATATATATATAATATTGTATACCACCTACCCGTGGTTTTTTTTTTTTTTCATTCTTCTTTATACATACTACTATAGTAGCTTACTGTAGCAGTCTGCGGTGCTGTGCTGACCTGACAGTGTCCAGCAGGTCCGTCATCAGTCATTACATAATAAATATATATAGTACCTGTCCGGCTGCAGTACTAGTGATATTATATTGATTTCATCTCATTATCAATAATTTATCATCCAGTCTAGACTCTATATTAGCAGCAGACACAGTACGTTAGTCCACGGCTGTAGCTACCTCTGTGTCGGCACTCGGCAGTCCATCCATAATTGTATACCACCTACCCGTGGTTTTTTTTTTTTTCTTTCTTCTTTGTACATACTACTATAGTATAGTAGCTTACTGTAGCAGTCTGCGGTGCTGCTGAGCTGACAGTGTCCAGCAGGTCCGTCATCAGTCATCATTACCTAATAAATATATTATCTACCTGTCCGGCTGCAGTACTAGTGATATTATATATACATACATATATATATTGATTTCATCTCCTTATCAATCATCCAGTCTATATTAGCAGCAGACACAGTACGTTAGTCCACGGCTGTAGCTACCTCTGTGTCGGCACTCGGCAGTCCATCCATAATTGTATACCACCTACCCGTGGTTTTTTTTTTTTTCTTTCTTCTTTGTACATACTACTATAGTATAGTAGCTTACTGTAGCAGTCTGCGGTGCTGCTGAGCTGACAGTGTCCTGCAGGTCCGTCATCAGTCATCATTACCTAATAAATATATTATCTACCTGTCCGGCTGCAGTACTAGTGATATTATATATACATACATATATATATTGATTTCATCTCATTATCAATCATCCAGTCTATATTAGCAGCAGACACAGTACGTTAGTCCACGGCTGTAGCTACCTCTGTGTCGGCACTCGGCAGTCCATCCATAATTGTATACCACCTACCCGTGGTTTTTTTTTTTTCTTTCTTCTTTGTACATACTACTATAGTATAGTAGCTTACTGTAGCAGTCTGCGGTGCTGCTGAGCTGACTGTCCAGCAGGTCCGTCATCAGTCATCATTACCTAATAAATATATTATCTACCTGTCCGGCTGCAGTACTAGTGATATTATATATACATACTGTAACACTGTAGGGGTGCAAGGCGCCTTTTCCTGGGGAATATGGCCGCACGCAGCAGCTGAGGAACAACACAAGTCCAGTTTCTGGTACAACTGACCCCGGCCAGTTTTATTGAAACAGAAAATAAAACAAACCCCAAAATAAAAATACCTTGCCTGTCCGGCACTAACTAAACATAAGATATTCCTAACTGTCACTAAACAAAACACAGAGTTCTTCAGTACATACTGTATAGCTTACTTGCATCAGAAAGCGTGTCTCTCACACACAGATCCTGCAGCCTTCCCAGGCAGTCTGCCCATACTAATCAGGTTAGAAGCACTATAACACTCTTACACAGCTGAAACCCTGATTAGCCCTCTGTGAGGCCAAAGACCCGAACTGGGCCCAATGTCTAGAACTCGCCTTATCTCTCTCTCAGAGCCTTTACCCAGCTTTTACAGCAAACTGAAAAGGTTCAGACAAAACAAAAAGCATTTTTCCTAGAAGTTAACATTTTCTAAAACATGTAAGACAAGAACCTGGGACAAATATACCTGCCCTCAAACACTATCCCAGTGTTCTTGTCACATATCCCCCTCCCCTGTTTCGACCTAGGGGCCGGAACACTTGTAGCCCCCAAACAGAAGATGCGAGACAATGCATCTGCGTTGGCCAATTGTGTTCCCGGTCTATGTTCGACAGTAAACTTAAAGTCCTGCAACGCTAGAAACCATCTAGTTACACGAGCATTCTTGCCTCTATTTACATACATCCATTTTAAAGGGGCATGGTCTGTCACTAGTCTGAATTGTCTACCCAAGAGGTAATATCTCAAGGTATCTAGTGCCCACTTAATGGCCAAAGCCTCCTTTTCCACAATGGCATACCTTTTTTCATGCTCATTGAGTTTCCTACTCAAATAAATGATAGGGTGTTCGTCCCCATCTCTGGTTTGGGACAGCACAGCACCTATCCCTACCTCTGAGGCATCTGTCTGTACCACAAATTCTTTTGAAAAATCTGGTGTTATCAACACCGGTTGTGAACACAAAGCCACTTTTAACGCTTGGAACGCCTTTTCTGCATCAGGGTTCCATTTCACCACATTTGACTGCTTCCCTTTGGTAAGGTCTGACAACGGCACCGCTGTGGTCGCAAAATTAGGAATAAACCGTCTATAGTACCCAGTAATTCCCAAAAAAGCCCTTACCTGTTTTTTATTCACTGGACGAGGCCAGTTTTGAATAGCATCAACTTTATTCAATTGGGGCCTAATCAGACCTCTGCCTATGGTGAAGCCCAAGTATTTGACCTCCTCCATTGCGAGGCAGCACTTCTTTGGGTTAGCAGTTAACCCTGCCTCTCTGATTGAGTCCAGTACTGCTTGTACTTTAACCAAATGGGACCCCCAGTCTGTACTGTGAATTACCACATCATCCAAATAGGCAGCTGCATATTTTCTATGGGGCCTCAAAATTTTATCCATCGCCCGTTGAAAGGTTGCTGGAGCCCCATGCAACCCAAAGGGTAACATCTTATACTGGTACAGCCCCTCCGGAACCGAAAAGGCTGTTTTCTCTTTGGCGCTATCACATAAAGGTATTTTCCAGTAACCTTTGGTCAGGTCCAATGTGGTGAGAAACCTGGCTGTTCCCAGCCTTTCTACAAGCTCATCCACACGGGGCATGGGGTATGCGTCAAACTTGGACACCTCATTTAACTTACGAAAGTCATTACAGAAGCGTATGCTACCGTCGGGCTTCGGGATGAGCACTATGGGACTGGACCACTCACTGTTAGACTCCTCTATGACTCCCAGTTCTAACATGGTTTTAACTTCCTTAGAAATAGCTTCTCGCTGAGCTTCAGGAATCCTATATGGCTTTAAATGACCCCTGGTTCTGTGACAATGTCATGTTTTATTATGGTCGTTCGGCCAGGCAGCTCTGAAAATACCTCCCTATTTTGGATGAGAAATTCTTTAACCTGATTGTTCTGATCAGCTGATAATGTCTCTGACACCTTCACTGCGGGAAGCAACCGGGGTGAAGACACCGAAGGGCAAGGCTCCGCTGACAGAGACAACCTATCTTTCCAGGGTTTGATTAAGTTAACATGGTAGATCTGTTCGGGTTTTCTCTTTCCCGGCTGGTATACTTTGTAATTAACCTCATTCACTTTTTCCCTAATCTCAAATGGACCCTGCCATTTAGCTAGGAATTTGCTTTCCACAGTGGGTACCAAAACAAGAACTCTATCGCCAGGAGCAAATTCCTGTATCTTGGCACTCCGGTTATAGACCCTCTGTTGAGCACTTTGGGCCTGTTCCATGTGCTCTCTGACAACAGGTACCACGGCTGCAATCCTATCCTGCATTTGTGTTACATGCTCAATAACGCTTCTATAAGGAGTGGGCTGTCCTTCCCACGTCTCTTTGGCAATATCCAACAGCCCTCTGGGGTGTCTACCATACAACAAATCAAATGGAGAAAACCCCGTAGAGGACTGAGGAACTTCTCTGATGGCCATTAACAAGTAGGGCAACAAACAATCCCAGTTTTTCCCATCTCTCTCAACAACCTTTTTTAACATACTTTTTAATGTTTTATTAAACCTTTCCACCAACCCGTCAGTTTGGGGATGGTAGATGGACGTCCTGAGGTGAGTGACCTTAAATAACTTGCACAACTCTTTCATGATCCTTGACATAAACGGAGTACCTTGGTCAGTCAAAATTTCTTTTGGTATTCCCACTCTACTAAATACCTGCACCAGCTCCCTAGCTATCGCCTTGGTTGTGATAGTGCGTAAAGGGACAGCCTCAGGATATCGAGTGGCATAGTCCATAATTACCAGGATATACTGATGGCCCCGAGCAGACTTTAACAAGGGCCCCACGAGATCCATGGCTATTCTGTCAAACGGGACCTCTATAATAGGCATGGGAACTAGTGGGCTCCTGAAATGGGGTCTAGGGGCATGATACTGGCATTCAGGACAGGAAGAACAATATTCAGACACTTCTTTATAAACCCCTGGCCAAAAGAACCTTTGTAAAACTCTTTCAGTGGTTTTTTCTGCCCCTAAATGTCCTGCGGTAACGTGACTATGAGCTAAATCTAGTACCGTTCTCCGATAAGGCTGGGGAACTACCAGCTGTTCCACCACATCCTCACCCCTTTTGACAATGTGGTACAAGAGCTCATTACAGATGGCCATGTGGGGATACGTAACCCTGTCACCTGGTACCACAGGTTCCCCATTAACAATCTTAACATTCTCTCTAGCCTTTATTAAGGTAGGATCCTTTAACTGTTCAGACGCAAACAGATCCTTCTTTACCTCCAGGTCAGACACGCTTTCAGTTCTAACTACTATGTCTCTGTTCCCGGCAAGAGGGTCCTCACTGGACTCCCCATCTGTCACTTCCCCAGCCAAACTAGCAAAAGGCAAAGGGCCAGAAAGTTCCGAAGACCCACGTACATCCATAAAATCACCGGTATTATCAACTGGCTTTTTACTTCTCACATCTGTTGATAACCGTGATTCCCACAGTTTCCAAAAATGAGGAAAATCCCTCCCTATTATGGCCTCATGCACCAAGGTAGGGACCAGTCCCACTTTAACCATTGCTGACCCACAACAAGTTTCTATATTCACCTCAGCAGTGGCATAATGTTGGGTATCCCCATGTATGCAAGTTACCCCAATAGGTATTTGCTGGACCTTTAAGGGGTTCACTAACCCAGCTTTCACGAGGGTAACTAAACTTCCTGAATCTAGCAAGGCCTCTACCCGGTTACCCTCTAAGAACACATCACACATTTGTTTTTCCAGCTCAGGTGAAGGTACCACAGTACAGGCTAACCTAGCAAAGAAAGACATTCTGCGACATTCAAAGGCAGCATCACAATGCATGGGTTCTTGCGTGACTGGGCAATTGGCAATAACATGACCTGGCATACCACACCTAAAACATTTAACCACACGATTATCAACCCGTTTGGGCAGCATAGACCGTTCTAGCCCCATTGGCCTGTCTCCAGGGCCAGTGTTTACAGTCTCTCCAGCCTTGCGTTCTCTTAACCGCCCAGCAACGTTTTCCCACGGAACAGTCTTACCAGTCTTTACTGAAGGGCGCTGTCGAGGATCTATGGGTTGCTGGGTGGTCATCAGTAGTTCCTCTGCTGCCAAATACCTCTCTACCATGTCCACTAATTGGTCAGCAGTACCCGGGTTTCCATGGCTCACCCACTTGCGCAGGACCATGGGCAAAGATCTCAAGTAGCGGTCCATGACGACTCTTTCCACCATCTGGGGACCAGTTAATGTCTCTGGCTGTAGCCATTTTTTTGTTAGCTGAATAAGGTCGTGCATCTGGGAGCGCGGAGGCTTCTCCATGGCGTACAGCCAACGGTGCACCCGTTGTGCTCGTACTGACAGCGTGACTCCCAGGCGGGTCAGGATCTCAGTCTTTAGTTTATCATAGTCCCGAGCCTCAGCAGGGCTTAAATCAAAGTAAGCTTTTTGGGGCTCACCTGACAGGAAAGGTGCCAGCAGACTGGCCCACTGTGCTTTCGGCCAGTTCTCACGCTCGGCAGTCCTTTCAAACGTGGTCAGATAGGCCTCCACATCATCAGCCTCTGTCATTTTCTGCAGGAAGTGACTGGCCCGTATAGAACTAGAGCTGGTTGGAGCACTGACGGCCACATCTCCAACCCGAGCTGCAAGTCTCTGCACCACTTCTGCTAAGGCCTCTCTATCCTGACGCTGTTGCCTGTAAAGTTCATCAACAACTGCCTGCTGTTGTCTCTTATTTTCCTCCATTGCCACCTGCTGCTGTCTGTTGGCTTCCTGCTGTAGTCTCCAATTTTCCTCCATTGCCACCTGCTGTTGTCTCCTATTTTCTTCCATTGCCACCTGCTGCTGTCGGTTGGCCTCCTGCTGAGCCGCTGTAGCTTGCAGCAAGGCTTTAAGCAGATCCTCCATGTCGACAGATTTTTCAGGCGGCTTTGTAGCTGCTTTCACCCAGGACATATATCAAACCCTCAGGGGTGAGTCTCAGTAACTTCACACTGGGCTGTATCTGCATAAACCACCGTTTTCTGCAGGCCTCACAAAGCTGCTGCTTTCACTTATGCGCAGAACGGGGTTGCTCGCATTCTCCACCAAGTTGTAACACTGTAGGGGTGCAAGGCGCCTTTTCCTGGGGAATATGGCCGCACGCAGCAGCTGAGGAACAACACAAGTCCAGTTTCTGGTACAACTGACCCCGGCCAGTTTTATTGAAACAGAAAATAAAACAAACCCCAAAATAAAAATACCTTGCCTGTCCGGCACTAACTAAACATAAGATATTCCTAACTGTCACTAAACAAAACACAGAGTTCTTCAGTACATACTGTATAGCTTACTTGCATCAGAAAGCGTGTCTCTCACACACAGATCCTGCAGCCTTCCCAGGCAGTCTGCCCATACTAATCAGGTTAGAAGCACTATAACACTCTTACACAGCTGAAACCCTGATTAGCCCTCTGTGAGGCCAAAGACCCGAACTGGGCCCAATGTCTAGAACTCGCCTTATCTCTCTCTCAGAGCCTTTACCCAGCTTTTACAGCAAACTGAAAAGGTTCAGACAAAACAAAAAGCATTTTTCCTAGAAGTTAACATTTTCTAAAACATGTAAGACAAGAACCTGGGACAAATATACCTGCCCTCAAACACTATCCCAGTGTTCTTGTCACAATACATATATATATTGATTTCATCTCCTTATCAATCATCCAGTCTATATTAGCAGCAGACACAGTACGTTAGTCCACAGCTGTAGCTACCTCTGTGTCGGCACTCGGCAGTCCATCCATAATTGTATACCACCTACCCGTGGTTTTTTTTTTTTCTTTCTTCTTTGTACATACTACTATAGTATAGTAGCTTACTGTAGCAGTCTGCGGTGCTGCTGAGCTGACAGTGTCCAGCAGGTCCGTCATCAGTCATCATTACCTAATAAATATATTATCTACCTGTCCGGCTGCAGTACTAGTGATATTATATATACATACATATATATATTGATTTCATCTCATTATCAATCATCCAGTCTATATTAGCAGCAGACACAGTACGTTAGTCCACGGCTGTAGCTACCTCTGTGTCGGCACTCGGCAGTCCATCCATAATTGTATACCACCTACCCGTGGTTTTTTTTTTTTTCTTTCTTCTTTGTACATACTACTATAGAGTATAGTAGCTTACTGTAGCAGTCTGCGGTGCTGCTGAGCTGACAGTGTCCAGCAGGTCCGTCATCAGTCATCATTACCTAATAAATATATTATCTACCTGTCCGGCTGCAGTACTAGTGATATTATATATACATACATATATATATATATTGATTTCATCTCATTATCATCCAGTCTATATTAGCAGCAGACACAGTACGGTAGTCCACGGCTGTAGCTACCTCTGTGTCGGCACTCGGCAGTCCATCCATAAGTATACTAGTATCCATCCATCTCCATTGTTTACCTGAGGTGCCTTTTAGTTGTGCCTATTAAAATATGGAGAACAAAAATGTTGAGGTTCCAAAATTAGGGAAAGATCAAGATCCACTTCCACCTCGTGCTGAAGCTGCTGCCACTAGTCATGGCCGAGACGATGAAATGCCAGCAACGTCGTCTGCCAAGGCCGATGCCCAATGTCATAGTACAGAGCATGTCAAATCCAAAACCCCAAATATCAGTAAAAAAAGGACTCCAAAACCTAAAATAAAATTGTCGGAGGAGAAGCGTAAACTTGCCAATATGCCATTTACCACACGGAGTGGCAAGGAACGGCTGAGGCCCTGGCCTATGTTCATGGCTAGTGGTTCAGCTTCACATGAGGATGGAAGCACTCAGCCTCTCGCTAGAAAACTGAAAAGACTCAAGCTGGCAAAAGCACCGCAAAGAACTGTGCGTTCTTCGAAATCCCAAATCCACAAGGAGAGTCCAATTGTGTCGGTTGCGATGCCTGACCTTCCCAACACTGGACGTGAAGAGCATGCGCCTTCCACCATTTGCACGCCCCCTGCAAGTGCTGGAAGGAGCACCCGCAGTCCAGTTCCTGATAGTCAGATTGAAGATGTCAGTGTTGAAGTACACCAGGATGAGGAGGATATGGGTGTTGCTGGCGCTGGGGAGGAAATTGACCAGGAGGATTCTGATGGTGAGGTGGTTTGTTTAAGTCAGGCACCCGGGGAGACACCTGTTGTCCGTGGGAGGAATATGGCCGTTGACATGCCTGGTGAAAATATAAAAAAAATCAGCTCTTCAGTGTGGAGGTATTTCAACAGAAAAGCGGACAACAGGTGTCAAGCCGTGTGTTGCCTTTGTCAAGCTGTAATAAGTAGGGGTAAGGACGTTTAACCACCTCGGAACATCCTCCCTTATACGTCACCTGCAGCGCATTCATAATAAGTCAGTGACAAGTTCAAAAACTTTGGGTGACAGCGGAAGCAGTCCACTGACCAGTAAATCCCTTCCTCTTGTAACCAAGCTCACGCAAACCACCCCACCAACTCCCTCAGTGTCAATTTCCTCCTTCCCCAGGAATGCCAATAGTCCTGCAGGCCATGTCACTGGCAATTCTGACGATTCCTCTCCTGCCTGGGATTCCTCCGATGCATCCTTGCGTGTAACGCCTACTGCTGCTGGCGCTGCTGTTGTTGCTGCTGGGAGTCGATGGTCATCCCAGAGGGGAAGTCGTAAGACCACTTTTACTACTTCCACCAAGCAATTGACTGTCCAACAGTCCTTTGCGAGGAAGATGAAATATCACAGCAGTCATCCTACTGCAAAGCGGATAACTGAGGCCTTGGCATCCTGGGTGGTGAGAAACGTGGTTCCGGTATCCATCATTACTGCAGAGCCAACTAGAGACTTGTTGGAGGTACTGTGTCCCCGGTACCAAATACCATCTAGGTTCCATTTCTCTAGGCAGGCGATACCGAAAATGTACACAGACCTCAGAAAAAGAGTCACCAGTGTCCTAAAAAAATGCAGCTGTACCCAATGTCCACTTAACCACGGACATGTGGACAAGTGGAGCAGGGCAGGGTCAGGACTATATGACTGTGACAGCCCACTGGGTAGATGTATGGACTCCCGCCGCAAGAACAGCAGCGGCGGCACCAGTAGCAGCATCTCGCAAACCCAACTCTTTCCTAGGCAGGCTACGCTTTGTATCACCGGTTTCCAGAATACGCACACAGCTGAAAACCTCTTACGGCAACTGAGGAAGATCATCGCGGAATGGCTTACCCCAATTGGACTCTCCTGTGGATTTGTGGCATCGGACAACGCCAGCAATATTGTGTGTGCATTAAATATGGGCAAATTCCAGCACGTCCCATGTTTTGCACATACCTTGAATTTGGTGGTGCAGAATTTTTTTAAAAACGACAGGGGCGTGCAAGAGATGCTGTCGGTGGCCAGAAGAATTGCGGGACACTTTCGGCGTACAGGCACCACGTACAGAAGACTGGAGCACCACCAAAAACTACTGAACCTGCCCTGCCATCATCTGAAGCAAGAAGTGGTAACGAGGTGGAATTCAACCCTCTATATGCTTCAGAGGTTGGAGGAGCAGCAAAAGGCCCTTCAAGCCTATACAATTGAGCACGATATAGGAGGTGGAATGCACCTGTCTCAAGCGTAGTGGAGAATGATTTCAACGTTGTGCAAGGTTCTGATGCCCTTTGAACTTGCCACACGTGAAGTCAGTTCAGACACTGCCAGCCTGAGTCAGGTCATTCCCCTCATCAGGCTTTTGCAGAAGAAGCTGGAGACATTGTAGGAGGAGCTAACACGGAGCGATTCCGCTAAGCATGTGGGACTTGTGGATGGAGCCCTTAATTCGCTTAACAAGGATTCACGGGTGGTCAATCTGTTGAAATCAGAGCACTACATTTTGGCCACCGTGCTCGATCCTAGATTTAAAGCCTACCTTGGATCTCTCTTTCCGGCAGACACAAGTCTGCTGGGGTTGAAAGACCTGCTGGTGAGAAAATTGTCAAGTCAAGCGGAACGCGACCTGTCAACATCTCCTCCTTCACATTCTCCCGCAACTGGGGGTGCGAGGAAAAGGCTCAGAATTCCGAGCCCACCCGCTGGCGGTGATGCAGGGCAGTCTGGAGCGACTGCTGATGCTGACATCTGGTCCGGACTGAAGGACCTGACAACGATTACAGACATGTCGTCTACTGTCACTGCATATGATTCTCTCACCATTGAAAGAATGGTGGAGGATTATATGAGTGACCGCATCCAAGTAGGCACGTCACACAGTCCGTACTTATACTGGCAGGAAAAAGAGGCAATTTGGAGGCCCTTGCACAAACTGGCTTTATTCTACCTAAGTTGCCCTCCCACAAGTGTGTACTCCGAAAGAGTGTTTAGTGCCGCCGCTCACCTTGTCAGCAATCGGCGTACGAGGTTACATCCAGAAAATGTGGAGAAGATGATGTTCATTAAAATGAATTATAATCAATTCCTCCGTGGAGACATTGACCAGCAGCAATTGCCTCCACAAAGTACACAGGGAGCTGAGATGGTGGATTCCAGTGGGGACGAATTGATAATCTGTGAGGAGGGGGATGTACACGGTGATATATCGGAGGATGATGATGAGGTGGACATCTTGCCTCTGTAGAGCCAGTTTGTGCAAGGAGAGATTAATTGCTTCTTTTTTGGTGGGGGTCCAAACCAACCCGTCATTTCAGTCACAGTCGTGTGGCAGACCCTGTCACTGAAATGATGGGTTGGTTAAAGTGTGCATGTCCTGTTTATACAACATAAGGGTGGGTGGGAGGGCCCAAGGACAATTCCATCTTGCACCTCTTTTTTCTTTAATTTTTCTTTGCGTCATGTGCTGTTTGGGGAGGGTTTTTTGGAAGGGACATCCTGCGTGACACTGCAGTGCCACTCCTAGATGGGCCCGGTGTTTGTGTCGGCCACTAGGGTCGCTTATCTTACTCACACAGCTACCTCATTGCGCCTCTTTTTTTCTTTGCGTCATGTGCTGTTTGGGGAGGGTTTTTTGGAAGGGACATCCTGCGTGACACTGCAGTGACACTCCTAGATGGGCCCGGTGTTTGTGTCGGCCACTAGGGTCGCTTATCTTACTCACACAGCTACCTCATTGCGCCTCTTTTTTTCTTTGCGTCATGTGCTGTTTGGGGAGGGTTTTTTGGAAGGGACATCCTGCGTGACACTGCAGTGCCACTCCTAGATGGGCCCGGTGTTTGTGTCGGCCACTAGGGTCGCTTAGCTTAGTCATCCAGCGACCTAGGTGCAAATTTTAGGACTAAAAATAATATTGTGAGGTGTGAGGTATTCAGAATAGACTGAAAATGAGTGGAAATTATGGTTTTTGAGGTTAATAATACTTTGGGATCAAAATAACCCCCAAATTCTATGATTTAAGCTGTTTTTTAGTGTTTTTTGAAAAAAACACCCGAATCCAAAACACACCCGAATCCGACAAAAAAAATTCGGTGAGGTTTTGCCAAAACGCGGTCGAACCCAAAACACGGTCGCGGAACCGAACCCAAAACCAAAACACAAAACCCGAAAAATTTCCGGCGCTCATCTCTAATATACAGTCGCTGGTGGTTATTCCCCCGTATCACATATACAGTCGCTGGTGGTTATTCCCCCGTATCACATATACAGTCGCTGGTGGTTATTCCCCCGTATCACATATACAGTCGCTGGTGGTTATTCCCCCGTATCACATATACAGTCGCTGGTAGTTATTCCCCTGTATCACATGTACAGTCGCTGGTGGTTATTCCCCTGTATCACATGTACAGTCACTGGTGGTTATTCCCCCGTATCACATATACAGTCACTGGTGGTTATTCCCCCGTATCACATGTACAGTCACTGGTGGTTATTCCCCCGTATCACATATACAGTCACTGGTGGTAATTCCCCCGTATCACATATACAGTCGCTGGTTGTTTTTTCCCCGTATCACATGTACAGTCGCTGGTGGTTATTCCCCTGTATCACATATACAGTCGCTGGTGGGTATTCCCTGGTATCACATGTACAGTCGCTGGTGGTTATTCCCCTGTATCACATATACAGTCGCTGGTCGTTATTTCCCCGTATCACATATACAGTCGCTGGTGGGTATTCCTTGGTATCACATATACAGTCGCTGGTGGTTATTCCCCGTATAACATATACAGTCGCTGGTGGTTATTCTCCGTATCACATATACAGTCGCTGGTGGTTATTCCCCCGTATCACATATACAGTCGCTGGTGGTTATTCCCCCGTATCACATGTACAGTCGCTGGTGGGTATTCCCCCGTATCACATGTACAGTCGCTGGTGGTTATTCCCCCGTATCACATATACAGTCGCTGGTGGTTATTCCCCGTATCACATATACAGTCGCTGGTGGTTATTCCCCGTATCACATATACAGTCGCTGGTGGTTATTCCCCCGTATCACATGTACAGTCGCTGGTGGGTATTCCCCCGTATCACATGTACAGTCGCTGGTGGGTATTCCCCCGTCTCACATGTGCAGTTGCTGGTGGGTATTCCCCCGTATCACATGTACAGTCGCTGGTGGTTATTCCCCTGTATCACATGTACAGTCGCTGGTCGTTATTTCACCTGTATCACATATACAGTCGCTGGTGGTTATTCCCCGTATCACATATACAGTCGCTGGTGGTTATTCTCCTGTATCACATATACAGTCGCTGGTGGTTATTCCCCCGTATCACATATACAGTCGCTGGTGGTTATTCCCCCGTATCACATATACAGTCGCTGGTGGTTATTCCCCCGTATCACATGTACAGTCGCTGGTGGGTATTCCCCCGTATCACATGTGCAGTCGCTGGTGGGTATTCCCCGGTATCACATATACAGTCGCTGGTGGTTATTCTCCGTATCACATATACAGTCGCTGGTGGTTATTCCCCTGTATCACATATACAGTCGCTGGTCGTTATTTCCCCTGTATCACATATACAGTCGCTGGTGGTTATTCCCCGTATCACATATACAGTCGCTGGTGGTTATTCCCCCGTATCACATATACAGTCGCTGGTGGTTATTCCCCCGTATCACATGTACAGTCGCTGGTGGTTATTCTCCTGTATCACATATACAGTCGCTGGTGGGTATTCCCCCGTATCACATGTACAGTCGCTGGTGGTTATTCCCCCGTATCACATATACAGTCGCTGGTGGTTATTCTCCTGTATCACATATACAGTCGCTGGTGGTTATTCCCCCGTATCACATATACAGTCGCTGGTGGTTATTCCCCCGTATCACATGTACAGTCGCTGGTGGGTATTCCCCCATATCACATGTGCAGTCGCTGGTGGGTATTCTCCCGTATCACATGTACAGTCGCTGGTGGGTATTCCCCCGTATCACATGTGCAGTCGCTGGTGGGTATTCCCCCATATCACATGTGCAGTCGCTGGTGGGTATTCCCCCATATCACATGTACAGTCGCTGGTGGGTATTCCCCCATATCACATGTGCAGTCGCTGGTGGGTATTCCCCCATATCACATGTGCAGTCGCTGGTGGGTATTCCCCCATATCACATATACAGTCGCTGGTGGGTATTCTCCCGTATCACATGTACAGTCGCTGGTGGGTATTCCCCGGTATCACATATACAGTCGCTGGTCGTTATTTCCCCTGTATCACATATACAGTCGCTGGTGGTTATTCCCCGTATCACATATACAGTCGCTGGTGGGTATTCCCCCGTATCACATGTACAGTCGCTGGTGGGTATTCCCCGGTATCACATGTACAGTCGCTGGTGGTTATTCCTCTGTATCACATATACAGTCGCTGGTGGTTATTCCCCGTATCACATATACAGTCGCTGGTGGTTATTCTCCTGTATCACATATACAGTCGCTGGTGGTTATTCCCCCGTATCACATATACAGTCGCTGGTGGTTATTCCCCCGTATCACATATACAGTCGCTGGTGGTTATTCCCCCGTATCACATGTACAGTCGCTGGTGGTTATTCCCCGTATCACATGTACAGTCGCTGGTGGTTATTCCCCCGTATCACATATACAGTCGCTGGTGGGTATTCCCCCGTATCACATGTGCAGTCGCTGGTGGGTATTCCCCGGTATCACATATACAGTCGCTGGTGGTTATTCTCCGTATCACATATACAGTCGCTGGTGGTTATTCCCCTGTATCACATATACAGTCGCTGGTCGTTATTTCCCCTGTATCACATATACAGTCGCTGGTGGTTATTCCCCGTATCACATATACAGTCGCTGGTGGTTATTGCCCCGTATCACATATACAGTCGCTGGTGGTTATTCCCCCGTATCACATGTACAGTCGCTGGTGGTTATTCCCCCGTATCACATGTACAGTCGCTGGTGGTTATTCCCCCGTATCACATGTACAGTCGCTGGTGGGTATTCCCCCGTATCACATATACAGTCGCTGGTGGTTATTCCCCCGTATCACATATACAGTCACTGGTGGGTATTCCCCCGTATCACATATACAGTCACTGGTGGTTATTCCCCCGTATCACATATACAGTCACTGGTGGTTGTAACCCCGTATCACATATACAGTCGCTGGTGGTTATTCCCCCGTATCACATATACAGTCACTGGTGATAATTGCGCTATATTACATGGAGTTACTGGTTGTTATTGCACCGTTACATATCCTTGTTATCCCGCATTGTAGCTACGCCTATAAGCTGGACGCTGGGCTGTACCCGGAGTGCCAGTTTGTGTATGACCTAGAGGTCCCGGAGTCCTTCCAGCCAGTTGTAGGAGACGGAGAGGTGCAGGAGTTTTACCTGTGGCCCCTGGATAAGGTAGGTAGCTGCCCCATCCTGTAGTGACGAGCAGACCCCTCACCTGAAGTCTGACAGTATCTCCCATCTACAGGTGAGAGCGGCCATCGCTACAGAAGAGTTTAAACCCAACTGCGCTCTGGTGGTTCTGGACTTTCTCCTGCGGAGGGGTCACATACAGCCGGACACAGGTAGGTGCAGTGTGGTCCCTGTGTGCGGGTAGGGTGGCTCCATCGAGACCGTTACCCTTTTAGTTGTGTCGCATCCCTGTCCGTAGAGACTGTAAGACCACATCACATTCATCACATTCATCAGAAGAATTAGCAATTTGCAGCACATAGGAAAGAAGACGTCTGATGCCCAGTATGTAGGGAAATGGTTGGGGGGCACAGTGACTGGAGACATGAGGGGTGGCTAGCGTTAGGGGATGGATGGGTACTGGGGCACCTAGCGTTAGGGGACGGATGGGCACTGGGGCGCCTAGCGTTAGGGGTAGGATGAGTACTGGGGAGCCTAGTGTTAGGGGAGGGATAGGTACTGGGAGCCTAGCGTTAGGGGAAGGATGGGTACTGGGGAGCCTAGCGTTAGGGGAAGGATGGGTACTGGGGAGCCTAGTGTTAGGGGAAGGATGGGTACTGGGAGCCTAGCTTTAGGGGAAGGATGGGTACTGGGGAGCCTAGTGTTAGGGGAAGGATGGGTACTGGGAGCCTAGCGTTAGGGGAAGGATGGGTACTGGGAGCCTAGCGTTAGGGGAAGGATGGGTACTGGGGCGCCTAGCGTTTGGGGACGGATGGGCACTGGGGAGCCTAGCGTTTGTGGATGGATGGGTACTGGGGGGCCTAGCGTTTGGGGACGGATGGGCACTGGGGCGCCTAGCGTTAGGGGTAGGATGAGTACTGGGGAGCCTAGTGTTAGGGGAGGGATAGATACTGGGAGCCTAGCGTTAGGGGAAGGATGGGTACTGGGGCGCCTAGCGTTTGGGGACGGATGGGCACTGGGGAGCCTAGCGTTTGGGGACGGATGGGTACTGGGGGGCCTAGCGTTTGGGGACGGATGGGTACTGGGTGGCCTAGCGTTTGTGGATGGATGGGTACTGGGGGTACCCATCCGTCTCTGCTGCTTTTGACACTGTTGACCACTCTCTTCTCATACAAACACTAGAGTCCCTAGGTCTTCATGACACAGCCCTTACTTGGTTCTCATCCTACCTATCTAATCGCTCTTTCAGTGTTCACTTCTCTGACTCTACCTCCTCTTCTCTACCTCTATCAGTTGGAGTACCGCAAGGCTCAGTCTTAGGTCCTCTGCTTTTCTCAATCTATGCCTCCTCTCTTGGTAAATTAATCAGCTCCTTCGGATTTCAGTATCATTTGTACGCTGATGATACTCAAATCTACCTATCCTCCCCAGATTTGTCACCACCAGTATTGGGCCGTGTTACTGGATGCCTGTCTGCCATTTCATCTTGGATGTCATCTCGCCACCTCAAACTCAACATTTCCAAAACCGAATTAATTATTTTCCCACCAGCTAAGAGTAGTTACCAACCTGATATTGCCATAACTGTTGACAATGCAACTATCCACCCCACCCCACCCCACAAGCTCGTTGCCTAGGTGTCACCCTTGACTGTGAACTGTCCTTTGTTCCACACATTCAATCTGTCTCTAAATCATGTTACATGCACCTCAAAAACATATCCAAAATACGCCCTTATCTTACATAAGACACTGCAAAAACTCTGATCCATGCACTCATCATCTCCCGCATTGATTATTGTAATAGTCTCCTTATTGGTCTTCCCAAACATAGGCTCTCATCACTTCAATCCATTTTAAATGCAGCTGCGAGGCTAATCTTCCTCGGCAGACGTTCTTCGTCTGCTGATCCGCTCAGTCAGTCCCTCCATTGGTTACCAGTATTCTACCGTATCAAATATAAAATACTTTTACTTACATACAAGGCTATTAACCAAACTGCACCAACATACATCTCCTCACTCATCTCAAAATATCTCCCTACCAGACCTCTCCGCTCTGCACAAGATCTGCGTCTCTCATCCACATGTATTACCTGTTCCCACTCAAAATTACAGGCCTTTACCCGTGCTTCACCCACTCTGTGGAATGCACTCCCACGCACAATAAGACTCTCCTCTAGTCTCCAAACCTTTAAACGTTCTCTGAAAACTCATCTCTTCAGACAAGCCTACCAAATTTTAGACCCACACACATAACCTTCACAGCTTCCCTATCCAGTTACATCCCCTCTGTACAGTCCACATAAACTCACATTTTGTCTTCCAACATTGCTGGGTGATCATATCATATACAACCCATTAAGAACCTAGCAACCTGGGGAACCATTATGTGACAGGTAGCATCTATCCTTGTTTATCAATGCCTATTTCCCTATAGATTGTAAGCTTGCGAGCAGGGCCCTCCTACCTCTGTCTGTCTGTCTGTCTTTGCCCAGTTTTGTTCTATAATTGTTGTTCTAATTGTAAAGCGCAACGGAATATGCTGCGCTATATAAGAAACTGCTAATAAATAAATAATAATGGGGGGCCTAGTGTTTGTGGACGGATGGGTACTGGGGGGCCTAGCGTTTGTAGACGGATGAGTACTGGGGGGGCCTAGCGTTTGTGGATGGATGAGTACTGGGGGGGCCTAGCGTTTGTGGATGGATGAGTACTGGGGGGCCTAGCGTTTGGGGACGGATGGGTACTGGGGAGCCTAGCGTTTGGGGACGGATGGGTACTGGGGAGTCTAGCGTTTGGGGACGGATGGGTACTGGGGAGCGTAGCGTTTGGGGACGGATGGGTACTGGGGAGCCTAGCGTTTGGGGACGGATGGGTACTGGGGAGTCTAGCGTTTGGGGACGGAGGGGTACTGGGGAGCCTAGCGTTTGGGGACGGATGGGTACTGGGGAGCCTAGCGTTTGGGGACGGATGGGTACTGGCGGGCCTAGCGTTTGGGGACGGATGGGTACTGGGGAGCCTAGCGTTTGGGGACAGATGGGTACTGGGGAGCCTAGCGTTTGGGGACGGATGGGTACTGGGGAGCCTAGCGTTTGGGGACGGATGGGTACTGGCGGGCTTAGCGTTTGGGGACGGATGGGTACTGGCGGGCCTAGCGTTAGGGGACGGATGGGTACTGGGGAGCCTAGCGTTAGGGGACGAATGGGTACTGGGGAGCCTAGCGTTAGGGGACGGATGGGTACTGGGGCACCTGTGTCATCACAGTATTTGTGTGTTACAGAGAAGTACTACACTCAGTTTGTGGAGAATCTACATGGGCCGCTCTGACGCTGCTGATACAACATCCGTCGCCGACTGACCCTCCTGGATAATGAACAGCTACTGGAGGCTTCTCTGGACGTGGGACAATGATGCTGGAACGTGGGAGACACAATGGAGCCTCATCCGTACAATGTGCAGTCATACCCAGCGGGAACGCAGATTCCTAGGCTTGTGATGCCTGCCATTGGATTACAGCTTGTACAGAACTCATTCCTGCGAGAAATAATCCCCTGACCGCTCCATGTATAAATGTTATTTACTAGACTAGTAACTGGCTCCCAGCCTGACCGTACACTGTACATGTGACCGAGGCGCGGGGTCCCGGCCTGACCGTACGCTGTACATGTGATAGAGGAAGGGACGGGTGTGCGGGGTCCTGAATAATATTAATGACTTCTGACTTTACCTTGTTTGTCTTTTGTAACCTCTGAGCTCCCTGTGTGACTTGTGTTTTATCTACATATAAAGTGACGGTATAACGCTCCACCTGGTTATTACACATTGTACACACAGCTTTTATCCCCCCACACATGGTATAAATCAGCGGCAGCCTCCTGCTGTCACTGGCGGGCACTGTGACTGCGTCCGTGATAAATGTGTTTCTATCTGTACGGTCAGACAGCTGCAGTCATTGTGTCAGATATAATGTGACCTCACTGCGCACTGTAATTACTGACTTGTGAGTATGTGCGGCCACTGAGCCTCTATAAGAGCCACGCAGAGCAGTCAGGTCTCACTTTATGGTCTCTTGCTTCGTTCCCCATGTAATTGGTGTTGGAGCAGAAACTAGCATAATATTCTGACATTAGCCGGGAACACCCAGGAGGAGCGTTCACTGGCCCTCATTCCGAGTTGTTCGCTCGCAAGCTGCTTTTAGCAGCTTTGCACACGCTAAGCCGCCGCCTACTGGGAGTGAATCTTAGCTTATCAAAATTGCGAACGAAAGATTCGCAATATTGCGAAAAGACTTCTCTGTGCAGTTTCTGAGTAGCTCGAGACTTACTCTTCCAGTGCGATCAGTTCAGTGCTTGTCGTTCCTGTTTTGACGTCACAAACACACCCAGCGTTCGCCCAGACACTCCTCCGTTTCTCCAACCACTCCCGCGTTTTTCCCAGAAACGGTAGCGTTTTTTCACACACTCCCATAAAACGGCCAGTTTCCGCCCAGAAACACCCACTTCCTGTCAATCACATTACGATCACCAGAACGAAGAAAAAACCTCGTAATGCCGTGAGTAAATTTCCTAACTGCATAGCAAATTTACTTGGCGCAGTCGCAGTGCGAACATTGCGCATGCGCAATAAGCGGAAAATCGCTGCGATGCGAAGAAATTTACCGAGCGAACAACTCTGAATGACCACCACTATTCCAGGATAT
The DNA here is from genome assembly GCF_028390025.1 of Pseudophryne corroboree. NCBI lineage: Eukaryota > Metazoa > Chordata > Amphibia > Anura > Myobatrachidae > Pseudophryne > Pseudophryne corroboree. The sequence goes on along the minus strand of NC_086445.1, from coordinate 13,542,592 downwards.
TGGGGGGGAGCCGCTGCAGCAGCACCGTGACCTGGAACTGAAATCTGATGCACTTCTTATTATAGTGTCATGTAAAACAGAAACACTGTGCCACTAACGGGCAAATAATCCCTAATGGAAAACATAACCTGATTTACACGGTTTAGAGAATTGTTATTTAAATGATTTTACCGTTCTCAGCAAATCCATAACAGTGTGTGCAATTACTGGTGGCATTGCATGTAGTGCACTATATTGGACGCTTTATTTTTACTCTGGATTTACAATTAAGCTTTTATGTGACCCCCTCATAACTCCAAACCTGTCCCTTCAATTCCCCTATACTGTCCCCTCCTATAACTCCCCTCCTGTCCCCTCCTATTACTCCTATCCTGTCCCGTCCAATCCCCTCCTATACTGTCCGCTCCTATAACTCCTAACCTGTCCCCTCCTATAACTCCTAACCTGTCCCCTCCTATAACTCCTAACCTGTCCCATCCTATCCCCTCCTATAACGCCTCTCCTGTCCCATCCTATCCCCTCCTACAACGCCTCTCCTGTCCCCTCCTACAACGCCTCTCCTGTCCCATCCTATCCCCTCCTATAACGCCTCTCCTGTCCCCTCCTATAACTCCTAACCTGCCCCCTCCTATAACGCCTCTCCTGTCCCCTCCTATCCCCTCCTATAACTCCTGACCTGTCCCCTCCTATAACTCCTAACCTGTCCCATCCTATCCCATCCTATCCCCTCCTATAACGCCTCTCCTGTCCCCTCCTATAACTTCTAACCTGTCCCCTCCTATAACGCCTCTCCTGTCCCCTCCTATAACGCCTATCCTGTCCCCTCCTATAACGCCTATCCTGTCTCCTCCTATAACTCCTAACCTGTCCCCTCCTATCCCCTCCTATAACGCCTATCCTGTCCCCTCCTATAACGCCTATCCTGTCCCCTCCTATAACGCCTAACCTGTCCCCTCCTATAACACCTCTCCTGTCCCCTCCTATCCCCTCCTATAACTCCTAACCTGTCCCCTCCTATAACGCCTATCCAGTGCCTTCCTATAACGCCTATCCTGTCTACTCCTATAACTCCTATCCTGTCCCCTCCTATAACTCCTATCCTGTCCCCTCCTATAACGCCTCTCCTATCCCCTCCTATAACGCCTATCCTGTCCCCTCCTATAACGCCTATCCTGTCCCCTCCTATAACGCCTATCCTGTCTCCTCCTATAACTCCTAACCTGTCCCCTCCTATAACGCCTCTCCTATCCCCTCCTATAACTCCTATAATCCTATAACGCCTATCCTGTCCCCTCCTATAACTCCTAACCTGTCCCCTCCTATAACGCCTCTCCTGTCCCCTCCTATAACGCCTCTCCTGTCCCCTCCTATAACTCCTAACCTGTCCCCTCCTATAACGCCTATCCAGTGCCCTCCTATAACGCCTATCCTGTCTCCTCCTATAACTCCTAACCTGTCCCCTCCTACAACGCCTCTTCTGTCCCCTCCTATCCCCTCCTATAACTCCTAACCTGTCCCCTCCTATAACGCCTCTCCTGTCCCCTCCTATAACTCCTAACCTGTCCCCTCCTATAACGCCTCTCCTGTCCCCTCCTATAACGCCTATCCTGTCCCCTCCTATCCCCTCCTATAACTCCTAACCTGTCCCCTCCTATAACGCCTCTCCTATAACTCCTAACCTGTCCCCTCCTATAACGCCTATCCTGTCCCCTCCTATCCCCTCCTATAACTCCTAACCTGTCCCCTCCTATAACGCCTCTCCTATAACTCCTAACCTGTCCCCTCCTATAACGCCTCTCCTGTCCCCTCCTATAACTCCTATCCTGTCCCCTCCTATAACGCCTATCCTGTCCCCTCCTATAACGCCTATCCTGTCCCCTCCTATAACGCCTCTCCTGTCCCCTCCTATAACGCCTCTCCTGTCCCTTCCTATAACGCCTATCCTGTCCCCTCCTATAACGCCTCTCCTGTCCCCTCCTACAACGCCTCTCCTGTCCCATCCTATCCCCTCCTATAACGCCTCTCCTGTCCCCTCCTATAACTCCTAACCTGCCCCCTCCTATAACGCCTCTCCTGTCCCCTCCTATCCCCTCCTATAACTCCTGACCTGTCCCCTCCTATAACTCCTAACCTGTCCCATACTATCCCCTCCTATAACGCCTCTCCTGTCCCCTCCTATCCCCTCCTATAACGCCTATCCTGTCTCCTCCTATAACGCCTATCCTGTCTCCTCCTATAACTCCTATCCTGTCTCCTCCTATAACTCCTATCCTGTCCCCTCCTATAACGCCTATCCTGTCCCCTCCTATAACGCCTATCCTGTCCCCTCCTATAATGCCTATCCTGTCCCCTCCTATAACACATAACCTGTCCCCTCCTATAACGCCTCTCCTGTCCCCTCCTATAACTCCTAACCTGCCCCTCCTATAACGCCTATCCAGTGCCTTCCTATAACGCCTATCCTGTCTCCTCCTATAACTCCTATCCTGTCCCCTCCTATAACGCCTCTCCTATCCCCTCCTATAACTCCTAACCTGTCCCCTCCTATAACGCCTATCCTGTCCCCTCCTATAACGCCTATCCTGTCTCCTCCTATAACTCCTAACCTGTCCCCTCCTATAACGCCTATCCAGTGCCCTCCTATAACGCCTATCCTGTCTCCTCCTATAACTCCTAACCTGTCCCCTCCTACAACGCCTCTTCTGTCCCCTCCTATCCCCTCCTATAACTCCTAACCTGTCCCCTCCTATAACGCCTCTCCTGTCCCCTCCTATAACGCCTATCCTGGCCCCTCCTATAACTCCTAACCTGTCCCCTCCTATAACGCCTCTCCTATCCCCTCCTATAACTCCTAACCTGTCCCCTCCTATAACGCCTATCCTGTCCCCTCCTATCCCCTCCTATAACTCCTAACCTGTCCCCTCCTATAACGCCTCTCCTATCCCCTCCTATAACTCCTAACCTGTCCCCTCCTATAACGCCTCTCCTGTCCCCTCCTATAACGCCTCTCTTGTCCCCTCCTATAACTCCTATCCTGTCCCCTCCTATAACGCCTATCCTGTCCCCTCCTATAACGCCTATCCTGTCCCCTCCTATAACACCTCTCCTGTCCCCTCCTATAACGCCTCTCCTGTCCCTTCCTATAACGCCTATCCTGTCCCCTCCTATCCCCTCCTATAACGCCTCTCCTGTCCCCTCCTACAACGCCTCTCCTGTCCCATCCTATCCCCTCCTATAACGCCTCTCCTGTCCCCTCCTATAACTCCTAACCTGCCCCCTCCTATAACGCCTCTCCTGTCCCCTCCTATCCCCTCCTATAACTCCTGACCTGTCCCCTCCTATAACTCCTAACCTGTCCCATACTATCCCCTCCTATAACGCCTCTCCTGTCCCCTCCTATCCCCTCCTATAACGCCTATCCTGTCTCCTCCTATAACGCCTATCCTGTCTCCTCCTATAACTCCTATCCTGTCTCCTCCTATAACTCCTATCCTGTCCCCTCCTATAACGCCTATCCTGTCCCCTCCTATAACGCCTATCCTGTCCCCTCCTATAATGCCTATCCTGTCCCCTCCTATAACACATAACCTGTCCCCTCCTATAACGCCTCTCCTGTCCCCTCCTATAACTCCTAACCTGTCCCCTCCTATAACGCCTATCCAGTGCCTTCCTATAACGCCTATCCTGTCTCCTCCTATAACTCCTATCCTGTCCCCTCCTATAACGCCTCTCCTATCCCCTCCTATAACTCCTAACCTGTCCCCTCCTATAACGCCTATCCTGTCCCCTCCTATAACGCCTATCCTGTCTCCTCCTATAACTCCTAACCTGTCCCCTCCTATAACGCCTCTCCTATCCCCTCCTATAACTCCTATAATGCCTATCCTGTCCCCTCCTATAACGCCTATCCTGTCCCCTCCTATAACGCCTATCCTGTCCCCTCCTATAACTCCTAACCTGTCCCCTCCTATAACGCCTCTCCTGTCCCCTCCTATAACTCCTAACCTGTCCCTTCCTATAACGCCTATCCAGTGCCCTCCTATAACTCCTAACCTGTCCCCTCCTACAACGCCTCTCCTGTCCCCTCCTATCCCCTCCTATAACTCCTAACCTGTCCCCTCCTATAACGCCTCTCCTGTCCCCTCCTATAACTCCTAACCTGTCCCCTCCTATAACGCCTCTCCTATCCCCTCCTATAACTCCTAACCTGTCCCCTCCTATAACGCCTATCCTGTCCCCTCCTATAACTCCTAACCTGTCCCCTCCTATAACGCCTCTCCTGTCCCCTCCTATAACTCCTAACCTGTCCCCTCCTATAACGCCTCTCCTGTCCCCTCCTATAACGCCTCTCCTGTCCCCTCCTATAACGCCTCTCCTGTCCCTTCCTATAACGCCTATCCTGTCCCCTCCTATAACGCCTCTCCTGTCCCCTCCTATAACGCCTCTCCTGTCCCCTCCTATAACGCCTCTCCTGTCCCCTCCTACAACGCCTCTCTTGTCCCATCCTATCCCCTCCTATAACGCCTCTCCTGTCCCCTCCTATAACTCCTAACCTGCCCCCTCCTATAACGCCTCTCCTGTCCCCTCCTATCCCCTCCTATAACTCCTGACCTGTCCCCTCCTATAACTCCTAACCTGTCCCATACTATCCCCTCCTATAACGCCTCTCCTGTCCCCTCCTATCCCCTCCTATAACGCCTATCCTGTCCCCTCCTATAATGCCTATCCTGTCTCCTCCTATAACTCCTAACCTGTCCCCTCCTATAACGCCTATCCTGTCTCCTCCTATAACGCCTATCCTGTCCCCTCCTATAACTCCTATCCTGTCCCCTCCTATAACTCCTATCCTGTTCCCTCCTATAACGCCTCTCCTATCCCCTCCTATAACTCCTAACCTGTCCCCTCCTATAACGCCTATCCAGTGCCTTCCTATAACGCCTATCCTGTCTCCTCCTATAACTCCTAACCTGTCCCCTCCTATAACGCCTATCCTGTCTCCTCCTATAACTCCTATCCTGTCCCCTCCTATAACTCCTATCCTGTCCCCTCCTATAACGCCTCTCCTATCCCCTCCTATAACTCCTAACCTGTCCCCTCCTATAACGCCTATCCTGTCCCCTCCTATAACGCCTATCCTGTCCCCTCCTATAATGCCTATCCTGTCCCCTCCTATAACACATAACCTGTCCCCTCCTATAACGCCTCTCCTGTCCCCTCCTATAACTCCTAACCTGCCCCTCCTATAACGCCTATCCAGTGCCTTCCTATAACGCCTATCCTGTCTCCTCCTATAACTCCTATCCTGTCCCCTCCTATAACGCCTCTCCTATAACTCCTAACCTGTCCCCTCCTATAACGCCTATCCTGTCCCCTCCTATAACGCCTCTCCTGTCTCCTCCTATAACTCCTAACCTGTCCCCTCCTATAACGCCTATCCAGTGCCCTCCTATAACGCCTATCCTGTCTCCTCCTATAACTCCTAACCTGTCCCCTCCTACATCGCCTCTTCTGTCCCCTCCTATCCCCTCCTATAACTCCTAACCTGTCCCCTCCTATAACGCCTATCCTGGCCCCTCCTATAACTCCTAACCTGTCCCCTCCTATAACGCCTCTCCTATCCCCTCCTATAACTCCTAACCTGTCCCCTCCTATAACGCCTATCCTGTCCCCTCCTATCCCCTCCTATAACTCCTAACCTGTCCCCTCCTATAACGCCTCTCCTATCCCCTCCTATAACTCCTAACCTGTCCCCTCCTATAACGCCTCTCCTGTCCCCTCCTATAACGCCTCTCTTGTCCCCTCCTATAACGCCTATCCTGTCCCCTCCTATAACGCCTATCCTGTCCCCTCCTATAACGCCTATCCTGTCCCCTCCTATAACACCTCTCCTGTCCCCTCCTATAACGCCTCTCCTGTCCCTTCCTATAACGCCTATCCTGTCCCCTCCTATCCCCTCCTATAACGCCTCTCCTGTCCCCTCCTACAACGCCTCTCCTGTCCCATCCTATCCCCTCCTATAACGCCTCTCCTGTCCCCTCCTATAACTCCTAACCTGCCCCCTCCTATAACGCCTCTCCTGTCCCCTCCTATCCCCTCCTATAACTCCTGACCTGTCCCCTCCTATAACTCCTAACCTGTCCCATACTATCCCCTCCTATAACGCCTCTCCTGTCCCCTCCTATCCCCTCCTATAACGCCTATCCTGTCTCCTCCTATAACGCCTATCCTGTCTCCTCCTATAACTCCTATCCTGTCTCCTCCTATAACTCCTATCCTGTCCCCTCCTATAACGCCTATCCTGTCCCCTCCTATAACGCCTATCCTGTCCCCTCCTATAATGCCTATCCTGTCCCCTCCTATAACACATAACCTGTCCCCTCCTATAACGCCTCTCCTGTCCCCTCCTATAACTCCTAACCTGTCCCCTCCTATAACGCCTATCCAGTGCCTTCCTATAACGCCTATCCTGTCTCCTCCTATAACTCCTATCCTGTCCCCTCCTATAACGCCTCTCCTATCCCCTCCTATAACTCCTAACCTGTCCCCTCCTATAACGCCTATCCTGTCCCCTCCTATAACGCCTATCCTGTCTCCTCCTATAACTCCTAACCTGTCCCCTCCTATAACGCCTCTCCTATCCCCTCCTATAACTCCTATAATGCCTATCCTGTCCCCTCCTATAACGCCTATCCTGTCCCCTCCTATAACTCCTATCCTGTCTCCTCCTATAACTCCTAACCTGTCCCCTCCTATAACGCCTCTCCTGTCCCCTCCTATAACTCCTAACCTGTCCCTTCCTATAACGCCTATCCAGTGCCCTCCTATAACTCCTAACCTGTCCCCTCCTACAACGCCTCTCCTGTCCCCTCCTATCCCCTCCTATAACTCCTAACCTGTCCCCTCCTATAACGCCTCTCCTGTCCCCTCCTATAACTCCTAACCTGTCCCCTCCTATAACGCCTCTCCTATCCCCTCCTATAACTCCTAACCTGTCCCCTCCTATAACTCCTAACCTGTCCCCTCCTATAACGCCTCTCCTGTCCCCTCCTATAACTCCTAACCTGTCCCCTCCTATAACGCCTCTCCTGTCCCCTCCTATAACGCCTCTCCTGTCCCCTCCTATAACGCCTCTCCTGTCCCTTCCTATAACGCCTATCCTGTCCCCTCCTATAACGCCTCTCCTGTCCCCTCCTATAACGCCTCTCCTGTCCCCTCCTACAACGCCTCTCTTGTCCCATCCTATCCCCTCCTATAACGCCTCTCCTGTCCCCTCCTATAACTCCTAACCTGCCCCCTCCTATAACGCCTCTCCTGTCCCCTCCTATCCCCTCCTATAACTCCTGACCTGTCCCCTCCTATAACTCCTAACCTGTCCCATACTATCCCCTCCTATAACGCCTCTCCTGTCCCCTCCTATCCCCTCCTATAACGCCTATCCTGTCCCCTCCTATAATGCCTATCCTGTCTCCTCCTATAACTCCTAACCTGTCCCCTCCTATAACGCCTATCCTGTCTCCTCCTATAACTCCTATCCTGTCCCCTCCTATAACTCCTATCCTGTCCCCTCCTATAACTCCTATCCTGTTCCCTCCTATAACGCCTCTCCTATCCCCTCCTATAACTCCTAACCTGTCCCCTCCTATAACGCCTATCCAGTGCCTTCCTATAACGCCTATCCTGTCTCCTCCTATAACTCCTAACCTGTCCCCTCCTATAACGCCTATCCTGTCTCCTCCTATAACTCCTATCCTGTCCCCTCCTATAACTCCTATCCTGTCCCCTCCTATAACGCCTCTCCTATCCCCTCCTATAACTCCTAACCTGTCCCCTCCTATAACGCCTATCCTGTCCCCTCCTATAACTCCTAACCTGTCCCCTCCTATAACTCCTAACCTATCCCCTCCTATAACGCCTCTCCTATCCCCTCCTATAACTCCTATAATCCTATAACGCCTATCCTGTCCCCTCCTATAACGCCTATCCTGTCCCCTCCTATAACGCCTCTCCTGTCCCCTCCTATAACTCCTAACCTGTCCCCTCCTATAACGCCTATCCAGTGCCCTCCTATAACGCCTATCCTGTCTCCTCCAATAACTCCTAACCTGTCCCCTCCTACAACGCCTCTCCTGTCCCCTCCTATCCCCTCCTATAACTCCTAACCTGTCCCCTCCTATAACGCCTCTCCTGTCCCCTCCTATAACGCCTCTCCTGGCCCCTCCTATAACGCCTATCCTGTCCCCTCCTATAACGCCTATCCTGTCCCCTCCTATAACTCCTAACCTGTCCCCTCCTATAACGCCTCTCCTGTCCCCTCCTATAACTCCTAACCTGTCCCCTCCTATAACGCCTCTCCTGTCCCCTCCTATAACGCCTCTCCTGTCCCCTCCTATAACGCCTATCCTGTCCCCTCCTATAACGCCTATCCTGTCCCCTCCTATAACTCCTATCCTGTCCCCTCCTATAACTCCTATCCTGTCCCCTCCTATAACGCCTATCCTGTCCCCTCCTATAACGCCTATCCTGTCCCCTCCTATAACTCCTATCCTGTCCCCTCCTATAACGCCTCTCCTGTCCCCTCCTATAACGCCTCTCCTGTCCCCTCCTATAACGCCTATCCTGTCCCCTCCTATAACGCCTATCCTGTCCCCTCCTATAACGCCTCTCCTGTCCCCTCCTATCCCCTCCTATAACGCCTATCCTGTCCCCTCCTATAACGCCTCTCATGTCCCCTCCTATAACGCCTCTCCTATCCCCTCCTTTAACTCCTAACCTGTCCCCTCCTATAACGCCTATCCAGTGCCTTCCTATAACGCCTATCCTGTCTCCTCCTATAACTCCTAACCTGTCCCCTCCTATAACGCCTATCCTGTCTCCTCCTATAACTCCTATCCTGTCCCCTCCTATAACTCCTATCCTGTCCCCTCCTATAACGCCTCTCCTGTCCCCTCCTATAACTCCTAACCTGTCCCCTCCTATAACGCCTAACCTGTCCCCTCCTATAACGCCTATCCTGTCCCCTCCTATAACGCCTATCCTGTCTCCTCCTATAACTCCTAACCTGTCCCCTCCTATAACGCCTCTCCTATCCCCTCCTATAACTCCTATAATCCTATAACGCCTATCCTGTCCCCTCCTATAACGCCTATCCTGTCCCCTCCTATAACGCCTCTCCTGTCCCCTCCTATAACTCCTAACCTGTCCCGTCCTATAACGCCTATCCAGTGCCCTCCTATAACGCCTATCCTGTCTCCTCCTACAACGCCTCTCCTGTCCCCTCCTATCCCCTCCTATAACTCCTAACCTGTCCCCTTCTATAACGCCTCTCCTGTCCCCTCCTATAACTCCTAACCTGTCCCCTCCTATAACGCCTCTCCTGTCCCCTCCTATAACTCCTAAGCTGTCCCCTCCTATAACGCCTCTCCTGTCCCCTCCTATAACGCCTCTCCTGTCCCTTCCTATAACGCCTATCCTGTCCCCTCCTATCCCCTCCTAACCTGTCCCCTCCTATAACGCCTCTCCTGTCCCCTCCTATAACGCCTCTCCTGTCCCCTCCTATAACGCCTATCCTGTCCCCTCCTATAACTCCTAACCTGTCCCCTCCTATAACGCCTCTCCTGTCCCCTCCTATCCCCTCCTATAACTCCTAACCTGTCCCCTCCTATAATGCCTATCCTGCCCCCTCCTATAACGCCTATCCTGTCCCCTCCTATAACTCCTATCCTGTCCCTTCCTATAATGCCTATCCTGCTCCCTCCTATAACTCCTATCCTGCCCCCTCCTATAACTCCTATCCAGTGCCCTCCTAGAAGTCCTGTCCCGTCCCTTCCTGTAACGCCTGTCCCTTGTAGAATCCCCCCCCCCCCAGCCCCTAACCTGTCCATACCTACACTGCAGACCTGGCGGTCACATTGTGAGTCCATACCACTACGGATTATACAGATGGGCTTCCCGCACTCTGACTGCACACAGCCGCTCTGTAATGATTAGAGTGACAGACTCCGTTATTTCATAGCGCAGTATTTGTTGGCTGCAGCTTTCTGCGTGTTTGTTATGTAGCGGGCGCATGTTGCGTTTGCGTCAATGCGATTATATATAACATAACATAGTTATTGAGGTTGAAAAAAGACAAAATGTCCATCTAGTTTAACCTTTTTTTATAATTCTTATCCTAATCTGTATTTAACACTATCTTACTATACTGACCCAGGTGAAGTCAAGTTATTAAGTCTAAATAACACTATAATTTATGCTTTTTCTAAAATACACTCACGTAAATGCTGTATCCTTGGATATTTCTTTCTGGTAGGAATTTATCTAATCCATTTTTAAACATATTGACTGAGTCCATCATTACTACCTTCTCAGGCAGTGAATTCCAAATCCTTACTGCCCTTACTGTGAAGAACCCTTTCCTTGGTTGGGTATGACATTTTCTCTCCTCTAACCTCAGACGGTGTCCTATGTAGAGATCTTGCAATGTAGACGCAGTGAAAGAACAATAAGGCACATGGTGTGAGCATGTCGACATGAATTACGGCCAAGGCGGACGATGTGCTTGGGTAGTCCTGACTTGTGCGTACTGGAACCCTGATGCACCCTGGTGCAGATTGCAGAATGGCTAAAACACACGCGTTTATGCAAAGAGAGTTATATTGCTCCAACTGTGTTTTAAAAGTGAAGAGAAATTGACTGTTGTTCTGCATATATAACGTACTGTATATTTCCGCATTCAGGCTGGAAGGCCGCACCTTGTATAAGCATTACACCCTCCAACAACTGGGGTGTTTCCTGTCTACACTATGCAGCCACTTACCTGTGCCAATGCCTTGTGCACCTCCATTAACAGAGAGACATTGGCCTTCATTCCGAGTTGATCGCTCACTATGGATTTTCACAGCGCAGCGATCATGGCAAAACGGGGCTAATCTGCGTATGCACCGCAATGCGAACGTGCGTTGTAAGCGTACAACAAGCGATGTGGTTTTGCACAGGTTCTAGCGACGCTTTGATTCGCAGTGCTGATAAAGCTAAATATTTATCTTATATAATACCCTTTATGAGGTCTAAGAACCCTGTACGCTATTTACGTATGGAGTACCGTAAGGGTACGCACGTTGCGTAACAATCGCTTAGCCGTAGTCGAGACGCTCAAGCGTCACGTTCGCTCACGGCCAAGAGATCACAGGCAGGCACGCTATTGGCTGCCGACTAACGTAATGATTCGCTATAGCGTAGCGGACGCTCGGGACCACGAGGAGATCACCAGCGGCGCTGACGCTCACAATGTTAAACCTTTATATCTAAACCATAAACAGTGTATTATGCAGTAAGACCTTAGTGTAGTGATAGAGTGTAAATGCAGCACAGTATAACCTTATTAACTTAAAAGCTGTTCGAGCGTCACCGACGCTCTGAGAATACTTAACACTATAAGAAATACACAGATACCGTGCTTAAGGTCCAACGCCTTATATATATATTATGAATGTTATACTTGCAAAAGAATTAATACAATACAAGTCATACACTACAATATAACATAGACTAACTAACCAGATAACTACACGGGAAATACAATACAATACAATTACGTTTTAAGGGAAAATAAGAGAGAAAGAGGAGAAGAGAGAGAGAGAGAGAGATATGGCTCACAATAACAGTAAGATCGATATGATTGTGGAGAAAACTTACGCACAAAGGGGAACGATCGCATGCGCCTCTGGACATCCAGCTCCCGATTATCAGCAATGAGAACCGTTGAAGAGTGAGCTGGATGTGATCGGCTTGTCTATTTATGCCCCACACACAATACAATTCAATGGTCCCTACAATCTCATTGTTCATTGGACACAGGAATTCCTCCTCGCATTATAACAAAAGGTCATAGGTTGATTCATACAGGTGGGCTGTGACAATTTCCAACTGCTCAGGTGGGTGGGAAACTAGGTTTCCCGCCGCATGGATAAGTAAGTGCACATAATAGTAAATGGACATAAACTTCTTATGTCCATAACTATTCGCATGAGCGATTAATCCGCTCCAAACCAACACCGGAATATTGCTAATTAAATACTCTTCCGATGGATACTAAACATCACTGTATGACCCCTGTTGGACCCTTCGTACAATACAAAGAGGGATCTCTCTGTCCAGGAACATGCTACATTAACTAAACTTTCAGAATCTATCAAAGGGACCATGATCTACAAAATACATTATATAGTGAAAATATGTAACGATTGAGTCGCACGCTACGATCACATAAACTCTACCGTAAATGCGCACATCGTGCGCCTGCGGGTGCACGCGACAGCGAGTATGCGCACGCACGGGAGAGTGTACGCATGCGCAGCACGGACCTGTATGAGGTGCAAATATGGTAGTGTGCATAGAGATATTTTTCTGACTTTGACAGTCCACCCTTTGGCAGTCAACAATAACTGCCACCTTCTAAAACATTTCAAAAAGAGAAAAATATATGTCAGGGGTTAATACATTTCCATGGTTGGGTAAGGGAGGAGAGAGGAGAAGGTGTGAAGAGGGTATGACCTAGTGAGATAGCGGAAGCATGTGTGTATGAATCCATGTTTGGGGGGGTCGTGTATCATCGTGCCGTACGTGTTGTACATCAAGCTTCGAGGTATTGCGAAGTATACATTTGAATTCCTTCTTATCCCGTGGTACGGGTCTGTGGATGGGCTGTCAAACTTTACCGAGCTCTTTTCGGCTGTGGTTGTAACAAAATGGGGAGCACATTTTAGTTGATGATACATGAATGGGGGAATATGTGATTGCTGATATCTGTGCCTGTATTCCCTATCGACTATGTGTGTAATTACCTGAAGGTTGTAGAGATGAAGAAAATACATAATTACGGTAAATGCAGTGGTATTCTATGTCAGGTTAATGTACATTTGTCGGTTGAGGTCTTGTTCGGTGTCTGTTGATTGCAGTCTTCTTTGTGTTTTTGCCCATAAGGTGCGAGCAAAAACTTTGTCAATGTCCATAGATTTACAAAAGTGTTGGGCTAGCGTAATTTTAAAATTTCTAGGGAAACTGGGGATCTATGGCATAGTTCATCAAAAATCTGTGTATAAGGTTGTCAAAACTTCTTCTTTAATCCATCTGTTGTCTGTATATCGGCTCATCAAATTCCTCGTCCAAGTGGGTCTTTTTACCTTGGAGGAAAACGGAAAAACAGGTGAAAGAAACGGACCGTAGAAATCGCATTTTCATCACATCATTGTTTCTACATTTGGGTCATAAATCAAATCCATTGGAATTACAATTTCCTCACTCCTTAAACTCATCACCCTGGTACTTCGTTTACACTTCGTTAAAGCCTGACCGCATCTAAATATCAAGCCAATCGTTATGATAACACCTAAGATACATAGGAGAAACTTCCCAACATCCATTATGACTCCTTGAGCCCATTCTCCTAAACCAGAGAACCAATTTCGCGGGTTCAACCATGACACCCAACCAGTCAGCTCATTACCTACAGCAGCAAGAGTGAGATTGTGTCTCCTGCGAAATTCCCACTTCAGTTGGAGAATATCGTCCATCTTTTGGTCTATGACCTCGACCGGGTCCTATATGTGCAACATTTCACGCCGTACTGCTTTGCCAGTGTGACACAATATCCACCTGTCACTGCCGTGAGATAATTGAGAATCATTCTATGCTGAACCAGTTCTGTTTTATAAGCTTGAAGTTCTCTTCCAGTATACCTAAACGTGTCATCATACATTTCTGTGATATTGTCTAACAAATTTGCGAGCGCAGATATGTATTTATAATTCAACACTCCTCTGGCGGTGCGAGTGATGTCTAACGCGATTAGAAACTGAATCCCGGTGGATTCATGGATCATGTCAGAGGCCGGATGCTCTGTTCTTTCTATCAGGTGCCGTTTAACTACGTGCTCGTAATGGGTGTGAGTATAAGGAGCTTGGGCAACACGGTGTATATCTTTCATTTTGGCATGTGATACAGTCATTACTTCAGGCAATACTTTTCCAATATAACACAATCCTTCAGAGTTTGGGGCAAGCCACTTATACGCCTTCCTCCCGCATATGAAATATGCATCATCGGGGAGAACATATGGGACGGAGTAAGACATAACCATATTACACATCCTCCATGTGAAATCTCCTACCCCTAATTCTCCCATTTGTTTAGTACACGTATCAGTTTGTACGATATGTGCGCAGTATCCTGGTGATACCTCTCCAACTCTCGTAATCCTACTTCCTAGGGTATACCTATATCGGAAAGATTTTTCTCTACTGGCTATGTGGCGTATAAGCTCTGTATCTGTCGGCATTCTATCTGCTCTATATGAAAAGGTCATGGTTTGGTTACTCCATGACACTTCCCAATTTCCCGGCTTTCGGGGATTGGAAATGTTAAAACATATGAGGGATCTATCCACATGATATTGGTGGAGCTTCAAACTAGGAGGACTGGAGATATTAAACCTCCTGTCCACCGGCCTCCCACCACTTAGCTCAAGTACCTCCCCTATCGTTAAAGGAAATGGTACTAGTCCTGATTTGCTATGACCTTGAGGTACTTGAGAGCATACCCAACAATCTGTTTGATTTAGCACACTACCCACTAAGGAGTGATAGTCACTCAAGGGATGCCGGTCCATGTGGATATTAAAACTGGATTGGCATTTCTTGATGCATCCATCCTCAACTACATTGTCACAGAGCCTACAGATACAGTTTTCTTCAGCTAACAATCCTTCACAATTCCTTCTATGGTCAATGCTATCGGATCGTTTTCTGATACTCGCCTTTGCTTGTTGATTATGTTGTTCTCGGAAAACTACGCCTCCATCTCTGTCATCAGAACCCATTCCAGAACCTCTCTCGACCTCCATGGTACTCTCGCCGGAACAGACTGCTCTGGTCAACGTCATGGTCAACAGGAAAATCCATATCACAGTCTCTTGTGGCAAGTCCATCTTACAGGAGGAGAAAAGAAGAAATTTGTAATGGGGTACAGAAAAACAGTTTGAGGGGGAGAGAAACTTGTTACGATAATTAAGTTCTCTAGTCTTGTTGTTCTTCTTTTTCTGCTGTCATCTCAAAGGTGCTGTCTCTCAGTCTTCCAAACGAACTTTCCGGTGATGCAATATTTCTTCCAAACCAGCGATCTTTCTGTAAGGAGCAAAAATCTTGCATTACCATTTGTCTAGCTGATGTATGACATACCATCTTTAAACCATGAAAACATGAGTGAGAAGAGAGGAAAATAAAAAAACAAAAGAGAGAGAACAATTCATATATGTATATATTACATAAATCAACAATAACCAGCAATAGGAAAAGAGAAAAAAACATTTTTCGAACATTTTTTTTTAAACATTGTCAGATCATCAGGCTGTCATATCTACATGTCCAATGGTTTCCTTGCGCAGTCCCTCCCCACCAGCACCTGCATTACTCCACTGTCTGTATCTGGCCAGGATACATTGATGCGGATAGGTCATGCTGGGGTTTGGTAGACTTCTGCAAAGACCAAGCGGATATGCAATGTTTGAGTCCTTACTAATAATCGTCAGAGATGGGGAGAGAGAGAGAAAAAAAACATTTTTCACAAATACATTTACAACGTTTCACCTTGTCATTCCTGTGTCTTCAGTGAATGACCTCCCAATTTATTAACCGTTACCTCAGGCTTACCATCAGTCCTAATGATCACCTTTCCTGACTACATATCATGGGTGTGGCCCAAAATTCTTCCTAAAAGATCCCTGATTATAATTGTGTGTGTTATAATTTTGCTCATTTCTTGGTCTAGGGGGTCTGACTTTATGTGGGTTATTACAGTTGCTGGCATAATGCCCTTCTCTTCTACAATGATAACAAATCCTTGGCTTTCTCCATGTGCTAGGGGCCTGGGGTTCCGGTCGACTTGATGCCTCCTCTAGTGCTTGGATGCTCAGTACCATCAACCGCTCTCCCTGTGCTTCCCTGGTTCTTTGGATATTTTGGTCATACTCGATAGCGGACTCTCTTAATGCAGCCACCGAGATACCTCTCCAATGAGGTATAGAGGTTTGTACCCTAATTTTTAGTGTGTCTTTTAAGCTGTCCATTAATACAGACACAGCTACCTCTCTGTGGTGTACGTTAGTTTCAATGTCATCTATACCAGTGTACCTAGCCATATCCTGCAGAGCCCGGTGAAAATACTCTGATGCGGATTCACCTTCTTTTTGTTTTATTGTAAAGATTTTATTCCACTTTACTACTGCAGGAAAATATTCTTTCAACTGTAGATTGATTCTTTTTACATTATCTTGGTTATACTTGTCTGTTAGTGGTACTTCCTCATCTAGCTTACAATCAGCGATAAATTTCAATGAATCAACATCGGGGGGTAAACATGCCCTCAAAACTGTCCTCCAATCTTTGTTATTTGGCTCTGCAGTGTTTCCTAGCACTCTAATGTATTTTTGACAAGCAACTAAGTCTTTCCTGGGATCAGGAAATTCAGACAGAATTGTTCTTAATTCTGTTCGGGAAAAGGGGCAGTACATGGCGATGTTCCTGACAGGAGTGACTCCTGAAGAGTCAGTTTTCCCATTTGGTACTGCAATTACCCTGACAGGATTAAGTCCAGTAACGTCATTCTGAATTGATTCCACGATATGAGGTACATTTGTTTGTGCGTGATGTATAATACCATACGTACCTGTGGACACGACCTCACCTGACCCTCCGTTAGGGGGTTTGATTACAGTCTTTACCGATTTGGTCGCGTCCACCTGGATGTCTTGTGTGATGGCTGCTGGAAAAGGCTCCGACATTGTGCTGGGCTCACTTTCTTGTTGGTGTTCCTGAGGAAAGTTTAACAAGGGGTGCGACTTGCATGGGTTAATAGTTGTCCATTTAACACTTTCATTTTTATAAACCTTATTACGTTTGTTACATTCATTCTTAATATAGTTACTAAGTGCACTTTTATCGCACCCCATTGTGCCTTTCTCCGCAACCATAATCCTCTCCATTGCCATGTCTCTCCTCTCAAGATGAAAGTTAGGTATGTAAGTTACATTTCTTTGCATGTCACTTTCCTGTAGCCATATCTGCAAACAATCATCATGTTTAACTCATTGTTTCCAGGATTTTATGAGACAAATCCTTTGCCTTAAATTATGCAATACCTCTAAGTCAAAACTACCTATCCCGGGAAATGGTGCCTTATCCCCCGCAGTCATTCGTGTCCATTCATCACAAAAGGTCTCAGTGTGGGGACCATACCTCCTCCACATTACTAACCGAGCAGACCCTCGGGGTCTGCAAGCCTCTGCAGTCTGAACCCTGACTGCTGAACGTCCCTGTGTTGTGCACTTGGCTTCCATTGTGGACCTTTTTTAACACAGAAAACTTCCTAAAATGCACCAAACACAGAAGTCTACGGTGGAAATCCTTAAAGCTCTTCCACTGAACTCCTTCTGCTCCGAGTACAACGAATCCGCCCCTTTTAGCAGACACGTGTAACCGTTACAGGCCCTATCTCTAGAGATTTTCTAGAGACCAGTGAAAATTCCCTTCTTTACACAAATCACGCTTGCATGTGCTCCCTACAACACGTATGAGGGCAAGATTTACGCATGGATATACTACCTCATATCACGTTGCGTTATTGGTCACACATACAACCGTGCGGTCCAATCGTACCACTTATAGACACTTGTTGCCCATAAATGGTAGGATCATTGGAGTCTCCCTACTGTGCTCCAAAACAGCCAGAGCGTAATACAACGAAAACTTTATCACACTCTGTTGCACGTTTTCACTCAGACCGTGCTCATCACGTTCCACCAAAGATCACCCAGATCACTCAGTTCACAAAGCGGGATTCAATACACTCATACCGTTTTCAACCCACTATCATTCTTATAGTTTTCTGATCAGAAAAATCATTTCCCGTAGTCTGATAGCTGTCCCCAGAGGCATTACAGTAAAGTAAGGTATTTAAACTAAGTTTTGGAAAAACTGAAATCAATTTGTGCTATTATCACGTGGCTATGCTATACCGCCCCCACTAAAACAACGCTATTGTGCGATTTGAGTTTCGGTGGGCGTACCCAGACGCTCCGTTGCGTAATATACGCTGCGTGCGTCGGCCTTTGGGTTGTGTTCGCGAGTCTCAGCCTTTTGTTAGAGACACGTGTACGCTGGCCACAAAATACAATTAGCACGTTTATTAATGTAGATGATTCTTTTAACTGTAATCATCTACCAAGCCCCACACAGGTCTTTCTTGTATCTCAGGTAAAGCTGTGTGTGTATTTTACAAATTACCCCTTAGTGTATAACTTTTACACTTTAACTATTTAAATAGCGACAAATCTCTCTTAGCACGTTTATCAATTATACAATGGCAAACAGGAGAGTGATATGAATATACACGAAAAAGGAATGCAGATATATGCGTGTGTATACAAAACAGAAATAAACAGTTTTAAAAGACACTAGTGTGTTGTTCTTACCTCCGGTTCCCGGATTCCTTCAGCACCCTTTACTAAGCAAAGCAGACGCTTATCCCGTCAGCACTGCGAAGAATATGATCTCCCGCCCTTTGCTGATGGATAATGTCTGCTGAAATTACCTAGTGCAGATATGTGAAGGACAGGGCGAGCCGCCAATTGATAAAGCTAAATATTTATCGTATATAATACCCTTTATGAGGTCTAAGAACACTGTACGCTATTGACGTATGGAGTACCGTAAGGGTACGCACGTTGCGTAACAATCGCTTAGCCGTAGTCGAGACGCTCAAGCGTCACGTTCGCTCACGGCCAAGAGATCACAGGCAGGCACGCTATTGGCTGCCGACTAACGTAATGATTCGCTATAGCGTAGCGGACGCTCGGGACCACGAGGAGATCACCAGCGGCGCAGACGCTCACAATGTTAAACCTTTATATCTAAACCATAAACAGTGTATTATGCAGTAAGACCTTAGTGTAGTGATAGAGTGTAAATGCAGCACAGTATAACCTTATTAACTTAAAAGCTGTTCGAGCGTCACCGACGCTCTGAGAATACTTAACACTATAAGAAATACACAGATACCGTGCTTAGGGTCCAACGCCTTATATATATATTATGAATGTTATACTTGCAAAAGAATTAATACAATACAAGTCATACACTACAATATAACATAGACTAACTAACCAGATAACTACACGGGAAATACAATACAATTACGTTTTAAGGGAAAATAAGAGAGAAAGAGGAGAAGAGAGAGAGAGAGAGAGATATGGCTCACAATAACAGTAAGATCGATATGATTGTGGAGAAAACTTACGCACAAAGGGGAACGATCGCATGCGCCTCTGGACATCCAGCTCCCGATTATCAGCAATGAGAACCGTTGAAGAGTGAGCTGGATGTGATCGGCTTGTCTATTTATGCCCCACACACAATACAATTCAATGGTCCCTACAATCTCATTGTTCATTGGACACAGGAATTCCTCCTCGCATTATAACAAAAGGTCATAGGTTGATTCATACAGGTGGGCTGTGACAATTTCCAACTGCTCAGGTGGGTGGGAAACTAGGTTTCCCGCCGCATGGATAAGTAAGTGCAAATAATAGTAAATGGACATAAACTTCTTATGTCCATAACTATTCGCACGAGCGATTAATCCGCTCCAAACCAACACCGGAATATTGCTATTTAAATACTCTTCCGATGGGTACCAAACACCACTGTATGACCCCTGTTAGACCCTTCGTACAATACAAAGAGGGATCTCTCTGTCCAGGAACATGCTATATTAACTAAACTTTCAGAATCTATCAAAGGGACCATAATCTACAAAATACATTATATAGTGAAAATATGTAACGATTGAGTCGCACGCTACGATCACATAAACTCTACCGTAAATGCGCACATCGTGCGCCTGCGGGTGCACGCGACAGCGAGTATGCGCACGCACGGGAGAGTGTACGCATGCGCAGCACGGACCTGTGTGAGGTGCAAATATGGTAGTGTGCATAGAGATATTTTTCTGACTTTGACAGTGCCAAACGCAGGGAGATTGACAGGAAGTGGGAGTCTCTGGGTGTCAACTGACCGTTTTCTGGGAGTGTTTGGAAAAACGCAGGCGTGGCCGGGCGGGTGTCTGACGTCATAACCGCGTCGCTCGTTGCAGCAATCATCGCACAGAATAAGTAACTACAGGGCTGGTCTTGTTCTGTACAAAATGTGTTTACAGCCGCTCTGCTGCACAAGCGTTCGCACTCCTGCAAAGCAAAAATACATTCCCCCGTGGGCAGCGACTATGCGTTTGCACGGCTGCTAAAACTAGCTAGCGAGCAAACAACTCAGAATGAGGGCCATAGACTGTGTTGCTAAGAACCACTTGACCCATCTAGTCTGCCCCTTTTCTAACCATATTGTTACCGCAAACCCCATTTGATGCTTAGTTCTTTGTAGGGAAATCCTTATGTCTATCCCATGCATGCTTACATTGCTCTACTGTCTTACCCTCTACCACCTCTGATGGGAGGCTATTCCACTTGTCCACTACCCTTTCTGTAACGTAATTTGTCCTCACATTTCCCCTGAACCTACCCCCAGTTTCTCTGACGTCCTAAGTGGATGCTGGGACTCCGTAAGGACCATGGGGAATAGCGGCTCCGCAGGAGACTGGGCACAACTAAGAAAGCTTTAGGACTACCTGGTGTGCACTGGCTCCTCCCACTATGACCCTCCTCCAGACCTCAGTTAGAATCTTGTGCCCGGCTGAGCTGGATGCACACTAGGGGCTCTCCTGAGCTCCTAGAAAGAAAGTATATTTAGGTTTTTTATTTTACAGTGAGATCTGCTGGCAACAGGCTCACTGCACCGAGGGACTAAGGGGAGAAGAAGCGAACCTACCTAACTGGTGGTAGCTTGGGCTTCTTAGGCTACTGGACACCATTAGCTCCAGAGGGATCGACCGCAGGAACCGGCCTTGATGTTCGGTCCCGGAGCCGCGCCGCCGGCCCCCTTACAGAGCCAGAAGCAAGAAGTGATCCGGAAAATCGGCGGCAGAAGACTCCTGTCTTCAACAAGGTAGCGCACAGCACTGCAGCTGTGCGCCATTGCTCCTCATGCACACCTCACACTGCGGTCACTGATGAGTGCAGGGCGCTGGGGGGGGGCGCCCTGAGCAGCAATATAAACACCTTGCCTGGCAAAATCATCACAATATATAGCCCCAGAGGCTATATATGTGATAAATTACCCCTGCCAGAATTCCTGAAAAAAGCGGGAGAAGTCCGCGAAAAAGGGGCGGAGCTATCTCCCTCAGCACACTGGCGCCATTTCTCCCTCAGCTCCGCTGGAAGGAAGCTCCCTGGCTCTCCCCTGCAGTCTACACTACAGAAGGGTAAAAAAGAGAGGGGGGGCACTAAATTTAGGCGCAATATACATATATAGCAGCTATAAGGGGATATAATTTAGTTAATCCCTGTATTATATAGCGCTCTGGTGTGTGCTGGCATACTCTCTCTCTGTCTCCCCAAAGGGCTTTGTGGGGTCCTGTCTTCTGTCAGAGCATTCCCTGTGTGTGTGCGGTGTGTCGGTACGGCTGTGTCGACATGTTTGATGAGGAGGCTTATGTGGAGGCGGAGAAGATGCCTATAAATGTGTTGTCACCCCCTGCGGGGCAGACACCTGAGTGGATGGACTTGTGGAAGGAATTACGTGAAAGTGTCGACTCCTTACATAAAAAATTTGACGACATGCCAAATGCGGGACAGCCGGCTTCTCAGCTCGTGCCTGCCCAGACGTCTCAAAGGCCATCAGGGGCTCTAAAACGCCCGCTACCTCAGATGGCAGACACAGATGTCGACACGGATACTGATACCAGTGTCGACGACGAAGAGACTAATGTAATGTCCAATAGGGCCACTCGTTACATGATTGAGGCAATGAAAAATGTTTTACACATTTCTGATGTGACCCCAGGTACCACAAAAAAGGGTATTATGTTTGGAGAGAAAAAACTACCAGTAGTTTTTCCCCCTTCTGAAGAATTAAATGAAGTGTGTGAAGTAGCGTGGGCTTGCCCAGATAAAAAATTGGTAATTTCTAAAAAGTTACTAATGGCGTACCCTTTCCCGCCAGAGGATAGGTCACGTTGGGAAACACCCCCTAGGGTGGATAAAGCGCTTACACGCTTATCAAAAAAGGTGGCACTACCGTCTCCGGATACGGCCGCCCTAAAGGAACCTGCTGATAGAAAGCAGGAGGCTCTCCTGAAGGCTATATATACACACACTGGTATTATACTGAGACCAGCTATTGCTTCAGCATGGATGTGCAGTGCTGCAGCTGCGTGGTCAGATTCCCTGTCAGAAAACATTGACACCCTAGACAGGGACACTATATTGCTAAACATAGAGCATATTAAAGACGCTGTCTTATACATGAGAGATGCACAGAGGGATATTTGCCGGCTGGCATCTAAAATAAGTGCACTGTCCATTTCTGCCAGGAGAGGGTTATGGACTCGGCAGTGGACAGGTGATGCAGATTCTAAAAGGCACATGGAAGTTTTGCCTTATAAGGGTGAGGAGTTGTTCGGGGATGGTCTTTCAGACCTAGTGTCCACAGCAACGGCTGGGAAGTCAGCATTTTTACCACATGTCCCCTCACAACCAAAGAAAGCACAGTATTATCAGGTACAGTCCTTTCGTCCCCAAAAGAGCAGACGGGGTAGAGGCGCGTCCTTTCTGCCCAGAGGCAGAGGTAGGGGGAAAAAGCTGCAGCATACAGCCAGTTCCCAGGAACAAAAGTCCTCCCCCGCTTCTTCTTCTAAGTCCGCCGCATGACGCGGGGGCTCAACAGGTGGAGCCAGGTACGGTGGGGGCCCGTCTCAAAAACTTCAGCAATCAGTGGGCTCGCTCACAAGTAGATCCCTGGATCCTTCAAGTGGTATCTCAGGGGTACAGGCTGGAATTCGAGACATTTCCCCCCCGCCGTTTCCTCAAATCTGCCTTGCCAACAACTCCCTCAGGCAGGGAGGCTGTGATAGAGGCAATTCACAAGCTGTATTTCCAGCAGGTGATAGTCAAGGTGCCCCTACTTCAACAAGGACGGGGTTACTATTCCACAATGTTTGTGGTACCGAAACCGGACGGTTCAGTGAGACCCATTTTAAATTTGAAATCCTTGAACACATATATAAAAAAATTAAAGTTCAAGATGGAATCGCTCAGGGCAGTTATTGCAAGCCTGGAAGAGGGGGATTACATGGTATCACTGGACATCAAGGATGCTTACCTGCATGTCCCCATTTACCATCCTCACCAGGAGTACCTCAGATTTGTGGTACAGGATTGTCATTACCAATTCCAGACGTTGCCGTTCGGCCTGTCCACGGCACCGAGGGTATTTACCAAGGTAATGGCCGAAATGATGATACTCCTTCGAAAAAAGGGAGTTTTAATTATCCCATACTTGGACGATCTCCTGATAAAGGCGAGGTCCAGGGAGCAGTTGTTGGTCGGCTTAGCACTATCTCAGAAGGTGCTACACCAGCACGGTTGGATTCTAAATATTCCAAAGTCACAGCTGGTTCCTGCGACACGTCTACTGTTTCTGGGGGTGATTCTGGACACAGTCCAGAAAAAAGTGTTTCTCCCGGAGGAGAAAGCCAAGGAGCTGTCATCTCTAGTCAGAGGCCTCCTGAAACCAAAACAGGTGTTTGTGCATCACTGCACACGAGTCCTGGGAAAGATGGTAGCTTCCTACGAAGCTATTCCATTCGGCAGGTTCCATGCCAGAACTTTTCAGTGGGACCTGTTGGACAAGTGGTCCGGATCGCATCTTCAGATGCATCGGTTGATAACCCTGTCTCCAAGGACCAGGGTATCTCTGCTGTGGTGGCTGCAAAGTGCTCATCTTCAAGAGGGCCGCAGATTCGGCATACAGGACTGGGTCCTGGTGACCACGGATGCCAGCCTTCGCGGCTGGGGGGCAGTCACACAGGGAAGAAACTTCCAAGGCCTTTGGTCAAGTCAGGAGACTTCCCTACACATAAATGTTCTGGAACTGAGGGCCATTTACAATGCCCTAAGTCAGGCAAAACCCCTGCTTCAAAACCAGCCGGTTCTGATCCAGTCAGACAACATCACGGCAGTCGCCCATGTAAACCGACAGGGCGGCACAAGAAGCAGGACGGCGATGGCAGAAGCCACAAGGATTCTCTGATGGGCGGAAAGTCACGTGTGTCACGATCCGGGTATCTGGACGCCATTTCTTACCCATCAGATGCCTCCTAAGGCTGGCTCAGCGCTCCAGGACCGGATCCCATCTGTTATCCTGATGTGTACATTCCTGTATCCTCTCCTGTCACTCTGGGACGCTGTCACAGTAAACGCCATATTACACCTGGCATGGCGTCTCCCGCGGCCTCCGCCGCCGTCCCTGAACTTCTGCATGCAGAGTGTCTGAGTGGCGATTACGTCAGCCGCGGCCTCCGCTGTGTCCGCGTGGTTGGATGTGCATCTGTCAGCCTGGCGCCTCCTGTCTCCGGTGGCCGGCGCCGCCATTACTGTTTTCATTACCACATGGATTACAAACCAAACTTCCCTCCAAGTGTCTGCATGGGCGCAGCCATCTTGGATTCTGTCAGCTGATCATTTCCACCAATCTGTTCTCAGTATTGATAATCTGCATAATTGCCTAGCCAATCCCTTCCTTGCTGCAGGTATAAATACACTGTGCCTGAGCAAGGAAGGCGTCAGTGCTTTGGTTGTCAAACCTAGTTCCTGTTTGTCTCTCTCCTGTGATTGTCTTCCAGGTTCCAGCTCCTGTCTCAAGACTTCCACCATAGAGACCCGCACCAGCATTCCACCTGCGGTGTAGCCTGACTCTCCAATCCATTGTGGATTCATCTGTTTCCAGCTACAACATTACCTGCTTCCAGCTCAGCTTCCAGCAGAGTACAGCTTCTCTTAAAGGGCCGGTGTCCTTTCTACACTTTACCACTCTCCACCGGTATTATTATTTCTCCGCTCTCAAGTTCTACATTTCAGTTCATATTTCATCGCTCCCAAGTTAATTTATTATTTAACTGGTTCCAGCCAGTATCCACTCCGTGCTAACAACAGTCTGGTTCCAGCCAGTATCCACAGCAGCCGTTTTATCTTCAGCAACCCAGCTTTTCCTGGAACACCAGCTGGCACAATCCTGGGTTATCTCCATTGCTACCGTCGGGCCTGGTAAGGACTTTCCATCTAGAAGATTATAAGAACTATCTCACACTACCAGTGCCCTGTGGCTCCTGCCATCCTGTAGTACCCAAGAACTGTATTTATTCTTTGCTGACTTTTACGTTTTCTTTTACTGCTGCTGTGTTGCGGAGTTGTCATAATAAACATCATTGACTTTTATCCAAGTTGTCGTGGTCACGCCTTCGGGCAGTTATTATTCATGTTACTTACATGTCCAGGGGTCTGATACAACCTCCCAGGTTCCGGTACATCTCAGCCCCTACAACTGAGGCTGCCTCCCGTCAGCTCAGGCCCTCAGTTGTGACAGTAAGCACTGACCAAATGAATCCAGCCGGAGACCAGGATCAAGCGGCCAGGCCGATGCAAGAACTGGCAGCCCGACTAGAACATCAGGAGGCTGCACAGGGCCACATCATCCGCTGTCTCCAGGATCTCTCTACTCGGCTGGATGGGATTCAGACAACTCTCCGTGGATCAGGCGCGTCTGGTGCGTCAACCACAGTGACTCCAGCTATAACCCCACCCACCTTACCCATTTCTGCTCCACGTCTTCATCTTCCAACGCCAGCAAAATTTGACGGATCTCCAAGATTCTGCAGGGGATTTCTCAACCAGTGTGAGATTCAGTTTGAGCTACAACCTGGCAATTTTCCCAGTGACCGTACAAAAATTGCCTACATTATTTCTCTTCTCAGTGGCTCAGCCCTTGATTGGGCATCACCGTTATGGGAGAGGTCCGACACCCTGCTATCTTCCTACACTGCCTTCGTGTCAACATTCAGGCGCATCTTCGACGAGCCAGGCCGGGTAACCTCAGCTTCATCCGAGATTCTCCGTTTACGCCAGGGGTCACGTACTGTAGGACAATATCTGATACAGTTCCAGATCCTGGCATCCGAACTGGCATGGAACGACGAGGCCCTGTATGCTGCATTCTGGCATGGCTTATCTGAGCGTATTAAAGATGAGTTAGCTACCAGAGACTTACCTTCTAAGTTAGATGAGCTAATCTCACTCTGCACGAAAGTTGATTTACGTTTCAGAGAGAGAGCAACTGAGCGTGGAAGATCATCTGCTCCAAAATCTTCTGCTCCTCCTCCTCGTCAACTGTCACCATCTAAAGATGAGCCCATGCAACTTGGCCGTTCCCGTTTAACTCCTGCTGAGCGCCGAAGACGTCTCTCCGAGTCTCTCTGTCTCTATTGTGCAGCTCCGTCTCACACCATTAATGCCTGTCCCAAACGTCCGGGAAACTCCAAATCCTAGCTCGCCAAGGAGAGGGCCGGCTAGGAGTAATGATCTCCTCTCCATCTCCTCAAGATTGTAATCTCCCAGTCTCGCTTCAAGTTGCTCAACGTTATCGGAACGTCATTGCCCTCCTTGATTCCGGAGCAGCTGGGAACTTTATTACCGAAGCCTATGTTAAACGGTGGTCCCTACCCACCGAGAGACTTCCTTCGTCCATTTCTTTAACTGCCGTGGATGGCAGCAAAATTTTTGATGCAGTTATTTCTTTAAGGACTCTACCAGTTCGTCTGAGAGTGGGAGTTCTTCATTCCGAACTTATTTCTTTTTTAGTGATTCCAAGAGCCACACATCCTGTGGTCCTGGGCCTTCCATGGCTCCGTCTTCACAATCCTACAATTGATTGGACGACTACGCAAATCCTGGCATGGGGTTCCTCCTGTGCTGAGACATGTTTGTTTAAAGTATTGCCTGTCTGTTCTTCCTCCCCCAGGTCGTCTGATGTTCCACCTCCTCCATATCAAGATTTCACGGATGTGTTCAGTAAAGCTTCTGCTGATATCCTTCCTCCTCATAGAGAATGGGACTGCCCGATTGATCTCGTTCCAGGGAAGGTTCCACCTCGAGGCCGAACTTATCCGTTGTCTCTGCCTGAGACGCATTCTATGGAGGAATATATTAAAGAGAACCTAGCAAAGGGGTTCATTCGACCTTCTTCTTCTCCAGCCGGCGCAGGCTTCTTTTTTGTAAAAAAGAAAGATGGTGGTCTGCGGCCGTGCATCGACTACAGAGGTTTGAACGACATTACCATCAAGAACCGTTATCCTTTACCCCTGATTACTGAGCTCTTTGACAGAGTTAGCGGAGCTACCATCTTTACAAAGCTGGACTTGAGAGGTGCATACAATCTCATCCGGATCCGTGAGGGTGACGAGTGGAAGACCGCCTTTAACACCCGTGACGGACATTATGAGTACCTCGTCATGCCCTTCGGATTGAGCAATGCTCCAGCTGTCTTCCAGCATTTTGTCAATGAGATCTTCAGAGACATTCTATACCGTCATGTCGTGGTCTATCTAGACGATATCCTCATTTTTGCCAACGATTTAGAGGAACATCGTTTTTGGGTTAAAGAGGTTCTGTCCCGTCTCCGTGTCAATCATCTCTATTGCAAATTAGAAAAATGCGTCTTTGAAGTCAAGTCCATTCCGTTTCTAGGGTACATTGTGTCCGGTTCTGGACTAGAGATGGATCCTGAGAAACTACAAGCAATCCAAAATTGGCCGGTACCCTTAACTCTCAAAGGGGTCCAGAGGTTCTTAGGGTTCGCCAACTATTACCGAAAGTTTATACGAGACTTTTCCACCATTGTGGCGCCTATTACTGCTTTCACTAAGAAGGGTGCTAACCCGTCCAAGTGGTCTGAAGAAGCCATGCAAGCATTTCATCTTTTAAAACAAAGGTTCATCTCTGCGCCTGTTCTGAAACAGCCTGACATCGACTCTCCTTTCATCTTAGAGGTGGATGCCTCCTCCGTTGGAGTAGGAGCGGTGTTATCTCAGAGGGCTAAAGATGGCCATTTACACCCTTGCAGTTTCTTCTCCCGGAAGTTCTCCCCAGCTGAGCGCAACTATGCCATTGGCGACCAGGAGTTGCTAGCCATCAAGCTCGCTCTAGAAGAGTGGAGGTATCTGTTGGAGGGAGCTTCTCATTCAATCACCATACTTACAGACCACAAGAACCTTTTATATCTGAAAGGCGCACAATGTCTCAACCCTCGTCAGGCCAGATGGGCACTTTTCTTTTCCAGGTTCGACTTTAAACTCCAGTTCTGTCCGGGCTCTCAGAATCGCAAGGCCGATGCCCTTTCCCGCTCATGGGAGCAAGAAAATGAGTCAGAGTCTTCAGACAAGCATCCTATTATAAATCCGTTGGCATTCTCCACGGTAGGGATGGACTCTACGCCCCCATCAGGGAAAAGTTTTGTGAAACCGGTGCTAAGGAAGAAGCTCATGCATTGGGCCCATGCTTCCCGTTTTGCCGGACATACAGGTATCCAAAAAACCCTGGAGTTTATCTCTAGGTCCTATTGGTGGCCAACTCTGAAAAAGGACGTCTTGGAGTTTATTGCATCTTGCCCAAAGTGTGCTCAACATAAGGTATCCCGCCAGTCGCCTGCGGGGCAACTGGTTCCACTATCTGTTCCCCGTCGACCTTGGACCCATTTGTCGATGGATTTTATTACAGATTTACCCATGTGCAACAAGTTCAATACCATCTGGGTGGTAGTTGACCGGTTCACCAAGATGGCACACTTCATTCCTCTCACCGGTCTTCCGTCAGCTTCCAAGTTGGCTCAAGTATTCATACAAGAGATCTTCCGACTCCACAGTCTTCCTGAAGAAATTATCTCAGATCGAGGAGTTCAATTCACAGCCAAATTCTGGCGAAGTTTATGTCAAGTCCTCCAAGTCAAGCTAAAGTTTTCCACGGCTTACCATCCTCAGACCAATGGTCAAACCGAGAGGGTGAATCAGGACTTGGAGGCCTTCCTCCGCATCTATGTGTCCTCCTCTCAAGATGACTGGGTTCAATTACTTCCCTGGGCCGAGTTCTGTCATAACAACCAGTATCATTCTTCATCTGCTTCAACACCATTCTTCACTAACTTTGGATTCCACCCTAAAGTCCCTGAGTTCCAACCGCTTCCAGCAACTTCTGTTCCCGCAGTGGATATCACCTTGCATCAGTTTGCCAATATCTGGAAGAGCGTACGATCAGCTCTGCTCAAGGCATCGTTCAGGTACAAGAAGTTTGCGGATAAGAAGCGTCGAGCAGTTCCTGCTCTCAAGGTGGGTGATCGGGTATGGTTATCCACGAAGAATTTGAGGTTAAGAGTTCCCAGTATGAAGTTTGCACCTCGCTATATCGGTCCTTTCAAGATTGAACAAATCATCAATCCTGTTGCTTACAGACTCCAGTTGCCTCCCTTCTTAAAAATACCCAGGACATTCCATGTTTCCCTGTTGAAACCGCTGATCTTGAATCGGTTTCATTCCTCACTTCCTCCAACTCCGAAAGTCCAAACTCAACGAGGCGTTGAGTATGAAGTGGCCAAGATCCTGGACTCACGTCACCGTTACGGTCAACTACAATATCTTATTGACTGGAAGGGTTATGGTCCTGAGGAACGTTCATGGACCAATGCTTCTGATGTCCATGCTCCTGCCTTGGTCCGGAGATTCCATTCCAAGTTTCCTCAAAAGCCAAAGAAGTGTCCTGGGGCCACTCCTAAAGGGGGGGGTGCTGTCACGATCCGGGTATCTGGACGCCATTTCTTACCCATCAGATGCCTCCTAAGGCTGGCTCAGCGCTCCAGGACCGGATCCCATCTGTTATCCTGATGTGTACATTCCTGTATCCTCTCCTGTCACTCTGGGACGCTGTCACAGTAAACGCCATATTACACCTGGCATGGCGTCTCCCGCGGCCTCCGCCGCCGTCCCTGAACTTCTGCATGCAGAGTGTCTGAGTGGCGATTACGTCAGCCGCGGCCTCCGCTGTGTCCGCGTGGTTGGATGTGCATCTGTCAGCCTGGCGCCTCCTGTCTCCGGTGGCCGGCGCCGCCATTACTGTTTTCATTACCACATGGATTACAAACCAAACTTCCCTCCAAGTGTCTGCATGGGCGCAGCCATCTTGGATTCTGTCAGCTGATCATTTCCACCAATCTGTTCTCAGTATTGATAATCTGCATAATTGCCTAGCCAATCCCTTCCTTGCTGCAGGTATAAATACACTGTGCCTGAGCAAGGAAGGCGTCAGTGCTTTGGTTGTCAAACCTAGTTCCTGTTTGTCTCTCTCCTGTGATTGTCTTCCAGGTTCCAGCTCCTGTCTCAAGACTTCCACCATAGAGACCCGCACCAGCATTCCACCTGCGGTGTAGCCTGACTCTCCAATCCATTGTGGATTCATCTGTTTCCAGCTACAACATTACCTGCTTCCAGCTCAGCTTCCAGCAGAGTACAGCTTCTCTTAAAGGGCCGGTGTCCTTTCTACACTTTACCACTCTCCACCGGTATTATTATTTCTCCGCTCTCAAGTTCTACATTTCAGTTCATATTTCATCGCTCCCAAGTTCATTTATTATTTAACTGGTTCCAGCCAGTATCCACTCCGTGCTAACAACAGTCTGGTTCCAGCCAGTATCCACAGCAGCCGTTTTATCTTCAGCAACTCAGCTTTTCCTGGAACACCAGCTGGCACAATCCTGGGTTATCTCCATTGCTACAGTCGGGCCTGGTAAGGACTTTCCATCTAGAAGATTATAAGAACTATCTCACACTACCAGTGCCCTGTGGCTCCTGCCATCCTGTAGTACCCAAGAACTGTATTTATTCTTTGCTGACTTTTACGTTTTCTTTTACTGCTGCTGTGTTGCGGAGTTGTCATAATAAACATCATTGACTTTTATCCAAGTTGTCGTGGTCACGCCTTCGGGCAGTTATTATTCATGTTACTTACATGTCCAGGGGTCTGATACAACCTCCCAGGTTCCGGTACATCTCAGCCCCTACAACTGAGGCTGCCTCCCGTCAGCTCAGGCCCTCAGTTGTGACAACGTGTTAGCACTGTCAGCAGTGTTCATTCCGGGAGTGGACAACTGGGAAGCAGACTTCCTCAGCAGGCACGACCTCCACCCGGGAGAGTGGGGACTTCATCCAGAAGTCTTCCAACTGATTGTAAACCGTTGGGAAAGGCCACAGGTGGACATGATGGCGTCCCGCCTAAACAAAAAGCTAGAAAAATATTGCGCCAGGTCAAGGGACCCTCAGGCGATAGCTGTGGACGCTCTAGTGACACCGTGGGTGTACCGGTCGGATTATGTGTTCCCCCCTCTTCCTCTCATACCCAATGTACTGAGGATAATAAGGAAAAGAGGAGTAAGAACTATACTCATTGTTCCGGATTGGCCAAGAAGAGCTTGGTACCCGGAACTTAAAGAATTGATCTCAGAGGACCCATGGCCTCTGCCGCTCAGACAGGACCTGCTGCTGCAGGGGCCCTGTCTGTTCCAAGACTTACCGCAGCTGCGTTTGACGGCATGGCGGTTGAACACCGGATCCTAAAAGAAAAGGGTATTCCGGAGGAAGTCATTCCTACGCTCATTAAAGCTAGAAAAGATGTAACCGTACAACATTATCACCGCATATGGCGAAAATATGTTGCGTGGTGTGAGGCCAGGAAGGCCCCAACGGAGGAATTTCAGCTGGGTCGATTTCTGCACTTCCTACAGTCAGGGGTGACTATGGGCCTAAAACTGGGTTCCATTAAGGTCCAGATTTCGGCTCTGTCGATTTTCTTCCAAAAAGAACTGGCTTCACTGCCTGCAGTTCAGACATTTGTTAAGGGAGTGCTGCATATTCAGCCTCCTTTTGTGCCTCCAGTGGCACCGTGGGACCTCAACGTGGTGTTGGGTTTCCTAAAGTCACATTGGTTTGAGCCACTTAAAACCGTGGATTTAAAATATCTCATGTGGAAAGTGGTCATGCTTTTGGCCTTGGCTTCGGCTAGGCGAGTGTCAGAATTGGCGGCTTTGTCATGTAAAAGCCCCTATTTGATTTTCCATATGGATAGGGCAGAATTGAGGACTCGTCCCCAGTTTCTCCCTAAGGTGGTATCAGCTT
This sequence comes from Pseudophryne corroboree, assembly GCF_028390025.1. Taxonomy (NCBI): domain Eukaryota; kingdom Metazoa; phylum Chordata; class Amphibia; order Anura; family Myobatrachidae; genus Pseudophryne; species Pseudophryne corroboree. Next base: position 13,510,387 of record NC_086445.1, on the reverse strand, counting down.
TTCACTTGAACCAACCTATTGTTGTACCTGCGGCTACTAGGGACTTGGAGGACTCCAAGTTACTGGACGTAGTCAGGGCCTTGAAAATGTATGTTTCCAGGACGGCTGGAGTCAGGAAGACTGACTCGCTATTTATCCTGTATGCACCCAACAAGCTGGGTGCTCCTGCTTCGAAGCAGACTATTGCTCGCTGGATTTGTAGCACAATTCAGCTTGCGCATTCTGCGGCTAGCCTGCCGCAGCCTAAATCTGTAAAAGCCCATTCCATGAGGAAAGTGGGCTCTTCTTGGGCGGCTGCCCGAGGGGTCTCGGCTTTACAACTTTGCCGAGCTGCTACTTGGTCAGGGGCAAACACGTTTGCAAAATTCTACAAATTTGATACCCTGGCTGAGGAGATCCTTGAGTTCTCTCATTCGGTGCTGCAGAGTCATCCGCACTCTCTCGCCCATTTGGGAGCTTTGGTATAATCCCCATGGTCCTTACGGAGTCCCAGCATCCACTTAGGACGTCAGAGAAAATAAGATTTTACTCACCGGTAAATCTATTTCTCGTAGTCCGTAGTGGATGCTGGGCGCCCGTCCCAAGTGCGGACTGTCTGCAATACTTGTTTATAGTTATTGTTAACTAAAGGGTTATTGTTGAGCCATCTGTTGAGAGGCTCTGTTATGTTCATACTGTTAACTGGGTATAGTATCACGAGTTATACGGTGTGATTGGTGTGGCTGGTATGAGTCTTACCCGGGATTCAAAATCCTTCCTTATTGTGTCAGCTCTTCCGGGCACAGTATCCTAACTGAGGTCTGGAGGAGGGTCATAGTGGGAGGAGCCAGTGCACACCAGGTAGTCCTAAAGCTTTCTTAGTTGTGCCCAGTCTCCTGCGGAGCCGCTATTCCCCATGGTCCTTACGGAGTCCCAGCATCCACTACGGACTACGAGAAATAGATTTACCGGTGAGTAAAATCTTATTGTCTCTATCATGTCCTCGTGTCCTATTACTTCTATCCCTGTGAGGAATGTCTCCCCCTGTACCGTGGTGATACCCCTGATATATGTGACAGTCTCTATCATGTCCTCGTGTCCTATTACTTCTCTCCCTGTGAGGAATGTCTCCCCCCTGTACCGTGGTGATACCCCTGATATATGTGTCAGTCTCTATCATGTCCTCATGTCCTAATACTTCTCTCCCTGTGAGGAATGTCTCCTCCTGTACCGTGGTGATACCCCTGATATATGTGACAGTCTCTATCATGTCCTCGTGTCCTATTACTTCTCTCCCTGTGAGGAATGTCTCCCCCCTGTACCGTGGTGATACCCCTGATATATGTGTCAGTCTCTATCATGTCCTCATGTCCTAATACTTCTCTCCCTGTGAGGAATGTCTCCTCCTGTACCGTGGTGATACCCCTGATATATGTGACAGTCTCTATCATGTCCTCGTGTCCTAATACTTCTCTCCCTGTGAGGAATGTCTCCCCCCCTGTACCGTGGTGATACCCCTGATATATGTGACAGTCTCTCTCATGTCCTCGTGTCCTAATACTTCTCTCCCTGTGAGGAATGTCTCCCCCTGTACCGTGGTGATACCCCTGATATATGTGACAGTCTCTATCATGTCCTCGTGTCCTATTACTTCTCTCCCTGTGAGGAATGTCTCCCCCCTGTACCGTGGTGATACCCCTGATATATGTGTCAGTCTCTATCATGTCCTCGTGTCCTAATACTTCTCTCCCTGTGAGGAATGTCTCCCCCCCTGTACCGTGGTGATACCCCTGATATATGTGACAGTCTCTATCATGTCCTCGTGTCCTATTACTTCTCTCCCTGTGAGGAATGTCTCCCCCCTGTACCGTGGTGATACCCCTGATATATGTGACAGTCTCTATCATGTCCTCGTGTCCTAATACTTCTCTCCCTGTGAGGAATGTCTCCCCCCCTGTACCGTGGTGATACCCCTGATATATGTGACAGTCTCTATCATGTCCTCGTGTCCTATTACTTCTCTCCCTGTGAGGAATGTCTCCCCCCTGTACCGTGGTGATACCCCTGATATATGTGACAGTCTCTATCATGTCCTCGTGTCCTAATACTTCTCTCCCTGTGAGGAATGTCTCCCCCCCTGTACCGTGGTGATACCCCTGATATATGTGACAGTCTCTCTCATGTCCTCGTGTCCTAATACTTCTCTCCCTGTGTGGAATGTCTCCTCCTGTACCGTGGTGATACCCCTGATATATGTGACAGTCTCTATCATGTCCTCGTGTCCTATTACTTCTCTCCCTGTGAGGAATGTCTCCTCCTGTACCATGGTGATACCCCTAATATATGTGACAGTCTCTATCATGTCCTCGTGTCCTATTACTTCTCTCCCTGTGAGGAATGTCTCCTCCTGTACCGTGGTGATACCCCTGATATATGTGACAGTCTCTATCATGTCCTCGTGTCCTATTACTTCTCTCCCTGTGAGGAATGTCTCCTCCTGTACCGTGGTGATACCCCTGATATATGTGACAGTCTCTATCATGTCCTCGTGTCCTATTACTTCTCTCCCTGTGAGGAATGTCTCCCCCCCTGTACCGTGGTGATACCCCTGATATATGTGACAGTCTCTCTCATGTCCTCGTGTCCTAATACTTCTCTCCCTGTGAGGAATGTCTCCTCCTGTACCGTGGTGATACCCCTGATATATGTGACAGTCTCTATCATGTCCTCGTGTCCTATTACTTCTCTCCCTGTGAGGAATGTCTCCCCCTGTACCGTGGTGATACCCCTGATATATGTGACAGTCTCTATAGTGTTCCCTCTCTCCCTCTGCTCCACACTATACATACAATAGTGAGATCTTATAGTCTTTCTGTTTCCGGGTCTTATTCCTGGCATATCTGGTATGTGCCAAGGGAGTGGGTCACATTTCCTTTCCTGAGTATGAGCCCAACACAGAACAGAATCTGAGAAGCTGATCCAAAGATTGAGTGATTTTCGAAACGTGTGTCTGGAGTTTCTTTAATAGTTTCCACTGTGAAAGTTATTTCCTTTTCTTTTATGATTCCAGAGAAACTGGTGTAACATTCTGTAAGCACATTGGGGGTCATTCCGAGTTGTTCGCTCGGTAAAAATCTTCGCATCGCAGCGATTTTCCGCTTAATGCGCATGCGCAATGTCCGCACTGCGACTGCGCCAAGTAAATTTGCTATGCACTTAGGAATTTTACTCACGGCATTTTCATCGTTCTGGCGATCGTAATGTGATTGACAGGAAATGGGTGTTACTGGGCGGAAACAGGCCGTTTTATGGGCGTGTGGGAAAAAACGCTACCGTTTCCGGAAAAAACGCAGGAGTGGCTGGAGAAACGGGGGAGTGTCTGGGCGAACGCTGGGTGTGTTTGTGACGTCAAACCAGGAACGACAAGCACTGAAATGATCGCAGATGCCGAGTAAGTCTGAAGCTACTCAGAAACTGCTACGAGGTGTGTAATCGCAATATTGCGAATACATCGTTCGCAATTTTAAGATGCTAAGATTCACTCCCAGTAGGCGGCGGCTTAGCATGAGCAAATCTGCTAAAATTCACTTGCGAGCGAACAACTCGGAATGACCCCCATTGTGTGCATACATGCTACCTCCACATCCATCTACATACGCGCACGCAAGGGGGGTTTCCGAGTACCTAGAAACCCCCCCTGGCCACTGATCTATCCCACAGCTGACCGATTTTTATTTTTTATACAGTACAGAGCTCAGGCAGTGTAATGGGGCGGCTGCAGCAGCTGCCTCCGTCCTACATGCACAGTGGAAGGCAGGCGGCTGGCTGCAGCTAGAGGGCGCTGAAGTGGGAGTGTGCAGCTCCGCTCATGAAGTTACTGTAAGTTGTCGGCATGGGGGTTTGAAGTGAGGAGCATAAAGTGACGTAAGTCCCGGAGGCAAAGGAAGGATCTGCCCCCTGGCACCAGCTGTTAAGAGGACAAAGAGAAGCAGAGTCGGTAGGAGAGCCAATGAATGCAGAGGCCAGTGCCAGATATAAGCCACCATCCAGGTACATGCAATTTAGGCACGTGTGTTTTATTTCCCCCTAAACTGTCTTTATGTCTGGCAGTGACCGGTGCACGTGCAGGGAGGAAGAGGGGAAATCCATCTGAGGCAGCAGCAGGGGATTCCTTTCAGTTTCAAATTCATGTCTCACCCACCAGCAACAGTGCAGAGTATCTCCCATTATCTTAGCCTAAAGGTCAGAAGAGCATGTGCTGAGCTCTGATTGGAGGAACTCAGCACATGCTGATTAGAAGAGCACCTAATTGGAGGGGACTAACACCTGCTTCCCTGACCCCTGGGACATTAAGGATCTCTCTCAGCATGGCCCCCATTTGTGAGTAATCAGCCTGCCTACACTGGTTAATGCTCCTGTTCCTGTTGCTTCTGCCTATCTCTGCCACCCACTGCTTCTGTCTCTCTGCATGTTTCTGTCTGTCTATATTCTGTGCCCACCTTCTGTCTCACCACTCTCTCTGCCCACCACCTGTCTCCCCCTCTCTCTGCCCACCATCTGTCTCCCACTCTCTCTGCCCACCACCTGTCTCCCCCTCTCTCTGCCCACCATCTGTCTCCCCTCTATGCCCACCACCTGTCTCCCCCTCTCTCTGCCCACCATCTGTCTCCCCTCTATGCCCACCACCTGTCTCCCCCTCTCTGCCCACCATCTGTCTCCCCTCTATGCCCACCACCTGTCTCCCCTATGCCCACCATCTGTCTCCCCTCTATGCCCACCACCTGTCTCCCCTATGCCCACCATCTGTCTCCCCTATGCCCACCACCTGTCTCCCCCTCTCTCTGCCCACCATCTGTCTCCCCTATGCCCACCACCTGTCTCCCCTCTCTGCCCACCATCTGTCTCCCCTCTATGCCCACCACCTGTCTCCCCCTCTCTCTGCCCACCATCTGTCTCCCCTCTATGCCCACCACCTGTCTCCCCTATGCCCACCATCTGTCTCCCCTCTATGCCCACCACCTGTCTCCCCCTCTCTCTGCCCACCATCTGTCTCCCCTCTATGCCCACCACCTGTCTCCCCTATGCCCACCATCTGTCTCCCCTCTATGCCCACCACCTGTCTCCCCTATGCCCACCATCTGTCTCCCCTATGCCCACCACCTGTCTCCCCCTCTCTCTGCCCACCATCTGTCTCCCCTATGCCCACCACCTGTCTCCCCTCTCTGCCCACCATCTGTCTCCCCTCTATGCCCACCACCTGTCTCCCCCTCTCTCTGCCCACCATCTGTCTCCCCTCTATGCCCACCATCTGCCTCCCCTCTCTCTGCCCACCATCTGTCTCACCCTCTGTCTCTCTGCCCAGCAGCTGTCTCCCCCTTTTTTTGCCCTTCATCTGTCTCCCCCTCTTTACCACCATCTGCCACCCCTCTGTCTGCCCACCATCTGCCCCCTCCCTCTCTGCCCACCATCTGTCCCCCACCTCTCTCCTCTCTCTGCCTAGCATCTGTACCCCCCTCCCTCCCCTTTCTACCCAGCATCTGTGTCCCCCTCTCTCTGCCCAGAATCTGTCTTCCTCTCTCTCGCTGCCCAGCATCTGCCCCCACTTTCTGCCCAGCATCTGCCCCCACTTTCTGCCCAGCATCTGTTTGTCTCCTTTTTCTCTCTGCCAAGGATATGACTGCCCCCCCCCAGCCCCCAATCATCTTTCTGTCTCCCCTCTCTCTGGCCATCATGTCTCCAAATCTCTCTCTGCCCACCATCTGGCTGGGACACAGTGTCTCTTCCCAGCATCTGTCTCCCCCCCTCTGTCTGCCCAGCATCTGGCTTTCCATCCCTCTTTCTGCCCAGAATCTGGCTGTCCCACACCTTGTCTGCTCAGCATCTGTCTTTCCCACCGTCTCTTTGCCCAGCATCTGTCTTTCCCACCCACTCTCTGCCCAGCATCTGGCTGTCCCCCCTCTCTCTCTGCCCAGCATCTGTCTGCCCCCCCTCCCCTCTTCTCTGCCCAGCATATGGTTGCTCTCTTCAGCTTCAGTTTGATTTTTTTACAAGGGGGGGGGGGGGGGGGCGCAATGTGTTTTTATTTATCTCCTGTGTTGGGACAATGTGTGCACTGATTGTTAAAATAATCTCTATTAACATTTGCGGCCATCCCCTTAAAATAAAGATTCCTTATTGCTGCAATTTGCGGAAATAAGGAATCTTTATTTGCCCTGAGGTATCAGTGAGTCACAGGGACAGGGGCCACAGGGAATAGGAGCCTGTCCTGGCGATCACTGAGAAGGTGCTGCCAGACGCCGTTTGGTAGATGGGGTAAACACTACCATCCGGGGCGCATGGTAACCGGAAAAGGAGAAATAGTGTCTTCAAGTTCACCCTCTCTAACTCTGCAGCAGCGAGATGTGTCTGTGTCACATAGGCCGGGGACAGGGGGAGGCGATAGTCCTTAGTCTATAATAAATTATGTTGGCTTGGTCACCGCACTCCTCATAACTGCAGCAGTTGTTTGTGTGACCAGCATGAGTGGTAGGGGGGATGATGAGAATGATGGTGGCTATTTTTTCTGCTTATGGAGGGGTGGTGCTGCGGGGAAATGATGGTGGATCTGCTTTCTGTTTATGGAGGGTGTTCGGGAGGGCTGATGGTGGCTGACCTTTTTTTTCATAGGTTCTGTAATCAATTATTTGGAAACCCCCCTTTCAAAATCCTGCGTTTGCCACTGATCTACCCGGGCAAGTAGCTGTTCTCTCCATCAGCCCTATACCTGTTGCAAGTAGCACACACCAGAAGCCCTATACCTGGTGCAAGTAGAAGTTCTCACCATCAGCCCTGTAGCTGGTGCAAGTAGCCCTCACCATCAGCCCTATACCTGGTGCAAGTAGAAGTTCTCACCATCAGCCCTATACCTGATGCAAGTAGAAGTTCTCACCATCAGCCCTATACCTGATGCAAGTAGCTCTCAACATCAGCCCTATACCTGGTGCAAGTTTCCCTCACCATCAACCCTATACCTGTTGCAAGTAGCCCACACCACCAACCCTATACCTGGTGCAAGTAGAAGTTCTCTCCATCAGCCCTGTAACTGGTGCAAGTAGCCCTCACCATCTGCCCTATACCTGGTGCAAGTAGCCCTCACCATCTGCCCTATACCTGGTGCAAGTAGCCCTCACCATCAGCCCAATACTTGTGCAAGTAGTTGTTCTCACCATCAGCCTTATACCTGGTGCAAGTTTCCCTCACCATCAACCCTATACCTGCTGCAAGTAGCCCACACCAGCAACCCTATACCTGGTGCAAGTAGAAGTTCTCACCATCAGCCCTGTAACTGGTGCAAGTAGCCCTCACCATCTGCCCTATACCTGGTGCAAGTAGCCCTCACCATCTGCCCTATACTTGTGCAAGTAGTTGTTCTCACCATCAGCCCTATACCTGGTGCACATAGCCCTCACCATCTGCACTATACCTGGTGCAAGTAGCCCTCACCATCAGCCCTATACTTGTGCAAGTAGTTGTTCTCACCATCAGCCATATACCTGGTGCAAGTAGCCCTCACCAGCAGCCCTATACTTGTGCAAGTAGTTGTTCTCACCATCAGCCCTATACCTGGTGCAAGAAGCCCTCACCATCAGCCCTATACTTGGTGCAAGTAGACCTCACCATCGGCCCTATACCTGGTACAAGTAGCCCTCACCATCAGCCCTATACCTGGTGCAAGAAGCCCTCACCATCAGCCCTATACTTGGTGCAAGTAGACCTCACCATCGGCCCTATACCTGGTACAAGTAGCCCTCACCATCAGCCCTATACCTGCGGCAAGTAGACCTCACCATCAGCCCTATACCTGCGGCAAGTAGACATCACCATCAGCCCTATACCTGCTACAAGTATCCCTCACTATCAGCCCTATACTTGCTGCAATAAGCCCTCTCCAGCAGCCCTATACCTGGTGTAAGTAGCACTCACCATCAGCCCTATACCTGCTGCAAGTTTCCCTCCCATCAGCTCTATACTTGCTGCAAGTAGCCCTCACCAGCAGCCCTATACCTGGTGCAAGTAGCCCTCACCATCAGCCCTATACTTGGTGCAAGTAGACTTCACCATCGGCCCTATACCTGGTACAAGTAGCCCTCACCAGCAGCCCTATACTTGGTGCAAGTAGACCTCACCATCGGCCCTATACCTGCGGCAAGTAAACCTCACCATCAGTCCTATGCCTGCGGCAAGTAGACCTCACCATCAGCCCTATACCTGCTACAAGTATCCCTCACTATCAGCCCTATACTTGCTGCAATAAGCCCTCTCCAGCAGCCCTATACCTGGTGTTAGTAGCACTCTCCATCAGCCCTATACCTGCTGCAAGTTTCCCTCCCATCAGCCCTATACTTGCTGCAAGTTTCCCTCACCAGCAGCCCCATAACTGCTGCAATTAAGTTCTCACCATCAGCCCTATACCTGGTGCAAGTAGCCCTCACCATCAGTAGCACTCACCATCAGCCCTATACCTGCTGCAAGTTTCCCTCACCATCCGCTCTATAACTGCTGCAAGTAGAAGTTCTCAACATCAGCCCTATACCTGGTGCAAGTAGCATTCACCATCAGCCCTATACCTGGTACAAGTAACCCTCACCAGCAACCCTATGCCTGTTGCAAGTAGCCCTCACCATCAGCCCTATGGCTAGTGCCAGTAGCCCTCACCATCAACCCTATATCTGCCGCAAGTAGCCCTCACCATCAGCCCTATACCTACTGCAAGTAGCCCTCACCATCAGCCCTATACCTGCGGTAAGTAAACCTCACCATCAGTCCTATACCTGCGGCAAGTAGACCTCACCATCAGCCCTATACCTGCTACAAGTATCCCTCACTATCAGCCCTATACTTGCTGCAATAAGCCCTCTCCAGCAGCCCTATACCTGGTGTAAGTAGCACTCTCCATCAGCCCTATACCTGCTGCAAGTTTCCCTCCCATCAGCCCTAAAATTGCTGCAAGTAGCCCTCACCAGCAGCCCTATACCTGGTGCGAGTAGCCCTCACCAGCAGCCCTATACCTGGTGCAAGAAGCACTCACCATCAGCCCTATACCTGCTGCAAGTTTCCCTCACCATCAGCTCTATAACTGCTGCAAGTAAAAGTTCTCAACATCAGCCCTATACCTGGTGCAAGTAGCATTCACCATCAGCCCTATACCTGGTACAAGTAACCCTCACCAGCAACTCTGCCTGTTGCAAGTAGCCCTCACCATCAGCCCTATGGCTAGTGCCAGTAGCCCTCACCATCAGCCCTATATGTGCCGCAAGTAGCCCTCACCAGCAGCCCTCTACCTGTGCAAGTAGAAGTCTCACCATCAGCCCTATACCTACTGCAAGTAGCCCTCACCATCATCCCTATACCTGGTGCAAGTAGCATTCACCATCAGCCCTATACCTGCTGCAAGTAGCCCTCACCAGCAGCCCTCTACCTGTGCAAGTAGAAGTTCTCACCATCAGCCCTATACCTACTACAAGTAGCCCTCACCATCAGCCTTATACCTGCTGCAAGTAGCACTCACCATCAGCCCTATATCTAATGCAAGTAGCCCTCACTATCAGATCTATACCTGCTGGAAGTGCCACTCACCATCAGCCCTATACCTGCTGCAAGTAGCCCTCACTAGCAGCCCTATACTTGTGCATGTAGTTCTTCTCATCTTCAGCCCTTTACTTGGTGCAAGTAGCCCTCACCATCAGCCCTATATTGTACCTGTGCATGTAGTTGTTCTCACCATCAGCCCTATACCTGGTGCAAGCAGCCCTCACCATCAGCCCAATACTGTACCTGTGCATGTTTTTGTTCTCACCATCAGACCTATACCTGGTGCAAGTAGCACTCACCATCAGTCCTATACTGTACCTGTGCATGTTTTTGTTCTCACCATCAGACCTATACCTGGTGCAAGTAGCACTCACCATCAGCCCAATACCTGCTGCAAGTTTCCCTCACCATCTGCCCTATAACTGCTGCAAGTAGAAGTTCTCACCATCAGCCCTATACCTGGTGCAAGTACCCCTCACCATCATCCCTATACCTGGTACAAGTAGCATTCACCATCAGCCCTATACCTGTGCAAGTAACCCTCACCAGCAGCCCTCTACCTGTGCAAATAGAAGTTCTCACCATCAGCCTTATACCTACTGCAAGTAGCCCTCACCATCATCCCTATACCTGCTGGAAGTACCACTCACCATCAGCCCTATACCTGCTGCAAGTATCCCTCACTAGCAGCCCTATACTTGTGCAAGTAGTTCTTCTCATCTTCAGCCCTTTACTTGGTGCAAGTAACCCTCACCATCAGCCCTATATTGTACCTGTGCATGTAGTTGTTCTTACCATCAGCCCTATACCTGGTGCAAGTAGCCCTCACCATCAGCCTTATACCTGGTGCAAGTAGGCCCTCGTCATCATCATCCCTATACCTGGTGCAAGTAGCCCTCACCATCAGCCCTATACCTGGTGCAAGTAGCCCTCACCATCAGTCCCATACCTGGTGCAAGTGGCCCTCACCATCAGCCCTATACCTGCTGCAAGTAGCCCTCACCAGCAGCCCTCTACCTGTGCAAGTAGAAGTTCCCACCATCAGCCCTATACCTACTGCAAGTAGCCCTCACCATCAGCCTTATACCTGCTGCAAGTAGCCTTCACCATCAGCCTTATACCTGCTGCAAGTAGCACTCACCATCAGCCCTATATCTAATGCAAGTAGCTCTCACCATCAGCCCTTTACCTGCTGGAAGTACCACTCACCATCAGCCCTATACCTGGTGCAAGTATCCCTCACCATCAGTCCCATACCTGGTGCAAGTGGCCCTCACCATCAGCCCTATACCTGGTGCAAGTAGCCCTCACCAGCAGCCCTCTACCTGTGCAAGTAGAAGTTCTCACCATCAGCCCTATACCTACTGCAAGTAGCCCTCACCATCATCCCTATACCTGGTGCAAGTAGCATTCACCATCAGCCCTATACCTGCTGCAAGTAACCCTCACCAGCAGCCCTCTACCTGTGCAAGTAGAAGTTCTCACCATCAACCCTATACCTACTGCAAGTAGCCCTCACCATCATCCCTATACCTGCTGGAAGTAACACTCACCATCAGCCCTATACCTGCTGCAAGTATCCCTCACTAGCAGCCCTATACTTGTGCAAGTAGTTCTTCTCATCTTCAGCCCTTTACTTGGTGCAAGTAACCCTCACCATCAGCCCTATATTGTACCTGTGCATGTAGTTCTTACCATCAGCCCTATACCTGGTGCAAGTAGCCCTCACCATCAGCCTTATACCTGGTGCAAGTAGGCCCTCATCATCATCATCCCTATACCTGGTGCAAGTAGCCCTCACCATCAGCCCTATACCTGGTGCAAGTAGCCCTCACCATCAGTCCCATACCTGGTGCAAGTGGCCCTCACCATCAGCCCTATACCTGGTGCAAGTAGCCCTCACCAGCAGCCCTCTACCTGTGCAAGTAGAAGTTCTCACCATCAGCCCTATACCTACTGCAAGTAGCCCTCACCATCATCCCTATACCTGGTGCAAGTAGCATTCACCATCAGCCCTATACCTGCTGCAAGTAACCCTCACCAGCAGCCCTCTACCTGTGCAAGTAGAAGTTCTCACCATCAGCCCTATACCTACTGCAAGTAGCCCTCACCATCAGCCTTATACCTGCTGCAAGTAGCCTTCACCATCAGCATTATACCTGCTGCAAGTAGCACTCACCATCAGCCCTATATCTAATGCAAGTAGCTCTCACCATCAGCCCTTTACCTGCTGGAAGTACCACTCACCATCAGCCCTATACCTGCTGCAAGTAGCCCTCACTAGCAGCCCTATACTTGTGCAAGTAGTTCTTCTCATCTTCAGCCCTTTACTTGGTGCAAGTAGCCCTCACCATCAGCCCTATATTGTACCTGTGCATGTAGTTGTTCTCACCATCAGACCTATACCTGGTGCAAGTAGCACTCACCATCAGCCCTATACTGTACCTGTGCATGTTTTTGTTCTCACCATCAGCCCTATACCTGGTGCAAGTAGCCCTCACCATCATCCCTATACCTGGTGCAAGTAGCATTCACCATCAGCCCTATACCTGTGCAAGTAACCCTCACCAGCAGCCCTCTACCTGTGCAAGTAGAAGCTCTCACCATCAGCCCTATACCTACTGCAAGTAGCCCTCACCATCATCCCTATACCTGGTGCAAGTAGCATTCACCATCAGCCCTATACCTGCTGCAAGTAACCCTCACCAGCAGCCCTCTACCTGTGCAAGTAGAAGTTCTCACCATCAGCCCTATACCTACTGCAAGTAGCCCTCACCATCAGCCTTATACCTGCTGCAAGTAGCCTTCACCATCAGCCTTATACCTGCTGCAAGTATCCCTCACCATCAGCCCTATACCTGCTGGAAGTACTACTCACCATCAGCCCTATACCTGCTGCAAGTATCCCTCACTAGCAGCCCTATACTTGTGCAAGTAGTTCTTCTCATCTTCAGCCCTTTACTTGGTGCAAGTAGCCCTCACCATCAGCCCTATATTGTACCTGTGCATGTAGTTGTTCTCACCATCAGCCCTATACCTGGTGCAAGTAGCCCTCACCATCAGCCTTATACCTGGTGCAAGTAGGCCCTCATAATCATCATCCCTATACCTGGTGCAAGTAGCCCTCACCATCAGCCCTATACCTGGTGCAAGTAGCCCTCACCATCAGTCCCATACCTGGTGCAAGTGGCCCTCACCATCAGCCCTATACCTGGTGCAAGTAGCCCTCACCATCAGCCCTATACCTGGTGCAAGTAACCCTCACCAGCAGCCCTCTACCTGTGCAAGTAGAAGTTCTCACCATCAGCCCTATACCTACTGCAAGTAGCCCTCACCATCATCCCTATACCTGGTGCAAGTAGCATTCACCATCAGCCCTATACCTGCTGCAAGTAACCCTCACCAGCAGCCCTCTACCTGTGCAAGTAGAAGTTCTCACCATCAGCCCTAAAACCTACTGCAAGTAGCCCTCACCATCAGCCTTATACCTGCTGCAAGTAGCCTTCACCATCAGCCTTTTACATGCTGCAAGTAGCACTCACCATCAGCCCTATATCTAATGCAAGTAGCCCTCACCATCAGCCCTATACCTGCTGGAAGTACCACTCACCATCAGCCCTATACCTGCTGCAAGTATCCCTCACTTGCAGCCCTATACTTGTGCAAGTAGTTCTTCTCATCTTCAGCCCTTTACTTGGTGCAAGTAGCCCTCACCATCAGCCCTATATTGTACCTGTGCATGTAGTTGTTCTCACCATCAGCCCTATACCTGGTGCAAGTTGCCCTCACCATCAGCCTTATACCTGGTGCAAGTAGCCCTCACCATCAGTCCCATACCTGGTGCAAGTGGCCCTCACCATCAGTCCTATACCTGGTGCAAGTAGCCCTCACCATCAGCCCTATACCTGCTTCAAGTAGCCCTCACCATCAGTCATATACCTGCTGCAAGTACCCCTCACCATCAGCCCTATTGCTGGTGTAAGTATTCCTCACCATCAGCCCTATACCTGCTGCAAGTACCCCTCACCATCAGCCCTATACCTGCTGGAAGTAGCACTCACCATCAGCCCTATACCTGCTGGAAGTAGCACTCACCATCAGCCCTATGCCTGCTGGAAGTAGCACTCACCATCAGCCCTATACCTGCTGGAAGTAGCACTCACCATCAGCCCTACACCTGCTGGAAGTAGCACTCACCATCAGCCCTATATCTGATGCAAGTAGCCCTCACCATCAGCCCTATTGCTGGTGTAAGTATTCCTCACCATCAGCCCTATTGCTGGTGTAAGTATTCCTCACCATCAGCCCTATCCCTGCTGCAAGTACCCCTCACCATCAGCCCTATTGCTGGTGTAAGTATTCCTCACCATCAGCCCTATACCTGCTGCAAGTACCCCTCACCATCAGCCCTATTGCTGGTGTAAGTATTCCTCACCATCAGCCCTATACCTGCTGCAAGTACCCCTCACCATCAGCTCTATTGCTGGTGTAAGTATTTCTCACCATCAGCCCTATTGCTGGTGTAAGTATTCCTCACCATCAGCCGTATACCTGCTGCAAGTACCCCTCACCATCAGCCCTATTGCTGGTGTAAGTATTCCTCACCATCAGCCCTATACCTGCTGCAAGTACCCCTCACCATCAGCCCTATTGCTGGTGTAAGTGTTCCTCACCATCAGCCCTATACCTGCTGCAAGTACCCCTCACCATCAGCCCTATTGCTGGTGTAAGTATTCCTCACCATCAGCCCTATACCTGCTGCAAGTACCCCTCACCATCAGCCCTATTGCTGGTGTAAGTATTCCTCACCATCAGCCCTATACCTGCTGCAAGTACCCCTCACCATCAGCCCTATTGCTGGTGTAAGTATTCCTCACCATCAGCTCTATTGCTGGTGTAAGTATTTCTCACCATCAGCCCTATACCTGCTGCAAGTACCCCTCACCATCAGCTCTATTGCTGGTGTAAGTATTTCTCACCATCAGCCCTATTGCTGGTGCAAGTACCCCTCACCATCAGCCCTATTGCTGGTGTAAGTGTTCCTCACCATCAGCCCTATACCTGCTGCAAGTACCCCTCACCATCAGCCCTATTGCTGGTGTAAGTATTCCTCACCATCAGCCCTATACCTGCTGCAAGTACCCCTCACCATCAGCCCTATTGCTGGTGTAAGTATTCCTCACCATCAGCCCTATACCTGCTGCAAGTACCCCTCACCATCAGCCCTATTGCTGGTGTAAGTATTCCTCACCATCAGCTCTATTGCTGGTGTAAGTGTTTCTCACCATCAGCCCTATACCTGCTGCAAGTACCCCTCACCATCAGCCCTTTTGCTGGTGTAAGTATTCCTCACCATCAGCCCTATACCTGCTGCAAGTACCCCTCACCATCAGCCCTATTGCTGGTGTAAGTATTCCTCACCATCAGCCCTATACCTGCTGCAAGTACCCCTCACCATCAGCTCTATTGCTGGTGTAAGTTTTTCTCACCATCAGCCCTATACCTGCTGCAAGTACCCCTCACCATCAGCCCTATACCTGCTGGAAGTAGCACTCACCATCAGCCCTATACCTACTGCAAGTAGCCTTCACCATCAGCCTTATACCTGCTGCAAGTAGCCTTCACCATCAGCATTATACCTGCTGCAAGTAGCACTCACCATCAGCCCTATATCTAATGCAAGTAGCTCTCACCATCAGCCCTTTACCTGCTGGAAGTACCACTCACCATCAGCCCTATACCTGCTGCAAGTAGCCCTCACTAGCAGCCCTATACTTGTGCAAGTAGTTCCTCTCATCTTCAGCCCTTTACTTGGTGCAAGTAGCCCTCACCATCAGCCCTATATTGTACCTGTGCATGTAGTTGTTCTCACCATCAGACCTATACCTGGTGCAAGTAGCACTCACCATCCGCCCTATACTGTACCTGTGCATGTTTTTGTTCTCACCATCAGCCCTATACCTGGTGCAAGTAGCCCTCACCATCATCCCTATTGCTGGTGTAAGTATTCCTCACCATCAGCCCTATACCTGCTGCAAGTACCCCTCACCATCAGCCCTATTGCTGGTGTAAGTATTCCTCACCATCAGCCCTATACCTGCTGCAAGTACCCCTCACCATCAGCCCTATTGCTGGTGTAAGTATTCCTCACCATCAGCCCTATACCTGCTGCAAGTACCCCTCACCATCAGCCCTATTGCTGGTGTAAGTATTCCTCACCATCAGCCCTATACCTGCTGCAAGTACCCCTCACCATCAGCCCTATTGCTGGTGTAAGTTTTCCTCACCATCAGCCCTATACCTGCTGCAAGTACCCCTCACCATCAGCCCTATTGCTGGTGTAAGTATTCCTCACCATCAGCTCTATTGCTGGTGTAAGTATTTCTCACCATCAGCCCTATACCTGCTGCAAGTACCCCTCACCATCAGCTCTATTGCTGGTGTAAGTATTTCTCACCATCAGCTCTATTGCTGGTGTAAGTATTTCTCACCATCAGCCCTATTGCTGGTGTAAGTATTCCTCACCATCAGCCCTATTGCTGGTGTAAGTATTCCTCACCATCAGCCCTATACCTGCTGCAAGTACCCCTCACCATCAGCCCTATTGCTGGTGTAAGTATTCCTCACCATCAGCCCTATACCTGCTGCAAGTACCCCTCACCATCAGCCCTATTGCTGGTGTAAATATTCCTCACCATCAGCCCTATACCTGCTGCAAGTACCCCTCACCATCAGCCCTATTGCTGGTGTAAGTATTCCTCACCATCAGCTCTATTGCTGGTGTAAGTATTTCTCACCATAAGCCCTATTGCTGGTGTAAGTATTCCTCACCATCAGCCCTATACCTGCTGCAAGTACCCCTCACCATCAGCCCTATTGCTGGTGTATGTATTCCTCACCATCAGCCCTATACCTGCTGCAAGTAGCCCTCACCATCAGCCCTATACCTGCTGCAAGTACCCCTCACCATCAGCCCTTTTGCTGGTGTAAGTATTCCTCACCATCAGCCCTATACCTGCTGCAAGTAGCCCTCACCATCAGCCCTATACCTGCTGCAAGTAGCCCTCACCATCAGCCCTATAGAGGTGAAACTCAGAAAATTAGAATATCGTGCAAAAGTTCATTTATTTCAGTAATTCATCTTAAAAGGTGAAACTAATATATTATATAGACTAATTACATGCAAAGTGAGATATTTCAAACCTTTATTTGTTATCATTTCTCTAGCATCCATGAGGGATATTGGGGACAGAATTAGTCTGATGGGGTATAGACTGGTCCAAAGGAGCCAGTGCACTTTAAATGTCTTCCACTGGGTGTGCTGGCTCCTCCCCTCTATAAGGCATAGAGAGGAGGAGCCATAGTTTAGAAGAAAGTTCCCTCAGGAGAGGATGCACTCTCTGCAGCTCCAGAGATATTTCTTCAATTTCTTTTAAAGTTTTATTTTGTTTGGTATGCTGTTTGGGCAACAGTATACCTGCACCGTTGGGTGGGGGGGTCACCGGCCTCTTGAGGTGCAGAGCCGCTTCTCCACTGCAGGACCACTGTCCTGAGGGGCTGTTTGTTCAGCAGGGCATTGCGCCTTGGCTGTCGCAACCCCAGCATGCCACACATCCCTAATGCTGCCTGAAGGTGATCATTGGTGGTGAGTACCAACCGGGGGCTCCACTAGGGGAGTCCCCCCTGGTTTACTGTGCGGCTAAAAGTGCGGGTGTGGTGACTGGGTTCCTCCTGGGGGGGGGACCCGCTATAGCCCCTGCGTGAGACTGGCTAAATTAGGGTAAACCAAGCATTTATCTACGGCTTTACAACTTGGGAGACATGGCCAGTATAAATATACAGAGGTAGCTCTGGCGCCATGGTGGGGGTCAGAGCTACACAAGAGTGGGCTGAGCGGCTTTTTGGCCCCTTCCTCTGCATAGCAGCAGCAGCCTCCACACCTCCTCCAAACAGTCCCTGGATCGCTGGTACCGTGTAGAGAGGGGGAGAGCCGCTATATTACTGCAGAATTACAATCCCTCTGACTGAGTTTATCAAATTACAGTCTCACTGTTGTTTACATATAAAAACGCTGACAGTCTCACTGGGGCTGTGCAGCGCTGGGTGCGTGGGGTCCCCTCTTCTGTGTCTCCTCTCACATACACTAGGGCAGGCTTGCAATATATCAATATCAGTCTGTGTTGTATGTGTATTGTACCTGGGTTTTTTTCTGATTCACAATGGTAAAACAGAAGTCATGCAGTGTGTGTAATGCTAGATTCTCTCCTAGTTCATCTGGCTCCATATCATATGAGCAGTGTAGTCAGCCATCTCAGAATGCTGATAACAATGTGGGGGAGAGTCCAGAGCCCTCCTGGTTGGGGGCTATCAAAACTATGATGTCTGATGTGTCATCTCAACTCACTGCAAATGCCAATAAGACTCAGGAACTGCAACAAGCAAGTATCACTGCTAAACATCCCCCCTGTCTACTACAGGTGCACAATAACGTGCTTTGCCTGCACTCCTATCAGATACTGATGATGATATACAGGATGATGGGGTTGATGTGGACCCCATAAGTGGGGATCCCACCCCCACCCAGGGTATTGAGCCCCTCATATGGGCTATTAGGGATGTATTACAAGCTCCCCCTGGAGGATGCCACTAATCAGCATTCATTTTTCCTCCCAAAAGATAAAATGACAATCACACTTCCTGATTCCCAGGAATTAGATAACTTATTTAAAATGGCTTGGAAGAATCCAGATAAAAAGTTTCAGGTGTCCAAACGGTTTTTGCATACATTCCCCTTTGCCCCTGAAGGCAGGAAATTCTGGGAAGAGTCTCCAGCAGTAGACGTCTCAGTCTCTCGCCTTTCTAAAAAGGCGGTACTCCCTGCTCCAGGCTCCTTTACAGTAAAGGACCCGGCAGATAGGAACATTGAGATCACTCTAAAATCTATTTACATTGCTGCAGGTGTTGCTCAAAGGCCGGTCATTGCAGGTTGCTGGATGACACATGCAATTAATTCCTGGGCTAGTCAAATTAAGGAAAGTCTCTCGGGTGATATGACCTTAGTCGATACTGTTACTTTCCTGATTCACATTCAGGACACGGCTGATGCTGACTCCAAACGTAATGTGGAATCTCTTCCCTTCACAGGTGAATGGCTCTTTGGAGGCAATTGGACGCATGGATTTCCAAAGCTACTGCTGGAAAATCCACGTTTCTCCCCCACCTGCTAGACGTACCTATCCGGGACCATCTACTCAGTCCTTTCGGTCCTCCAGATTTCGATCTAGGGCCAGAGGGGCCTCCAACGCAACTAGAGGCTCCAGAGGAAAACCTAAGAAACCAGCCACTGCTGGATCTCAAGACCAGAACACTAGTTCTGCTCCCTCAAAGGCTTCAGCATGACAGTGCCCACCACCCTGAGGAGATCTCGTGGTGAGAGCTCGGTTACGTCACTTCAGCCACATCTGGGTTGGTTCCTGCCAAGATGCTTGGGTAAGGGACCTTATCTCTCAGGGTTACAAGCTGGAGTTCGACGGTACTCCTCCCCAACGGTTTTTGAAATCAGGCTTACCAGCTTTGGAAAGTATGCGGGGTACACTACTACTGGCCATAAACAAGTTGGTCCAGTCCAAGGTCATTGTTTCAGTACCCCTACTACAACATGGACAGGGTTACTACTCCAGTCTGTTTGTCGTACCAAAACCAGACGGGTCTGTGAGACCCATTCTGAATCTGAAGTCCTTGAATCCTTACCTGAAGGCTTTCAAATTCAAGATGAAATCTTTGAGAGTGGTGATCGCAGGCCTGGAACAAATTAAGTTCCTAGTGTCCCTGGATATCAAGGACGCTTACCTACATATCCCAGTTTGGCCTCCTCATCAGGCCTATCTGAGGTTTGCCCTACTGAACGATCACTACCAGTTTCAGGCATTACCCTTCGGCCTGTCTATAGCTCCGAGGGTGTTCACGAAGGTGATGGCAGAAATGATGTTTCAGCTCAGGTTCCAGGGGGCCAATATAATTCCATACCTGGACGATCTCCTGATAAAGGCGAGTTCCAGGGAGCTTCTATTGCTCCAAATAGATTGCACTACCGAACTTCTGTCTCACCATGGGTGGATCCTCAATCTGCAGAAGTCCCACCTGGAACCGTCTCAGAGACTCCTGTTTCTGGGAATGCTTCTGGATATTGTAGCACAGTGCGTGTTCCTCCCAGTGGAAAAAGCGAGAACATTCCAGGATATGGTTTGCATGGTACTCAGACCTACTCGAGTCTCCATTCATCTTTGCATAAAATTATTGGGAAAGATGGTGGCCTCCTACGAGGCGATACAGTATGGAAGGTTCCATGCCAGACCCTTCCAATTGGACATCCTGAACAAGTGATCCGGTTCCCATCTTCAGATGCACCGGATGATTCGGCAGTCACCCCAGGCCAGAATTTCTCTCCTGTGGTGGCTATAGTCTTCCAACTTGCTGGAAGGCCGAAGCTTCGGGATTCAGGATTGGGTCCTCCTCACGGTGGATGCGAGCCTAAGAGAATGGGGAGCTGTCACCCAAGGGGCGCAGTTCCAGGGCAGGTGGTCTGCCCAAGAGGCCCTACTTCCAATCAACATTCTGAAACTTCGGGCTATACACAATGCTCTGCTTCAGGCGTCTCATCTACTACGGGATCAGGTGATGCAGGTGCAGTCGGACAACGCCACGGCGGTGGCGTACATCAATCGACAAGGAGGGACAAAAAGCAGGGCCTGCATGCCAGAGGTGTCAAGAATACTCCTCTGGGCAGAAAGAAATGCAAGAGCGCTGTCTACAATCTTCATTCCGGGTGTGGACAACTAGTAGGCGGACTTCCTAAGTCGCCACGACCTCCACCCGGGGGAGTAGGGACTACACCCTCAGGTGTTCCAACTGATCGACAGGCGGGGTTGCCCACAGATCGACTCGATGGCCTCTCATCTCAACAAGAAGCTTTGCTGCTATTGCTAACAACCAGGGACCCTCAGGCGAGCGCAGTGGATGTGCTGACTTCGCCTTGGCCTTACCAGCTGGTCTACCTGTTATCACTGATTCCTCTGATCCCAAGGGTGCTCAAGTGGATCAGACATCAAAGAGTGGAAGCAATCTTGATTGCCTGGATTGGCCCCGAAGAGTGTGGTACATGGCTCTCCTGGACTTGTCTGTAGCGGACCCTTGGCCTCTACCACTAAGAAGAGATCTTCAACAAGGACCGTTCATCTACCCGGACTTACGGTGGCTTCTTTTGACGGCATGGAAGTTGAGCAGAACATCCTAGCTCACAAAGGGCTTTCTATAAAAAGGTCATTGCCACTATGGTGCAAGCCAGAAAACCTGTGACGTCAAAACACTATCATCATATCTGGCGGAGATATCTCTTGGTGCGAGGAACGCAAATATCCCCCTGCAGAATTCCACTTGGGAAGGTTCCTCCGTTTTCTGCAGGCGGGAGTGGATAAAGGCTTGCGTCTGGGATCCATTAGGGTCCAGATTTCAGCTCTTTCCATCTTCTTTCAGAAGAAGTTGGCTCTCTTGCCGGAAGTTCAGACCTTCTTTCAACAGGTGCTTCACATACAATCTCCTTTCAGGTCACCTACGGCACCTTGGGATCTGGATTTAGTGTTACGCTTTCTACAGTCCTCCTGGTTTGAACTTCTGACGACGGTAGAAGATAAGTACCTCACGTGGAAATCGGTGATGTTACTGGCCCTGGCTTCTGCTAGACGTGTCTCAGAATTGGGGGCCTTGTCGTGCAAAAGTCCATACTTGGTCTTTTACGAGAACAGAGCGGAGCTCAGGACTAGACAGCAGTTCCTACCGAAGGTGGTCTCCGCGTTTCACTTGAATCAACCCATTGTGATTACGTCCGGTTCTGACACTTCTGCTCTTCCATAGACACTGGATGCAGTGCGAGCCTTGAAAATATATGTCAAGAGGATGTCTCGGATCAGAATGACGGATTCCTTGTTCGTGCTGTATGATGCGCGTAAAAAGGGTTGACCTGCTTCACAGCAGTCCATTGCTCATTGGATTAGACTTACTATCCAACAAGCCTATGCGTTGGCAGCCTTACCGGTTCCACAGTCTCTGAAGGCCCACTCTACTAGATCGGTAGGTTCTTCCTGGGCAGCTGCCCGTGGAGTCTCGGCCCTACTATGCCGAGCTGCTACCTGGTCGGGGACAAACACCTTTATGAAATTCTACAAGTTTGATACCCTGGCCAAAGAGGATACCCAGTTTGGGCAGGCGGTGCGCCAGGTGTCTCCGCACTTTCCTGCCCGTTCTGGATGCTTTGGGACATCCCCATCATACTAATTCTGTCCCCAATATCCCTTATGGATGCTAGAGAAAATAGGATTTTAAATATCTACCGGTAAATCCTTTTCTCATAGTCCATAAGGGATATTGGGCGCCCGCCTCTGTGCGTTGACTCTCCGAAGGTTCTCTGTTACGTGTTCCTGTTCAGCTGTTGCTGTTATTGTTGCCAGACTTTGCTGGATAAGTTGTGTTTTGGTGTGCTGGTGTTCAAATCATACTTCTTGTTGTTATGTTCCTTCTCTCAAGTATGTCATTCTCTTTCGGCCATTGTTTTACCTATAACTGCCTGTAGGAGGAGGGGGCATAGAGGGGAGGAGCCAGCACACCCTGTGGAAGAAATTTAAAGTGCACTGGCTCCTTTCGACCCGTCTATACCTCTATCATACTAATTCTGTCCCCCATATCCCTTCTGGACTACGAGAAAAGGATTTTCCGGTAGGTATTTAAAATCCTATTTTTGATGATTATGGCTTACATCTAAAGAAAATCCCAAATCTCAGAAAATTAGAATATTACTTAAAATCAATAAAAAAAAAAAACAATTTTAAATACAGAACTGTCGGCCCTCTGAAAAGTATAATCATGCATATGTACTCAGTACTTTTGGTTTGGGCCCATTTTGCATGAATTACTGCCTCAATGCGGCATGACATGGATTCTATCAGCCTGTGGCACTGCTGAGGTGTTATGGAAGACTAGGATTCTTCAATAGTGGCCTTCAGCTCTTCTGCATTGTTCCGTCTCATATCTTTCTCTTGGCAATGCCCCATAGATTCTCTATGGGGTTCAGGTCAGTCGAGTTTGCTGGTGCAAGTAGCCCATACAATCCGCTCTATACCTAGTGCAAGTAGCTGTTCTCCTCATCAGCCCTATTCCTGCTGCATGTAGCCCTCACCATCAGCCCTATACCTGGTGCAAGTGGCCCTTACCATCAGCCCTATACCTGGTGCAAGTGGCCCTCACCATCAGCCCTATACCTGGTGCAAGTGGCCCTCACCATCAGCCCTATACCTGGTGCAAGTAACCCTCACCATCAGCCCTATACCTGGTGCAAGTAGCCCTCACCAGCAGCCCTATACCTGCTGCAAGTAGCCCTCACCAGCAGTACTATAGGTGGTGCAAGTTGCCCATACAATTAGCTCTATACCTAGTGCAAGTAGCTGTTCTCACCCTCAACCCTATACCTTGTGCAAGTGCTCACCATCAGCCCTATAACTGGTGCAAGTAACCCTGACCAGCAGCCCTATACGTGGTGCAAGTAGCCCTCACCATCAGCCCTATACCTGGTGCGAGTTTCCCTCACCATTAGCCCTATACCTGGTGCAAGTTGCCCTCATCATCAGCCCTATACCTGGTGCAAGTAGCCCTCACCATCAGCCCTATACTTGGTGCAAGTAACCCTCACCATTAGCCCTATACTTGCTGCAAGTAGCCCTCACCACCAGCCCTATACCTGTTCTCATCATCAGCCGTATACCTGGTACAAGTTTCTCTCACAATCGACTCTATACCTGGTGCAAGTAACCCTCACCATCGACCCTATACCTGGTGCAAGTTTCCCTCACCATCTGCCCTATACCTGGTGCAAGTTTCCCTCACCATCAGCCCTATACCTGGTGCAAGTTTCCCTCACCATCAGCCCTATACCTGGTGCAAGTTGCCCTCATCATCAGCCCTATACCTGGTGTAAGTTTCCCTCACCATCTGCCCTATACCTGGTGCAAGTTTCCCTCACCATCAGCCCTATACCTGGTGCAAGTTTCCCTCACCATCAGCCCTATACCTGGTGCAAGTTTCCCTCACCATCTGCCCTATACCTGGTGCAAGTTTCCCTCACCATCAGCCCTATACCTGGTGCAAGTTTCCCTCACCATCAGCCCTATACCTGGTGCAAGTTGCCCTCATCATCAGCCCTATACCTGGTGCAAGTACCCCTCACCATCAGCCCTATACCTGGTGCAAGTAGCCCTCACTATCAGCTCAATACCTGGTCCAAGTAGCCCTCACCAGCAGCCCTATACCTGGTGCACATAGCCCTCGCCATCTGCCCTATATCTGGAGCATGTATCCCTCACCATCAGCCCTGCACCTGTTGCAAGAAATCCTGCAGACCTTTGTGTGTGCAGAACTCCTCATAGACTGCAGTTCCGCTTGCCCACCCACCCATGACATAGGCCTCACTAAACGTGGCCTTGTTACACTCTTCATCTGCAAGTGAAGATGTGATGTCAGCTATGGAACATGCACAGGGTCATGAGAAAGTCACACTAGCTGTGTGCGGAGTCCCTTTTCCTGACCTCACAACTCTAGCTCCTTGGCTGTGAGTGAAACTTAGACCCGACCATTATTGCATATTCTCCAGATTTTATTGTTGTAATTAAAAACATTTGGATCTGTTACTGTACACCGGTTCCTCAATATTTACCGAAGACTTTCCAAGCCTGTTCCCGGATCTGGTTGGTCTTCAGGCCATACACAAATGGATTCAGCATGGACGGAACCAGTAGATACATGTCAGAGAGAATAATGTGAATGTAAGGTGGAATCCCGTGACCATACCGGTGAGATAGGAAAGAAAAGATGGCCAGGGTGTATAAAGTGAGAAAGACACAGATATGGGGTGTACACGTGTTAAATGCTTTCAGACGAGACTCTTTAGATTTCAGACTGATCACTGCACGAAAAATCATAATGTAAGATATTATAATGATTAGTAAATCAGTACCAGTTATAGTGAAGGCCACCATTAACCCCCAAGCGCTATTCACTCGAATGTCAGCTGCAGCTAGTTTCACAACCGCCATGTGCTCACAGTATGAATGTGCAATGATGTTGGTCTTGAATGCAGTAAATCTCTTGATCATAATGAGGCATGGACCCACCAGAACCACTGCTCTGACCAGAAACACGATGACCAGTTTCTCTATAAGACTATTGGTCATTACAGAACCATACCGGAGTGGCTGACATATGGCAATGTAACGGTCCAATGCCATGGCCAAGAGTAACCCAGATTCAATGCTTGTAAAGGAGTGAATGCAGAACATCTGGAGAAGACATGCATCAAAGCTAATGAGTCTGGCATTGAACCAATAGATACACAACATTTTAGGGGTGAAACTTGTGCAAAGTAGGGTGTCATTGGATGCCAGCAGGGAAAGTAATATAAACATGGGCTTGTGGAGTCCAGGCGATGCGGAGATGACACCAATTAGTGTTATATTTCCCAGCAATGCCAATAAATAAAATATACAGAAGCAGGTAGAGATCCACTCGTGTCCATTCTCTAGACCAGGAATCCCAACCAGTATAAAGAAGGTGGGATAACAGGTGAAATTTAGCATGTTTTGATGCATTTATCTTCTTGACTTTATTATTATTATCCGTTATTTATCATGCACCACAAGGGATCCGCAGCACCTAACAAAGTACATATACAGATGAGCAAAAAAAGAAAATGACTTACAGTAGAAGACAATGCAGGACAAGTACACGTTATACAGATACTGCTACATCAGCAGACATATCACTCACATAAGCAGCAGGATGCCGGTGTAGGGAGTAGATTATTATTATTATTATTATCCTTTATTTATATGGTGCCACAAGGGTTCCGCAGCGCCCAATTACAGAGTACATGAATAATCAAACAGGAAAACAGCAACTTACAGTTGATGACAGTATAGGACAAGTACAGGGTAAATACACATAGTTACATCAGCAGATGACACTGGAATAAGTATCAGGCGGCAGAAGACTGCTGGATGTGGTGCAGTTGAAGATTATTAAAGTAAGAAAGGATAAGCACATGAGGGAAGAGGGCCCTGCCCGTGAGAGCTTACATTCTAAAGAGGAGGGGTAGACAGACAGGGGTGACACAGATGGGGTACATGGAGAGTGTAGAACAGAGGGTTAGGATGAGATTTGGCTGGGTTTGGTGAAGAAGTGGGTCTTGAGAGCCCGTTTGAAGTTTTGTGGAGAGTCTGAGGGGGAGAGGTAGGGAATTCCAGAGAAGTGGTGCAGCACGTGAAAAATCTTGGAGGTAGGAGTGGGAGGAGGTGATCCGTAGGCAGGAAAGACGTCGTGCATTAGCAGAGCGAAGAGGACGTGTGGGAATGTAAAGGGAGATAAGATCAGAGATGTAGATGGGAGAGGAGTGGGTGAGGGCTTTGTAAGCGAGTGTGAGAAGCTTGAAATTGATTCGGAAAGGGAAGGGGAGCCAGTGAAGGTCTAGTAAGAGAGGAGAGGTAGACGTAGTGCGTTTGGTGAGGAAAATGAGCCGGGCAGCAGCATTGAGGATAGATTGGAGTGGAGAGAGGTGTTTGTCAGGAATTCCAGTCAGGAGGAGATTACAGTAATCCAGTCTGGAGATGACCAGTGAGTGGATAAGAGTCTTAGTAGCATCCTGGGTCAGAAAGGGTCTGATCCTGGAAATATTTATTAGATGAAAACGGCAGGTTTGTGAGAGGTGCTGAATGTGTGGTTTGAAGGAGAGGGAGGAGTCAAGGATTACTCCAAGACAGCGCACTTGGGGGCAAGAGGAGATAGTAGTGCCATCAATAGATAATGAGATTGTAGGAGGTGAGGTTATGCGGGAGGGAGGAAAGATGATCAGTTCGGTCTTAGACATGTTAAGTTTAAGAAAGCGCTGGGACATCCAGGAAGAGGTAGCAGAGAGACAGTTGGAGATGCGAGTGAGGTGAGCAGGGGAGAGGTCTGGAGAGGAAAGATAGATTTGGGTGTCATCAGCATAGAGATGATATTGGAAGCCAAAAGAACTAATGAGCTTACCTAGTGAGGACGTATAGAGAGAGAAGAGGAGAGGACCAAGGACTGAACCTTGGGGTACACCTACAGTTAGTGGAAGTGAGGGGGAGGTGGAGTCATGAGAAGAGACAGAGAATGAACGGTCAGAGAGGTAGGAAGACAGCCAAGAGAGGGCAGTGTCGCACAGACTAATGGAGTGAAGGATTTGCAGTAGGAGAGGATGGTCCACAGTGTCAAAAGCAGCAGAGAGATTAAGTAGAGAGTAGTATCCCTTAGATTTAGCAGCATGGAGGTCATTGCATACTTTTGTAAGGGCAGTTTCAGTAGAGTGGAGAGGACGGAAGCCAGACTGGAATGGGTCAAGTAGTGAGTGTGAGGAAAGAAAGGCAGTAAGGCGGTTGTAGACAATACGCTCAAGGAGTTTGGAGGCAAAAGGGAGGAGAGAGATGGGTCGGTAGTTGGAGAGAGTGTTTGGATCAAGGGTAGGTTTTTTAAGAATAGGAGAGATGAGTGCATGCTTGAAGGCAGAGGGGACAGTGCCTGATGAGAGGGAGAGATTGAGAAGGTGGGAAAGGTGGGAACAAGCAGAAGGAGAGAGGTAGCGGAGGAGGCGGGAGGGGATAGGTCAAGTGGGGAGGTGGTGAGGGGACAGGAACGAATGAGGGCCATGACTTCCTCTCCAGTTGCATGGGAGAAAGAGGTCAGAGTAGGTGGGAGGGATGGGGAGGGGTGGTAAGGGATGGGGGAAAGTTGGCTACTGATGGTCTGGTGTGATGTGATGTCCTTACGTATGGAGTCAATTTTGGATGTGAAGTAAGTGGCAAAGTCAAGAGCAGAGAGTGAGGAAGGGAGGTGGGCAGAGGAGTGAGTTGAGAGTGGCAAAGAGGCGCCGGGGTTGGAAGACTGGGAGGAGATGAGGTTCTTGAAGTATGACTGATTAGCAAGAGAAAGGGCAGCACTGAAGGATGAGAGCATAAGTTTGAAATGGAGGAAGTCTGCCTTAGAGCGTGATTTCCTCCAGTGTCGCTCAGCAGTACGTGAGCATTTTTGCAGATATCTGGTGCATTTGGTGTGCCAGGGTTGAGGTGTTAATTTGCGAGGGTGAATAGTGGTTGGTGGAGCAACAGAGTCAAGAGCAGAAGTAAGGGATGCATTGTATATGGAAGTGGCTTGTTCAGGGCATGAGAGAGAGAGAATAGGAGAGAGAAGTGAGTCAAACAGAGAGGAAAGGAATGTGGTGTCAATAGCCTTAATGTTACGCTTAGTGATGGTAGCCTTGGGAGGTAGAGATGGGGAAGTTGAGAGAGATAGGTTAAAGGAGAGCAGGTGGTGGTCAGAGAGGGGAAATGGGGAATTGAAAAAATCAGAAATATCACAGCGGTGAGTGAAGACCAGATCCAGTGAGCTCCCATTCACATGGGAGGGTGAGGAGGTCCACTGGGAGAGACCAAGTGAAGAGATGAGGTTAAGGAGTTTAGAGGCAGGGGATTGTGTGGGGATGTCAATAGGGATGTTGAAATCGCCTAGAATAATGGTGGGAATGTCAGAAGAGAGGAAGTGAGGAAGCCAGGAAGCAAAGTTGTCGATGAATTTGGAAGCAACACCAGGGGGGCGGTAAATGACAGCTACTCTAAGATGGACTGGTTGGAAGAGGCGTATAGCATGGACCTCAAATGTAGAGAATGTAAGGGATGGTTCTGGTGGTATGAGTTGGTAGGAGTAACTAGAAGGTAAAAGGACCCCAACACCACCGCCATGGCTACCCCCAGGTCGGGGTGTGTAGATGATGGTATAAGTAAGGGAGGAATAGCATATGAGGGGAGAGGGCCCTGCTTGTGAGAGCTTACATTCTAAAGGGGAGGGGCAGATGGGTGACACAGATGGGGAGACAGTGTGGGGCAGGGGGTGAGAAGTGGATGGCTTTGATGATGGGGCTTGAGAGATGAATATGAAAATAGACGTTATGGTAAGAACTTACAGTTGATAACGTGATTTCTCCTATGTACACAGGTATCCACAGGATAACATTGGGATATGCCGGAGCGACAGTGGAAATGGCACCAAACGGTCACGAGCTTTCTGGCCTCCCATCATTCATCGGGCCTCCTCCATATAATCCCGCCCACTGACTCAGTCAAATCAGTTGTTTCCACAGCAATTTGGGCAGGAGCATCAGGTAGAACCCTATTCAGGCGATAAGAACACACATGCACACCCATCCATACAAGAGGAAAGAGGTTTAGTGATTGTCAAGATCCTCAAGTCAGGTGCGTCAGGGTGAGATACCTGTGGACATAAGAGATATCACGTTATCAACGGTAAGTTCTTAACGTCTATTTCTCCGGCTGGGTCCACAGGTTATCCACAGGATAACATTGGGATTCCCAAAGCCATTTTTAGTGGTGGGGACGCTCCTGATTAGACAGGAGAACCTTTCGCCCGAATTCAGCGTAAATGAGAGCCAAAAGTATCCATGGCATAATGTCTAATGAATGTGTTTATGGAAGACCACGTGGCTGCCTTACATATCTGTTCTGCTGAAGCACCCTGTTGTTCTGCCCAAGAAGGACCTACCTTACGTGTAGAGTGAGCAGAGACATTAGACGGAGTAGGGAGATCAGCACGAGAATAAGCTTCTGAAATTACCATTCGGAGCCATCTTGCCAGCGTCTGTTTACTAGCAGGCCATCCTCTTCTATGAAATCCGTAGAGAATGAAGAGAGAATCTGTCTTTCTGATGGCACTAGTACGATCTACGTAGATTCTTAATGCACGGACCACGTCCAGCGACGCTTCTGCAGAAAGTCCCAATACCTGAAAAGCTGGGACTACAATCTCTTTGTTAAGGTGACATTTTGAAACCAGCTTCGGAAGATAACCAGATCTAGTTCTGAGAACTGCCTTATCTGGAAAAAAGATCAGAAAAGGAGACTTACACGACAGTGCTCCTAAATCTGACACTCTTCTAGCTGACGCCATTGCCAGTAGAAAGAGAACTTTAACCGTCAACCATTTAAGATCTGCTCTCTTAAGAGGTTCAAACGGAGGTCCCTGAAGGATTTTAAGAACCAGATTCAAATCCCGGGGAACTGCAAGAGGAATAAATGGAGGTTGAATATGTAAAACTCCCTGAAAGAAAGTACGCACATCCTGGTCAGCAATCTTTTTCTGAAACCATACAGTTAATGCTGATACTTGAACTCTCAAGGAAGCTACTTTTAACCCCTTATCCAATCCTGCTTGAAGAAAATCCCAAATCCTGGATACTTTAAAAGATCTTGGACCCAAACTTCTTTCACTACACCAATGAATATAGGCTTGCCATACTCGATGATAAATACGAGCTGAAGAAGACTTTCTTGCTCTAAGCATAGTTTGAATTACTTGTTTTGAAAATCCTCTTGACTTTAGGATAGAGGTCTCAATAGCCACGCCGTCAAAGCTAGACGATCCAGATGGCTGTGATAACAAGGCCCCTGCATTAGCAGATCTGGATGTTGAGAGAGCAGTATTCGAGCTTCCACGGACATCCTTAGTAGATCTGTGTACCAATGCCTTCTGGGCCAAGCTGGAGCTATTAGAATTATGGCTCCCTTTGCTTGCTTTATTTTCCTCACTACCCTGGGTAACAGGGAGATTGGAGGAAACAGGTATGCCAGATGAAACTCCCAATTCACTGACAGTGCATCTACAAGGACCGCTCCGGGATCCTTTGTTCTTGATCCGTATATTGGAACTTTGTTGTTCAGACGAGAAGCCATGAAATCTATCTCTGGTAGACCCCATCTGTTCACCATAGTCTGAAACACTTCTGGATGTAATGCCCATTCGGTTTCCTGAATGGTGTGTCGACTGAGAAAATCCGCTTCCCAGTTCAGTACTCCTGGAACAAACACTGCTGACAATGCTGGGAGATGGAGTTCTGCCCACCTTAGTATGTGAGTTACTTCCATCAGTCTTTTGCTGTGAGTTCCTGATGATTGAGGTACGCTACTACTGTTGCATTGTCTGAGCGGATCTGGACTGGTCTTCCTTGCAGACTGTCCTTTGCCTGAACTAGAGCCATATATATATGGCCCTCAACAGATTTATTGGCAGGCGACTTTCCTTTATGGTCCATTTTCCCTGGAACCAAAGACTTTCGAGCATCGCTCCCCAGCCCTGAAGACTGGCATCTGTTGTCAGGACTTGCCATTCCTTTATCCAAAAGGGTATCCCCTTGTTTAAATGGTCCCTCTGTAGCCACCACGCTAGAGACCTTCTTACGTTTACCGGAAGCTTTATCATCTGTTTTTTTTATCGTCTGATGATTTCCATTCCATTTGGTCAGAATAAGGTGCTGTAGAGGTCTGGAGTGGACTTGTGCATATTCCATCATGTCGAAGGTTGACACCACCAGACCCAACAGTCGCATTGCTGCATGGACTGACATTGTCTGATTGTGCAACAACCCTGAGTCATTACCTGCACCTTGGATATCTTTTTCTCGGGTAAGAAAATTCTCTGTAGACCTGAATCCAATATGGCCCCCAAATGAACCATCCATGGTGACGGATTCAGAGACGACTTTTCCCAGTTTATGAGCCACCCGTGTCTTTGTAGACAAACTACTGTCTGTTGAAGATGGCTCAAAAGTAATTCCTGCAAATGTGCTAGGATTAAAAGATTGTCGAGGTATGGAAATATTCTTATCCCCTGCTTGCGGAGATAAGCTGCCATAACCACCATCATTTTGGTAAATACTTGGATACTTTGGTAAATGTTTGGAACTGAAAATGTTGCTGGAGGATGGCAAACCTGAGGTAACATTGATGAGACCGTACTATGGGCACATGTAGGTAAGCATCCTGTATATCCAGAGATACCATGTAACCTCCCGGTTCCATAGCCAAAACTATGGAATGTAACGTCTCCATGTGGAACCTTGGAACCCAAATGTATTTGTTTAACATTCTGAGATTGAGAATTGGTCGGAATGACCCATTTGGCTTCTGAATAAAAAATAGATTGGAATAAAAACCCTGTCCCCGTTGTGTTAGGGGTACTGGGACAATTACACCAGACTGAAGCAATTTCTGAACTGCTTCTTGCAGGGCACTGGCTTTCGACTCTATTCGAGACCGGCTGGTACAAAAAAACCTCTGAGGAGGCTGCCTCCTGAAGGGGAAACCATAACCGAGATATACCACCTTCTGCACCCAAGCATCTGTCGTCGACTGCTGCCATATGTGTGCAAATTGAAGGAGTCGGCCCCCAACCCTGGAATCCTCCAGGCGGAGGCCCGTATCCTCAGGCTGATGGCTTCTGGTCTGGCTTGGAAGCTGGCCTTCTACTAGCCCATTGTTTCCTACCCCTGGCTGATTTATTGAACTGGGGTTGCTTAGGCTCCTCTTTCGCTTTTACTTTGTTTTGCCATCGAAATGGTCGGAATTTCGAACCCCTAGTCTTAGGGTTATAACTAGCCGGAAATCTGACCTTTTTAGATTCAGCTTATGATTCTAGAATATCTGTCAATTGTTTTCCAACAAAATATCACCAGTGAAAGTCAACGCTTCCAAAGCTTTCTTGGATTCTGCATCTGCTTTCCAAGTGCGTAGCCAAACTGCTCTACGAGCAGCTACTGTCAAGGCTGATGCTTTAGAAGCAATCGTACCCATATCAATTGCTGCTTCTTCCAAATATTGCACAGCTTTTCTTATACGGCCTAGACGAGACTCCTGCTCCCTTGTAGGAGGGGAGAGGCTATTCTCTAGTTTCTCCACCCATTCTACCATTGCCCTTGCCATCCAGCCTGAAGCCATAGCAGGCCTTGCCACTGCCCCTGAGAGAGAAAATATATTTTTCAAGAAACTATCTACTCTTCTATCTGTGACATCATTTAGTGAGGTAGATGACAATGGCAAGGCAGATTTATGCACAAGTCGCAGTACATGTGCATCTACTTTAGGAGGAACTTCTCTTTTTGAACAATCCACAGCTGGAAATGGATAATAAGAATCCCACTTTTTCGGAATCTTATGTTTTTTACTGGGCGTAGTCCAGGGTTCTTCCATCATTTCCGTCAGATCCTCTGACCCTGGAAATTCAGTCTTAACTGTTTTTGTTCATTTAAATACAGGCGATTTAGATTTTGACACTGTTTTGGCTGATTCCTCCACAGAGAGAATAGCCTTCATTGCATCAATAAGCTCAGCTATATCCTCTGAGCTGAAACCCTGCGACTGATCATCATACGGAGTATTTGAATATACTGTATCAACATCTGTTGTATCATCTTGTGTAGTCTGCAACATGGATGTATCTATATTAGTCTTAATAGCCTGATTACTTGTAGAAGCTACTGGAACCAAACCATAAGGAGGGAGCTGCATGTATGGGTTAATAGTGTAACCTATTCCCTGGGGTGGAACTGCAGGAGTTAATCTTTCCGCTATTGAAGACAAAGTCTGCACGAACATACTCTATGGTGGCTCTACTGGTTGTTTAACCAAATCCTGCTTTTTACTTTGCCTATAAGCAAAACAGTTTGCACATAACCCCTCATAAGTAACCAACTGGGCTATTCCAATTAACTCTGTTTTACAAGATAAACATGTTAAGGATGTAGGAGTGCCTGATAAATTATCATAGTCACTTTTGCCGCTCACAGACATAGTAAATATTCTGTTTTTACAACTACACAATTTGTGACTGAAAATCACACATATATATATATATATATATATATATATATATATATATATATATAAAATATATTTCCTTTTAACGGGCGGCACTCAGAGACTTGCAACCAATTTGTAAAGTGCAAAAAAAGCCCCACCGGGCTGATTTAATGGTGACGTTTCGGGGTATTAATCCCCTTCCTCAGACAAATTCACAAATCAAATACAGTGCAATATATAGATAAAACAAACCTGTGCCCTCCAATGCCCTCCGTGTGTGTCCCACGCTCCCGGCCGCCGTCCCGCAGTGGCACTTCCGGTCGCGGGTCTCCCGTCGCGCCGGAAGTGACGTCACCCGTCCGGCCCCGGTCGTCATGGGAACACACTGGAAAACAGTAACAATGTTCCGTGAATATCCAAACCATAATCTTAAAGTATGCATACGTTCAAGTGCTTCATATCAATAACAGCAAAGTGCAATATAAAAACGAGCAAACAACACACAGTGTATCTTTGGACATTGCTATACAATGATGAAAAGATATTAGTTAAAATCATACTACAAGGGTAATAACTGAAAAAACATTAGGTTAAAATATGACAATTTTACCCAAGCAATATAATCATCTAACATATGTGCATATATCACTGAATTGTGTAAGAAAAAAATTTTTTGTATTAAATATTATGACATGACCCTACTGTGGCATATTCCACGAGACTGTTGCCATCTAGTGGTTAAACGGCATAACCATAAGTTCTGTTTGAAATACCTCTATTAAGGTGCTATTCTTTAGTGCAGACTATACTAGTATATGGAGACTGTGCAAAATTACATGGAGACTGTGCAAAAATTAAATCTAGGGCAGCTGCATTACAAAAAGTGTGACAAGCCCAGCGTTTCATTCAGACCTCTAGGGGCCAGGCAATCCAACCTGTAAATCCATCTGGATTCAAGTTGTAACAGCTTTTTACCCGATTGCCGCCCCGTCGGAAAGCTGGCACACAGTCAATCGCTTTGTATTTTAGGCTGGATAAGTTATGTCGAGCTTGTGTAAAGTGCCGTGCCACTGGTTGATCACTCGTACCCGCTAGCAGTGCATTCCGAATAGCAGATCTGTGCTGGGTAAGCCTAACCTTAAGTTGACACTCGGTTTTGCCTACATAGTATAAGCCGCATGGGCACACTATGACGTAAATTACAAAACGACTGGTGCATGTAAGAGGCCATTTGATATTGAATCGTTTGCCTGTATGGGGGTGAGGGATAGAATCGCCCACAAGCATGTATGAACACATCGTACAGCCCAGGCATTTATAACATCCATTCTTACGACTCAAGAAATTTAGGGGTGTAGTTGGTTCCAGAAAACCGGTCACATCAGTTTTAACCAACAGGTCTTTTAAATTCCTCCCCCGTGAAAAACTAGGCATCAACCTGGTGTTCTGAAAACATTTTAGCTCCGGGTCAGTTCTCACCATTTGTCATAGTTCCTTGGCTTTGTGTGATGTTTGAGGACTTTGCACATTATATTCATTTACCCAGGCAATAGTATCTATTGATTTTTTGTTGCCAGAATATTTATCCTTAGCATTCTGTTGAGTCACCTTAATGGCTTTATCCCTGGCTTTCTTCAATTCCCTCAAGGAATATCCTCTTGCCCTGAATTTCTCCATCATACTGTCAAGTTGTCTAAGTGTCATATCTTGATCACTGTTCGTCCTACATACTCGAATAAATTGTGAATATGGTAATCCACGGATGTTGTTTTTAGGGTGGAAACTCTCTGCGTGTAGGATCGTATTACAATCCATAGGCTTTGTGTACAATGAGGTGTATATGTGATTGTTCTTGATCTGAATGTTAATATCTAAGAAACAGATTTCTCTACTGTTGCTCACCATGGTGAATTTAATGGGACTGGTGGAAAGATTTTGTGTTTTGACTATGGTTTCCAGTTTATCTATGTCCTCTTTCCAAAAAATCAGGAGATCATCGATATAGCGATAATAAATTAACAATGCCTCTGCTAAACCTTGATCTTCAAAGAAAATGCCTTTTTCAATTTCCCACATGAAGCAATTTGCAAACAAAGGGGCGACAGAGGACCCCATTGCACATCCCGTGACCTGTTTGTAAAATTTACCGTTAAACATAAAATAATTGTGCTCTAAAGTAAATAATAACAATGTTAAAAACAAGTCAATATCAGGCCCTTGATACAGTACATTACCAAATAGCAACTTGCGTACGGATTCTACACCTGCCGAATGCATGTGTATAAACTGGTGACATCCAGTGTCACCAGTGTCATCCCCTCCGGGACCTCCTGTATTTGTGCAAATTTGCTAAGTAAAGTGCTAGAGTCTTTTAAGTGGGAAAAAGTATTTTGTATACAAGGTTGTAGAAATGCGTCAAGAAAGATCGACACTGGTTCGCACAGAGACCCCCGGGCTGAGAATATAGGTCTACCCGGCGGCCTCTGTGCGTCCTTGTGGACCTTTGGCAGTGTATAAAAGATGGGGATTACCGGAAAAGCTGTAGTTAATTTGTCCACCAAACTCTGTGATAAAAGTCCTTGTGCTGAAGCTTGTTTCAAAATGTTATCCAGTTCTTGTTTAAAACTGACAGTGGGGTCACTCTCCAGTCTAACATAAGTTGAAGTATCCGATAATAGCCGCTCACATTCTTGGACATAGGCTGTTGTATCCTGGATAACAATGGAGCCGCCTTTGTCCGCTGCCCGGATAATAATGTCCTTCCGGGATTGTAGCTCTTTCTTTCTGACATATATATATATATATATATATCTCAAAGTGAAATCACCCTGACCACAACCGTGCACCTGAATTGAGGTTCAGAACAAAACTCACAACATATAAAAGTCAGCACACATACTAGCAGTCAGTCACATGTTAAATATTAGACATTGTCATATGAGAATACAACCAACCATCAAAATTACTTACAAGTAGGAACGCAATTGTATTTCTGTTTTTATAACAAGTTTTTCAGACATATTGGGGGTCATTCCGAGTTGTTCGCTCGTTATTTTTTTACCGCAACGGAGCGATTAGTCGCTAATGCGCATGCGCAATGTCCGCAGTGCGACTGCGCCAAGTAAATTTGCTATGCAGTTAGGTATTTTACTCACGGCATTACAAGGTTTTTTCTTCGTTCTGGTGATCGTAATGTGATTGACAGGAAGTGGGTGTTTCTGGGCAGAAACTGGCCGTTTTATGGGTGTGTGCGAAAAAACGATACCGTTTCTGGGAAAAACGCGGGAGTGGCTGGAGAAACGGAGGAGTGTCTGGGCGAACGCTGGGTGTGTTTGTGACATCAAACCAGGAACGAAACTGACTGAACTGATCGCAGTGGCAGAGTAAGTGTGGAGCTACTCAGAAACTGCTAAGAAGTGTCTATTCGCAATTCTGCTAATCTTTCGTTCGCAATTTTGATAAGCTAAGATTCACTCCCAGTAGGCGGCGGCTTAGCGTGTGCAAAGCTGCTAAAAGCAGCTTGCGAGCGAACAACTCGGAATGACCCCCATTATGCAGAAAACAACAGTACTGTACAGACCTCATATGCAATATGTACCAAAATTAACAATTCATACTAACAAGTAGAAAGAATTTTAGTAATGCATAACCCTTTCTCAGTAGAGTGGGATACAGGGAGACTCACCACACTTCCATGATCAATCAATACGCTTGAAAGACGCCGAGTGGATTCAGACGCTACTAGTGTACACTGCCGCTCTGATAACTGATGAGAGACACGGACGCTCATTAACGGACACAGACGCTCAGTGAACGATAAATGTATGCAGACGCTCCTGTCTGCGATTTAGTCTAGGCGGAAAGTCTAGTGTGCACAATCGCAGCGTCTAAGCTGCGACCGAGTTCCCTCGTGGTAGCGTCTGAGACGGAAGTGAGGTCATTAGTTCATGGATGGGAGACTCGCGGAAACTGGTCATGAACTTGGGGGAGGGGCGACCAGGAGAGCGTCTAACTCCCCCTGTTGACATAAACTCTAAGGATCGTGGCCTCAACCTAGTCCTGGCGCCTATGATCCCTAAAGCATAGCGCTGTTGCACCTGAGAGTGGTCGGCGCATTAACCACTGTAGTCTCCTCCAATACAGTGTAGCTGTGTCCGGAACCCCTAGTAAGAGGAAACCGATGACTTACCTTCCCCCCATGCTCCGACCACAGCCTGGTAACGTCTGCTGGACCTGCTAGAATCATCCGACACAGACGCCCGCTGAGACAGCACTGTACCGCGAAGGTAAGCGTTGTTGCGACCCGGTGGAGAGCTGTTGGAGCGACTCTTTCTAGCATGCGTTTAAGACGCTGTTACGAAAGATCACTCTAAACATAGTAAGACTATAAAAATAAAATAATAAAAGCTTCAGACTGCTCTAACAGCAGCCCTGTGACCATGGTCCGGCTCCTGCCGCACCAAACAAAAAACTGATTTGACTGAGTCAGTGGGCGGGATTATATGGAGGAGGCCCGATGCATCCTGGGAGGCCAGAAAGATCGTGACCGTTTGGTGCCATTTCCGCTGTCGCTCCGACATATCCCAATGTTATCCTGTGGATAACCTGTGGACCCAGCCAGAGAAATCAAAATACAGTATCAATGACCTGTCATTATTATTGAAAGGGATGTGGTTAATATATCGGCTGTCGGGATAGCAGCGTTCAGTATCCCGACAACGGAATCCTGACAGCCAGTAAAATACTTGGGTGGTGGTTCCACGTCATCACCCAAGGGAGAACAGAACCCGTGGCGAGCGAAGCCACCGGAACCGAAGTGTGGAGAGCGCAGCGAGCCCGCGAGGGAATTTGCTGCACTCTCTGACGGTATTCTGGCTGGCGAGTTGCCGCTGTTGGGATCCTGACAGCCGGAATATCGGGGGGTCATTCCGAGTTGTTCGCTCGGTAAATTTCTTCGCATCGCAGCGATTTTCCGCTTAGTGCGCATGCGCAATGTTCGCACTGCGACTGCGCAAAGTAAATTTGCTATGCAGTTAGGAATTTTACTCACAGCATTTTCATCGTTCTGGCAATCGTAATGTGATTGACAGGAAGTGGGTGTTTCTGGGCGGAAACTGGCCGTTTTATGGGTGTGTGCGGAAAAACGCTACAGTTTCTGGGAAAAACGCGGGAGTGGCTGGAGAAACGGGGGAGTGTCTGGGCGAACGCTGGGTGTGTTTGTGACGTCAAACCAGGAACGACAAGCACTGAACTGATCGCAGATGCCGAGTAAGTTTGAAGCTACTCAGAAACTGCACAGAGATGTCTTATCGCAATAATGCGAATCTTTCGTTCGCAATTTTGATAAGCTAAGATTCACTCCCAGTAGGCGGCGGCTTAGCGTGTGTAAAGCTGCTAAAAGCAGCTTGCGAGCGAACAACTCGGAATGAGGGCCATCATACTGAATCCTTATTGAAAAGCCACTGGTGTTTTCAGGTCATTATATATGAATAAAGGAGTGACAGAGTCCTTAGGAATGGGGAATATAGCAGAAGTGCACCACAAGATCTACCACGGTATTCCCAAACTCTAATTGCAGACTACAGCGCTCCCATAACGCACACATTGGGGAATATTCAGAATTGATTGCAGTATTTGCTAAATCTGCCATGTTTCCAATTGCAGGAAGCGCAGGCAACATCATCAGCCGGCCCCAAAAACATGGCACGCCTGCATTTCCTGCTCTCCTCCCCTCAATGCCACATCTCCGCCCCTGGATGCCCATCGCCTGTCAATCACTATGCAATCGCATCCTTCCTTCATGCAAGGGTTGCGCATGCTCACTACACCTACTGCGCAGACTCTCAGAACTCGGACGTGCACGGGAAAGCAGCAGCAGCATCCAACTCTGAATTAGGCCAATAATACGGTATATCTCTGTGTGCCCAAATAGCCCAGTCACCCCCAATGACACAATTTGGGGGGAGGGTTGTTCCTACAGTATTAATAATAGAGATGAGCGGGTTCGGTTCCTCGGAATCCGAACCCGCCCGAACTTCAGCTTTTTTTACACGGATCCGAGCGACTCGGATCTTCCCGCCTTGCTCGGTTAACCCGAGCGCGCCCGAACGTCATCATGACGCTGTCGGATTCTCGCGAGGCTCGGATTCTATCGCGAGACTCGGATTCTATATAAGGAGCCGCGCGTCGCCGCCATTTTCACACGTGCATTGAGATTGATAGGGAGAGGACGTGGCTGGCGTCCTCTCCATTTAGATTAGAAGAGAGAGAGTGAGATTGAGACAGAGACACTTGATTTACTGGAGCTTAGGAGTACTAGAGAGTGCAGAGTTTACTAGTGACTGACCACTGACCAGTGACCACCAGTGCAGTTTTATTTAATATAATCCGTTCTCTGCCTGAAAAAAACGATACACAGTGACTCAGTCACATACCATATCTGTGCTCAGCCCAGTGTGCTGCATCATCTATGTATAATATCTGACTGTGCTCACACAGCTTAATTGTGGGGGAGACTGGGGAGCAGTTATAGGTTATAGCAGGAGCCAGGAGTACATATTATTAAAATTAAACAGTGCACACTTTTGCTGCAGGAGTGCCACTGCCAGTGTGACTGACCAGTGACCTGACCACACTGACCACCAGTATAGTATACTATATTGTGATTGCCTGACAAAGTTAAACACTCGTCGTGTGACTTGTGTGGTGTTTTTTTATTCTATAAAAAACTCATTCTGCTGACAGACAGTGTCCAGCAGGTCCGTCATTATATAATATATACCTGTCCG
This sequence comes from Pseudophryne corroboree, assembly GCF_028390025.1. Classification (NCBI taxonomy): domain Eukaryota; kingdom Metazoa; phylum Chordata; class Amphibia; order Anura; family Myobatrachidae; genus Pseudophryne; species Pseudophryne corroboree. The sequence continues at coordinate 13,470,288 of NC_086445.1, read as the reverse complement.
GCTGCAGTAGTGATATATATATATTTTTTATATCATTATTTATCATCCAGTCGCAGCAGACACAGTACGGTAGTTCACGGCTGTAGCTACCTCTGTGTCGGCACTCGGCAGTCCATCCATAATTGTATACCACCTACCCGTGGTTTTTTTTTTCTTCTTTATACATACTACATCTCATTATCATCCAGTCTATATTAGCAGCAGACACAGTACAGTACGGTAGTCCACGGCTGTAGCTACCTCTGTGTCGGCACTCGGCAGTCCATCCATAATTGTATACCACCTACCCGTGTTTTTTTTTTCTTTCTTCTTTATACATACTACATCTCATTATCAACCAGTCTATATTAGCAGCAGACACAGTACAGTACGGTAGTCCACGGCTGTAGCTACCTCTGTGTCGGCACTCGGCAGTCCGTCCATAATTGTATACCACCTACCCGTGGTTTTTTTTTCTTTCTTCTTTATACATACTACATCTCATTATCATCCAGTCTATATTAGCAGCAGACACAGTACAGTACGGTAGTCCACGGCTGTAGCTACCTCTGTGTCGGCACTCGGCAGTCCATCCATAATTGTATACCACCTACCCGTGGTTTTTTTTTTCTTCTTTATACATACTACATCTCATTATCATCCAGTCTATATTAGCAGCAGACACAGTACAGTACGGTAGTCCACGGCTGTAGCTACCTCTGTGTCGGCACTCGGCAGTCCATCCATAATTGTATACCACCTACCCGTGGTTTTTTTTTCTTTCTTCTTTATACATACTACATCTCATTATCATCCAGTCTATATTAGCAGCAGACACAGTACAGTACGGTAGTCCACGGCTGTAGCTACCTCTGTGTCGGCACTCGGCAGTCCGTCCATAATTGTATACCACCTACCCGTGGTTTTTCTTTCTTTCTTCTTTATACATACTACATCTCATTATCATCCAGTCTATATTAGCAGCAGACACAGTACAGTACGGTAGTCCACGGCTGTAGCTACCTCTGTGTCGGCACTCGGCAGTCCGTCCATAATTGTATACCACCTACCCGTGGTTTTTTTTTCTTTCTTCTTTATACATACATACTACATCTCATTATCAACCAGTCTATATTAGCAGCAGACACAGTACAGTACGGTAGTCCACGGCTGTAGCTACCTCTGTGTCGGCACTCGGCAGTCCATCCATAATTGTATACCACCTACCCGTGGTTTTTTTTTTCTTCTTTATACATACTACATCTCATCATCCAGTCTATATTAGCAGCAGACACAGTACAGTACGGTAGTCCACGGCTGTAGCTACCTCTGTGTCGGCACTCGGCAGTCCGTCCATAATTGTATACCACCTACCCGTGGTTTTTTTTTCTTTCTTCTTTATACATACATACTACATCTCATTATCAACCAGTCTATATTAGCAGCAGACACAGTACAGTACGGTAGTCCACGGCTGTAGCTACCTCTGTGTCGGCACTCGGCAGTCCATCCATAATTGTATACTAGTATCCATCCATCTCCATTGTTTACCTGAGGTGCCTTTTAGTTGTGCCTATTAAAATATGGAGAACAAAAATGTTGAGGTTCCAAAATTAGGGAAAGATCAAGATCCACTTCCACCTCGTGCTGAAGCTGCTGCCACTAGTCATGGCCGAGACGATGAAATGCCAGCAACGTCGTCTGCCAAGGCCGATGCCCAATGTCATAGTACAGAGCATGTCAAATCCAAAACACCAAATATCAGTAAAAAAAGGACTCCAAAACCTAAAATAAAATTGTCGGAGGAGAAGCGTAAACTTGCCAATATGCCATTTACCACACGGAGTGGCAAGGAACGGCTGAGGCCCTGGCCTATGTTCATGGCTAGTGGTTCAGCTTCACATGAGGATGGAAGCACTCAGCCTCTCGCTAGAAAACTGAAAAGACTCAAGCTGGCAAAAGCACCGCAAAGAACTGTGCGTTCTTCGAAATCCCAAATCCACAAGGAGAGTCCAATTGTGTCGGTTGCGATGCCTGACCTTACCAACACTGGACGTGAAGAGCATGCGCCTTCCACCATTTGCACGCCCCCTGCAAGTGCTGGAAGGAGCACCCGCAGTCCAGTTCCTGATAGTCAGATTGAAGATGTCAGTGTTGAAGTACACCAGGATGAGGAGGATATGGGTGTTGCTGGCGCTGGGGAGGAAATTGACCAGGAGGATTCTGATGGTGAGGTGGTTTGTTTAAGTCAGGCACCCGGGGAGACACCTGTTGTCCGTGGGAGGAATATGGCCACTGACATGCCTGGTGAAAATACCAAAAAAATCAGCTCTTCGGTGTGGAAGTATTTCACCAGAAATGCGGACAACATTTGTCAAGCCGTGTGTTTCCTTTGTCAAGCTGTAATAAGTAGGGGTAAGGACGTTAACCACCTCGGAACATCCTCCCTTATACGTCACCTGCAGCGCATTCATAATAAGTCAGTGACAAGTTCAAAAACTTTGGCCGACAGCGGAAGCAGTCCACTGACCAGTAAATCCCTTCCTCTTGTAACCAAGCTCACGCAAACCACCCCACCAACTCCCTCAATGTCAATTTCCTCCTTCCCCAGGAATGCCAATAGTCCTGCAGGCCATGTCACTGGCAATTCTGATGATTCCTCTCCTGCCTGGGATTCCTCCGATGCATCCTTGCGTGTAACGCCTACTGCTGCTGGCGCTGCTGTTGTTGCTGCTGGGAGTCGATGGTCATCCCAGAGGGGAAGTCGTAAGCCCACTTGTACTACTTCCAGTAAGCAATTGACTGTTCAACAGTCCTTTGCGAGGAAGATGAAATATCACAGCAGTCATCCTGCTGCAAAGCGGATAACTGAGGCCTCAGGGAACTAGACAATTTATTGAGGCAGTGTGCCCCCGTTACCAAATACCATCTAGGTTCCACTTCTCTAGGCAGGCGATACCGAGAATGTACACTGACGTCAGAAAAAGACTCACCAGTGTCCTAAAAAATGCAGTTGTACCCAATGTCCACTTAACCACGGACATGTGGACAAGTGGAGCAGGGCAGGGTCAGGACTATATGACTGTGACAGCCCACTGGGTAGATGTATGGACTCCCGCCGCAAGAACAGCAGCGGCGGCACCAGTAGCAGCATCTCGCAAACGCCAACTCTTTCCTAGGCAGGCTACGCTTTGTATCACCGGTTTCCAGAATACGCACACAGCTGAAAACCTCTTACGGCAACTGAGGAAGATCATCGCGGAATGGCTTACCCCAATTGGACTCTCCTGTGGATTTGTGGCATCGGACAACGCCAGCAATATTGTGTGTGCATTAAATATGGGCAAATTCCAGCACGTCCCATGTTTTGCACATACCTTGAATTTGGTGGTGCAGAATTTTTTAAAAAACGACAGGGGCGTGCAAGAGATGCTGTCGGTGGCCAGAAGAATTGCGGGACACTTTCGGCGTACAGGCACCACGTACAGAAGACTGGAGCACCACCAAAAACTACTGAACCTGCCCTGCCATCATCTGAAGCAAGAAGTGGTAACGAGGTGGAATTCAACCCTCTATATGCTTCAGAGGTTGGAGGAGCAGCAAAAGGCCATTCAAGCCTATACAATTGAGCACGATATAGGAGGTGGAATGCACCTGTCTCAAGCGCAGTGGAGAATGATTTCAACGTTGTGCAAGGTTCTGATGCCCTTTGAACTTGCCACACGTGAAGTCAGTTCAGACACTGCCAGCCTGAGTCAGGTCATTCCCCTCATCAGGCTTTTGCAGAAGAAGCTGGAGACATTGAAGGAGGAGCTAACACGGAGCGATTCCGCTAGGCATGTGGGACTTGTGGATGGAGCCCTTAATTCGCTTAACAAGGATTCACGGGTGGTCAATCTGTTGAAATCAGAGCACTACATTTTGGCCACCATGCTCGATCCTAGATTTAAAGCCTACCTTGGATCTCTCTTTCCGGCAGACACAAGTCTGCTGGGGTTGAAAGACCTGCTGGTGAGAAAATTGTCAAGTCAAGCGGAACGCGACCTGTCAACATCTCCTCCTTCACATTCTCCCGCAACTGGGGGTGCGAGGAAAAGGCTCAGAATTCCGAGCCCACCCGCTGGCGGTGATGCAGGGCAGTCTGGAGCGACTGCTGATGCTGACATCTGGTCCGGACTGAAGGACCTGACAACGATTACGGACATGTCGTCTAGTGTCACTGCATATGATTCTCTCCCCATTGAAAGAATGGTGGAGGATTATATGAGTGACCGCATCCAAGTAGGCACGTCACACAGTCCGTACTTATACTGGCAGGAAAAAGAGGCAATTTGGAGGCCCTTGCACAAACTGGCTTTATTCTACCTAAGTTGCCCTCCCACAAGTGTGTACTCCGAAAGAGTGTTTAGTGCCGCCGCTCACCTTGTCAGCAATCGGCGTACGAGGTTACATCCAGAAAATGTGGAGAAGATGATGTTCATTAAAATGAATTATAATCAATTCCTCCGCGGAGACATTGACCAGCAGCAATTGCCTCCACAAAGTACACAGGGAGCTGAGATGGTGGATTCCAGTGGGGACGAATTGATAATCTGTGAGGAGGGGGATGTACACGGTGATATATCGGAGGATGATGATGAGGTGGACATCTTGCCTCTGTAGAGCCAGTTTGTGCAAGGAGAGATTAATTGCTTCTTTTTTGGGGGGGGTCCAAACCGGGTTCACTACGGCTGGCCGGCGGTCGGGCTCCCGGCGCCCAGCATACCGGCACCGGGAGCCCGACCGCCGGCTGACCGACAGTGTGGCGAGCGCAAATGAGCCCCTTGCGGGCTCGCTGCGCTCGCCACGCTACGGGCACGGTGGCGCGCTACGCGCGCCACACTATTTTATTCTCCCTCTATGGGGGTCGTGGACCCCCACGAGGGAAAATAAGTGTCGGTATGCCGGCGGTCGGGCTCCCGGCGCCGGTATACTGAGCGCCGGGAGCCCGACCGCCGGCATACAGAAGACCACCCGTCCAAACCAACCCGTCATATCAGTCACAGTCGTATGGCAGACCCTGTCACTGAAATGATGGGTTGGTTAAAGTGTGCATGTCCTGTTTTGTTTATACAACATAAGGGTGGGTGGGAGGGCCCAAGGACAATTCCATCTTGCACCTCTTTTTTCTTTTATTTTTCTTTGCGTCATGTGCTGTTTGGGGAGGGTTTTTTGGAAGGGCCATCCTGCGTGACACTGCAGTGCCACTCCTAGATGGGCCCGGTGTTTGTGTCGGCCACTAGGGTCGCTTATCTTACTCACACAGTCAGCTACCTCATTGCGCCTCTTTTTTTCTTTGCGTCATGTGCTGTTTGGGGAGGGTTTTTTGGAAGGGACATCCTGCGTGACACTGCAGTGCCACTCCTAGATGGGCCCGGTGTTTGTGTCGGCCACTAGGGTCGCTTATCTTACTCACACAGTCAGCTACCTCATTGCGCCTCTTTTTTTCTTTGCGTCATGTGCTGTTTGGGGAGGGTTTTTTGGAAGGGACATCCTGCGTGACACTGCAGTGCCACTCCTAGATGGGCCCGGTGTTTGTGTCGGCCACTAGGGTCGCTTATCTTACTCACACAGTCAGCTACCTCATTGCGCCTCTTTTTTTCTTTGCGTCATGTGCTGTTTGGGGAGGGTTTTTTGGAAGGGACATCCTGCGTGACACTGCAGTGCCACTCCTAGATGGGTCCGGTGTTTGTGTCTGCCACTAGGGTCGCTTATCTTACTCACACAGTCAGCTACCTCATTGCGCCTCTTTTTTTCTTTGCGTCATGTGCTGTTTGGGGAGGGTTTTTTGGAAGGGACATCCTGCGTGACACTGCAGTGCCACTCCTAGATGGGCCCGGTGTTTGTGTCGGCCACTAGGGTCGCTTATCTTACTCACACAGTCAGCTACCTCATTGCGCCTCTTTTTTTCTTTGCGTCATGTGCTGTTTGGGGAGGGTTTTTTGGAAGGGACATCCTGCGTGACACTGCAGTGCCACTCCTAGATGGGTCCGGTGTTTGTGTCGGCCACTAGGGTCGCTTATCTTACTCACACAGTCAGCTACCTCATTGCGCCTCTTTTTTTCTTTGCGTCATGTGCTGTTTGGGGAGGTTTTTTTGGAAGGGACATCCTGCGTGACACTGCAGTGCCACTCCTAGATGGGCCCGGTGTTTGTGTCGGCCACTAGGGTCGCTTATCTTACTCACACAGTCAGCTACCTCATTGCGCCTCTTTTTTTCTTTGCGTCATGTGCTGTTTGGGGAGGGTTTTTTGGAAGGGACATCCTGCGTGACACTGCAGTGCCACTCCTAGATGGGCCCGGTGTTTGTGTCGGCCACTAGGGTCGCTTATCTTACTCACACAGTCAGCTACCTCATTGCGCCTCTTTTTTTCTTTGCGTCATGTGCTGTTTGGGGAGGGTTTTTTGGAAGGGACATCCCGCGTGACACTGCAGTGCCACTCCTAGATGGGTCCGGTGTTTGTGTCGGCCACTAGGGTCGCTTATCTTACTCACACAGTCAGCTACCTCATTGCGCCTCTTTTTTTCTTTGCGTCATGTGCTGTTTGGGGAGGGTTTTTTGGAAGGGACATCCTGCGTGACACTGCAGTGCCACTCCTAGATGGGCCCGGTGTTTGTGTCGGCCACTAGGGTCGCTTATCTTACTCACACAGTCAGCTACCTCATTGCGCCTCTTTTTTTCTTTGCGTCATGTGCTGTTTGGGGAGGGTTTTTTGGAAGGGACATCCTGCGTGACACTGCAGTGCCACTCCTAGATGGGCCCGGTGTTTGTGTCGGCCACTAGGGTCGCTTATCTTACTCACACAGCTACCTCATTGCGCCTCTTTTTTTCTTTGCGTCATGTGCTGTTTGGGGAGGGTTTTTTGGAAGGGACATCCTGCGTGACACTGCAGTGACACTCCTAGATGGGCCCGGTGTTTGTGTCGGCCACTAGGGTCGCTTATCTTACTCACACAGTCAGCTACCTCATTGCGCCTCTTTTTTTCTTTGCGTCATGTGCTGTTTGGGGAGGGTTTTTTGGAAGGGACATCCTGCGTGACACTGCAGTGCCACTCCTAGACGGGCCCGGTGTTTGTGTCGGCCACTAGGGTCGCTTATCTTACTCACACAGCTACCTCGTTGCGCCTCTTTTTTTCTTTGCGTCATGTGCTGTTTGGGGAGGGTTTTTTGGAAGGGACATCCTGCGTGACACTGCAGTGCCACTCCTAGATGGGCCCGGTGTTTGTGTCGGCCACTAGGGTCGCTTATCTTACTCACACAGCGACCTCGGTGCAAATTTTAGGACTAAAAATAATATTGTGAGGTATTCAGAATAGACTGAAAATGAGTGGAAATTATGGTTTTTGAGGTTAATAATACTTTGGGATCAAAATGACCCCCAAATTCTATGATTTAAGCAGTTTTTTAGGGTTTTTTGAAAAAAACACCCGAATCCAAAACACACCCGAATCCGACAAAAAAAATTCGGTGAGGTTTTGCCAAAACGCGGTCGAACCCAAAACACGGCCGCGGAACCGAACCCAAAACCAAAACACAAAACCCGAAAAATTTCCGGCGCTCATCTCTAATTAATAACCCCAATAACATTCATTTCCAGTCAGTATTAACCACCTCACAATATTGTTTTCACCAAGCGTCGCATCCTGCAGGGTTTGGATTCCATATAAGGGAGCCGCAGCCGGGACTTCACCCCCTTTCTGACAGGATGTCTGCAATAAAGTGGAAATATGGTGAATTAATACAAAAATTAGTTGTATATATTAGTCAAATTGGTCAAAAACATACTGTACATATTTATTTATATGGTACCAACTGACTGATTTTAAAATTATACATGCTTAGGAAAATTCATCTACCACCCTCCTGCAGAACATTTCACCCAAATGATTGCTTGTGACTATATACTTACCTAGGTCTATTGAAAAGGAGAGCTGCAGATTGTCACTACTGATTGCACGGAATTACTAGTCAGCCAATTGGGTGATAAGAATGATAGCGTTGCTATAGGCATAAGGCATGTGCTTTTATATTAGATTGCTTATGCACATGATGGCATACAGTGCTGCAGAGTATGGTATAAGTATGATTATACAGCGCATGTAGTAACACCACACACACAGCAGTACAGGAATTATTATACAGGAGCAGTGGCATACAGTGCTGCAGAGTATGCCATAATGACACCAGTATAAGTATGATTATACAGCACCTGTAGTAACACCAGACACACAGCAGGTACAGGAATTATTATACAGGAGCAGTGGTATACAGTGCTGCAGAGTATGACACAATGACACCAGTATAAGTATGATTATACAGCACCTGTAGTAACACCAGACACACAGCAGTACAGGAATTATTATACAGGAGCAGTGGTATACAGTGCTGCAGAGTATGACATAATGACACCAGTATAAGTATGATTATACAGCGCCTGTAGTAACACCAGACACACAGCAGTACAGGAATTATTATACAGGAGCAGTGGTATACAGTGCTGCAGAGTATGACATAATGACACCAGTATAAGTATGATTATACAGCACCTGTAGTAACACCAGACACACAGCAGGTACAGGAATTAGTATACAGGAGCAGTGGCATACAGTGCTGCAGAGTATGACATAATGACACCAGTATAAGTATGATTATACAGCACCTGTAGTAACACCAGACACACAGCAGTACAGGAATTATTATACAGGAGCAGTGGCATACAGTGCTGCAGAGTATAACATAATGACACCAGTATAAGTATGATTATACAGCACCTGTAGTAACACCAGACACACAGCAGTACAGGAATTATTATACAGGAGCAGTGGTATACAGTGCTGCAGAGTATGACATAATGACACCAGTATAAGTATGATTATACAGCGCCTGTAGTAACACCAGACACACAGCAGTACAGGAATTATTATACAGGAGCAGTGGTATACAGTGCTCCAGAGTATGACATAATGACACCAGTATAAGTATGATTATACAGCACCTGTAGTAACACCAGACACACAGCAGGTACAGGAATTATTATACAGGAGCAGTGGTATACAGTGCTGCAGAGTATGACATAATGACACCAGTATAAATATGATTATACAGCACCTGTAGTAACACCAGACACATAGCAGTACAGGAATTATTATACAGGAGCAGTGGTATACAGTGCTGCAGAGTATGACATAATGACACCAGTATAAGTATGATTATACAGCGCCTGTAGTAACACCAGACACACAGCAGTACAGGAATTATTATACAGGAGCAGTGGTATACAGTGCTGCAGAGTATGACATAATGACACCAGTATAAGTATGATTATACAGCGCCTGTAGTAACACCAGACACACAGCAGTACAGGAATTATTATACAGGAGCAGTGGTATACAGTGCTCCAGAGTATGACATAATGACACCAGTATAAGTATGATTATACAGCGCCTGTAGTAACACCAGACACACAGCAGGTACAGGAATTATTATACAGGAGCAGTGGTATACAGTGCTGCAGAGTATGACATAATGACACCAGTATAAGTATGATTATACAGCACCTGTAGTAACATCAGACACACAGCAGGTGCAGGAATTATTATACAGGAGCAGTGGTATACAGTGCTCCAGAGTATGACATAATGACACCAGTATAAGTATGATTATACAGCACCTGTAGTAACACCAGACACACAGCAGGTACAGGAATTATTATACAGGAGCAGTGGCATACAGTGCTGCAGAGTATGCCATAATGACACCAGTATAAGTATGATTATACAGCGCCTGTAGTAACACCAGACACACAGCAGTACAGGAATTATTATACAGGAGCAGTGGCATACAGTGCTGCAGAGTATGACATAATGACACCAGTATAAGTATGATTATACAGCACCTGTAGTAACACCAGACACACAGCAGTACAGGAATTATTATACAGGAGCAGTGGTATACAGTGCTCCAGAGTATGACATAATGACACCAGTATAAGTATGATTATACAGCACCTGTAGTAACACCAGACACACAGCAGTACAGGAATTATTATACAGGAGCAGTGGTATACAGTGCTCCAGAGTATGACATAATGACACCAGTATAAGTATGATTATACAGCGCCTGTAGTAACACCAGACACATAGCAGTACAGGAATTATTATACAGGAGCAGTGGCATACAGTGCTTCAGAGTATGACATAATGACACCAGTATAAGTATGATTATACAGCACCTGTAGTAACACCAGACACACAGCAGTACAGGAATTATTATACAGGAGCAGTGGCATACAGTGCTGCAGAGTATGACATAATGACACCAGTATAAGTATGATTATACAGCACCTGTAGTAACACCAGACACACAGCAGTACAGGAATTATTATACAGGAGCAGTGGTATGCAGTGCTTCAGAGTATGACATAATTACACCAGTATAAGTATGATTATACAGTGCCTGTAGTAACACCAGACACACAGCAGGTACAGGAATTATTATACAGGAGCAGTGGCATACAGTGCTGCAGAGTATGACATAATGACACCAGTATAAGTATGATTATACAGCTCCTGTAGTAACACCAGACACACAGCAGTACAGGAATTATTATACAGGAGCAGTGGCATACAGTGCTGAAGAGTATGACATAATGACACCAGTATAAGTATGATTATACTGCGCCTGTAGTAACACCAGACACACAGCAGTACAGGAATTATTATACAGGAGCAGTGGTATACAGTGCTGCAGAGTATGACATAATGACACCAGTATAAGTATGATTATACAGCGCCTGTAGTAACACCAGACACAGCAGGTACAGGAATTATTATACAGGAGCAGTGGTATACAGTGCTGCAGAGTATGACATAATGACACCAGTATAAGTATGATTATACAGCACCTGTAGTAACACCAGACACACAGCAGTACAGGAATTATTATACAGGAGCAGTGGCATACAGTGCTGCAGAGTATGACATAATGACACCAGTATAAGTATGATTATACAGCACCTGTAGTAACACCAGACACACAGCAGTACAGGAATTATTATACAAGAGCAGTGGCATACAGTGCTGCAGAGTATGACATAATGACACCAGTATAAGTATGATTATACAGCACCTGTAGTAACACCAGACACACAGCAGTACAGGAATTATTATACAGGAGCAGTGGCATACAGTGCTCCAGAGTATGACATAATGACACCAGTATAAGTATGATTATACAGCGCCTGTAGTAACACCACACACACACAGCAGTACAGGAATTATTATACAGGAGCAGTGGTATACAGTGCTGCAGAGTATGACATAATGACACAAGTATAAGTATGATTATACAGCGCCTGTAGTAACACCAGACACACAGCAGTACAGGAATTATTATACAAGAGCAGTGGCATACAGTGCTGCAGAGTATGACATAATGACACCAGTATAAGTATGATTATACAGCACCTGTAGTAACACCAGACACACAGCAGTACAGGAATTATTATACAGGAGCAGTGGCATACAGTGCTCCAGAGTATGACATAATGACACCAGTATAAGTATGATTATACAGCGCCTGTAGTAACACCACACACACACAGCAGTACAGGAATTATTATACAGGAGCAGTGGTATACAGTGCTGCAGAGTATGACATAATGACACAAGTATAAGTATGATTATACAGCGCCTGTAGTAACACCAGACACACAGCAGTACAGGAATTATTATACAGGAGTAGTGGTATACAGTGTTGCAGAGTATGACATAATGACACCAGTATAAGTATGATTATACAGCGCCTGTAGTAACACCAGACACACAGCAGTACAGGAATTATTATACAGGAGCAGTGGTATACAGTGCTGCAGAGTATGACATAATAACACCAGTATAAGTATGATTATACAGCGCCTGTAGTAACACCAGACACACAGCAGGTACAGGAATTATTATACAGGAGCAGTGGCATACAGTGCTGCAGAGTATGACATAATGACACCAGTATAAGTATGATTATACAGCGCCTGTAGTAGTAACACCAGACACACAGCAGTACAGGAATTATTATACAGGAGCAGTGGTATACAGTGCTGCAGAGTATGACATAATGACACCAGTATAAGTATGATTATACAGCGCCTGTAGAGTAACACCAGACACACAGCAGTACAGGAATTATAATACAGGAGCAGTGGTATACAGTGCTGCAGAGTATGACATAATGACACCAGTATAAGTATGATTATACAGCACCTGTAGTAACACCAGACACACAGCAGTACAGGAATTATTATACAGGAGCAGTGGTATACAGTGCTGCAGAGTATGACATAATGACACCAGTATAAGTATGATTATACAGCACCTGTAGAGTAACACCAGACACACAGCAGTACAGGAATTATTATACAGGAGCAGTGGTATACAGTGCTGCAGAGTATGACATAATGACACCAGTATAAGTATGATTATACAGCGCCTGTAGTAACACCAGACACACATCAGGTACAGGAATTATTATACAGGAGCAGTGGTATACAGTGCTGCAGAGTATGACATAATGACACCAGTATAAGTATGATTATACAGCGCCTGTAGTAACACCAGACACACAGCAGTACAGGAATTATAATTCAGGAGCAGTGGTATACAGTGCTGCAGAGTATGACATAATGACACCAGTATAAGTATGATTATACAGCGCCTGTAGTAACACCAGACACACAGCAGGTACAGGAATTATTATACAGGAGCAGTGGTATACAGTGCTGCAGAGTATGACATAATGACACCAGTATAAGTATGATTATACAGCGCCTGTAGTAACACCAGGCACACAGCAGTACAGGAATTATTATACAGGAGCAGTGGCATACAGTGCTGCAGAGTATGAAATAATGACACCAGTATAAGTATGATTATACAGCACCTGTAGTAACACCAGACACACAGCAGTACAGGAATTATTAGACAGGAGCAGTGGTATATAGTGCTGCAGAGTATGACATAATGACACCAGTATAAGTATGATTATACAGTGCCTGTAGTAACACCAGATACACAGCAGTACAGGAATTATTATACAGGAGCAGTGGTATACAGTGCTGCAGAGTATGACATAATGACACTAGGGATGAGCGGGTTCGGTTCCTCGGAATCCGAACCCGCCCGAACTTCAGTTTTTTTTACATGGGGCCGAGCGACTCGGATCTTCCCGCCTTGCTCGGTTAACCCGAGCGCGCCCGAACGTCATCATCCCGCTGTCGGATTCTCGCGAGGCTCGGATTCTATCGCGAGACTAGGATTCTATATAAGGAGCCGCGCGTCGCCGCCATTTTCACACGTGCATTGAGATTCATAGGGAGAGGACGTGGCTGGCGTCCTCTCCGTTTATAGAGAAGAGAGTGAGACAGTAGAGAGAGACACAGTAGTAATTTTGGGGAGCATTAGGAGGAGTACTAGTAGTTACTTGCTGAAGTGATAGATAGTGTGACTGTATTATCTGACTTGTGGGGGAGACACTGACAGTGGGGAGCAGTTAGAGTCTGAGAGCAGGACTCAGGAGTACATATAACGTACAGTGCACACTTTTGCTGCCAGAGTGCCACACTGCCATTGTGACCACACTGACCACCAGTATAATATATATTGTGATTGTCTGCTTAGGAGTACTACTTGCAAGTTGCTGATAGTGTGACCAGTGACCTGACCACCAGTTTAATAATCACCACCAGTGAGTTTAATATATATATATATATATATATATACAACCCGTGTCAGCCTGGCACTCCCTTCAACAAGAAAAAATCACCTGCACCGGTGCCTTCATAGACGTGAAGATACAGACTTGGAGATGCGGCACTCTGGTTCACTTAAGTAGCAATAACGGGTGTGGAGTCCCTTGTTCAGGTCAACGTTTCAATATTTTATTTATATTGTCATCAGGATACAAACTTACATAAAACAAACATACCTTTATACAAGTCCCCCACCACGTGAATGCCGGCATCGGAGCGGGACTGCATCCCCGCCCCTTTGCTGCGCTGAAAATAGACGTCATAAACATCAGCCCATTAAGCCACCGTGTTGTTACCATAGCAACCAAACAAAGTAACGAGACATCAAAAGCAACATGGTTACATTAGTTTAAACAAGTTTTAAAGCAAACGTATACATAACAATTGCACTGTTACCGCAATGCTGCATAAGAAATACTTTCATTCAGTCCCCTAGGGGCCATTACATCGAGGCGGTGGATCCATTGTGCTTCACAGCGCAACAGTTGTAAGGATCTATTACCCCCTCTGATGTTAATTGGAACCGTGTCAATCATACGGTATCTAAGACTTGCGAGAGGATGTTTAAGGAGCGCAAAATGACGGGCAACGGGTTGGTCGCTTGTACCCGAAGCGATTGCGGCTCGTATGGCAGCCCGGTGGTTGCCCATGCGCTCCTTAAACTTGCTCTCGGTTTTGCCAATATAAGATAAGCCACAGGGGCAAACTATTTGGTAAATTACAAACGAGGAGTTACAAGTAAAGTGGTGTCTAATAAAGAATTGTTTACCTGATTGAGGGTGACAGAACACATCCCCCGTGAGGAGGAATTGGCAGGTAGTGCAGGTGCACTTAAAGCAACCTACCCGAGTGTTAGACAAGAAAGTAGGTTTCTTGATGGGCCGTACAGAAGTCAAAGTTTTAACTCCTCTCGCAAGTCTTAGATACCGTATGATTGACACGGTTCCAATTAACATCAGAGGGGGTAATAGATCCTTACAACTGTTGCGCTGTGAAGCACAATGGATCCACCGCCTCGATGTAATGGCCCCTAGGGGACTGAATGAAAGTATTTCTTATGCAGCATTGCGGTAACAGTGCAATTGTTATGTATACGTTTGCTTTAAAACGTGTTTAAACTAATGTAACCATGTTGCTTTTGATGTCTCGTTACTTTGTTTGGTTGCTATGGTAACAACACGGTGGCTTAATGGGCTGATGTTTATGACGTCTATTTTCAGCGCAGCAAAGGGGCGGGGATGCAGTCCCGCTCCGATGCCGGCATTCACGTGGTGGGGGACTTGTATAAAGGTATGTTTGTTTTATGTAAGTTTGTATCCTGATGACAATATAAATAAAATATTGAAACGTTGACCTGAACAAGGGACTCCACACCCGTTATTGCTACTTAAGTGAACCAGAGTGCCGCATCTCCAAGTCTGTATCTTCACGTCTATGAAGGCACCGGTGCAGGTGATTTTTTCTTGTTGAAGGGAGTGCCAGGCTGACACGGGTTGTATATACAGGTATTCATTGTGGAATTGAATACCCTGTCACGGCACCCCACGGCTAATTAATCATCACATGGATGTATTGCTGAAACTTGTTTGTATCAAGTTGTGACTGTTTTTAGTTTTCTTGCGGGCGGTATATGCAATTTGGCCATTAAGCAAAATATGGCCTAGCCGCTCGTTTATGGTTTGTGTGCACTTTGGAATTTCTTCTTTGCACTGCACTTTTTTGCAAACTTGAGACTAGACTTGGTGGAGACAGTGAAAAGCACCTGGCACTTTATCGTTTATGCATTATGGCTACTATGGTAGATGACGTAGAGGCTGAGACTCAGGGAGAAACTCCGGCATTACAGTTCTGTTACCCGGTAGGAGAAATACACACTTTCTCTGAATCAGAGGTGGATGCTATTTTATATAACAAAGGAGTTAAGGATGAGGTGGAAGCTATGGCACCGGAATTAATTTATAGAGACCTTCTCCGGCTAAAAAAGAAGGAGATAGATTTTTATCTGCACGGACTCTCCCTCAGCGATTATTACAAAACAAAGAAAATTCCCAGGGGTTTCAGAGTTAAAAACTGCCCCACAATAGGTCGTTGTGACCCCCAATTTTGCCGTAAATGGGTGGGAATATTAAATCGCTGTTCCTTTGACCTCATCTTACTGGTAATTGAACAATCTACAAAGGAACTTAATTCAATTAAAGATAAAATAACAAGTTTTGAAGGTGTACATTTGGCAGCGTTAACATCTGATCAAGGAACTGACTGGTTGGACCGGCTTAAACAACAGATCGCTACTTATAAAAGAGAACTACTCCAATTTAAAAAAGAGAAACTCAATAAGGTTGAGTTGGACTATGAAAGACACACTGTTTATAAGTGGCTCTCTGGAGGTCCTAATGAGGAACATAAACAACCTTTTTTTAGGAGAAATAAACAGCGTAATTATAGAAAAACTATACGTTTTGATACAGATTCTTCCCAAGATAACTTGAGCTCTAACAGTGAATTGGAGCAGACCCCGTCGACATCTGGCCCTTTAGGGGCCCTAACAAGAGCAGCACAGCGGGGCTTCATCCAAGGCGAAAAACGCGAAAAAGGAAATGCACGCGGCGGGGGGGCCAGTCAGAAAGGCAGAGGGCGAGTAGGCAGGCCTCCCTTAGCCAAGAGAACCTAATATTTAATTTATCATCTTATGAACTATCTGAAGGTGAAGCCAGTTTGTTATCAAAAGGACTGTCCTTTATCCCTTCAGTAAAATTTGAAGAATTGCCTTGGATGATGGAGAAACAAGAATTGGCTAGATCAATCAGATTAAAAGAGTTTTTTGGCAATAATAGTGGTGTAACATCTGCCAACAAACCAGAAATTCCAGCCCAATTGAAAAAATTTGCCAAACGTTCCAACTTTGATCCTGTTTCTAATAATGCTAGCTTGAGAACTTTCTTCAGATTGTTAGACCTAGAGGTTGACGCATCGACCTCCTCTCGTGCCCCAGCGCATCCAAATTTAACTGCAGCAGAACGTCAAGGTTTAAAAACTTTGACTTCAAATAAAATGCTAGTTATCCGCCAGGCAGACAAAGGCGGAGGCATTGTTCTGCAGGATCTGCTGGACTACGATAAGGAGGTGATGCGCCAACTTGATGACATAACTACTTATCAATTACTATCTAAAGATCCATCTACTGCATGTAAGGAAAGATTGTTGCAGTTGCTACAGGCTGCAATGGACATACGATTCATCTCTGAAAGCATGATGGATATTTTGTACCCTAAATTTCCATTAATACCAATCTTTTACACAATCCCTAAGGTACATAAGGGGTTAAATCCACCACCAGGCCGCCCTATTGTATCAGCATGTGGATCACTATTGCAGCCTCTAGCAACGTTTTTGGATTCTTTATTGCAGCCATTAATTCAAGCAGAATCCACTTTTCTATTGGATACTACTGCCTTTCTTACTCGGTTAAATATGATTACCGAGATTCCTAATGATTGTCATCTGGTAGTAGTAGATGTTGTTAGTCTGTATACCTCAATACCGCACTCCTTGGGTTTGAATGCACTAAAATTATTTTTACAAGCTAAAAGTGAATATTCTGCTGAAGTGATTGAAATAATCCTTCAAATGTTTGAACTTATTTTGTTTAATAATTTTTTTCTGTATGATAATCGGTTTTATTTACAGACAAAGGGGTGTGCGATGGGGAGCTCGATGGCTCCAGCTTATGCAAATGTGGTGATGTTTTTGATCGAACATCTGCTATTTTTTTCAAAGGATTCTATATCATCTATGATTCTCATGTTTGTTAGATACATAGATGATCTATTTTTACTTTGGAGGGGCGATGTGCAGATTCTTATAGAATTAATAGAAACTCATAATCATTCAGAGAATCCTATTAAATTCACCTATAATCATAGCAAGGATAATATCAATTTTCTGGATGTGAATATATCCATTAAGAATAATAGCCTGCACACAAAACTCTTCGCCAAAGAAACTGACAGGAACATGTTACTAAAACCACAGAGCTGTCACCCCAGAGCATTAATTAATGGTTTACCATACTCCCAAATGATAAGGGTGATGAGGATTAATAGCGACAGACAGACTGCAATTGAGCAGCTTGATGAGATGATTAATCAATTTCTTGAACGGGGATACAAATTAAAATTGTTACTACAATGTAAAGAAAAAGTATTAAGGATGGAGCGCTCTAAACTATTATCTAGAGATGATATAATAGAGCCTAGAAGTCAGAAAAACAGAAATAAAAATAAACTACCTTGGGTGAGCAGATATAATGTGTGCTCACCAGAAATTATTAATAAAGCAAAAAAATTATGGCCCATTATCCAAAGTGATGATAAGTTAAATCTACAGGAACATACTTTAATGCCCTGTTTTTCAAGGGGAAAAAATCTGAAAGATTCCCTAGTTAAAACTTTGACTTCTGTACGGCCCATCAAGAAACCTACTTTCTTGTCTAACACTCGGGTAGGTTGCTTTAAGTGCACCTGCACTACCTGCCAATTCCTCCTCACGGGGGATGTGTTCTGTCACCCTCAATCAGGTAAACAATTCTTTATTAGACACCACTTTACTTGTAACTCCTCGTTTGTAATTTACCAAATAGTTTGCCCCTGTGGCTTATCTTATATTGGCAAAACCGAGAGCAAGTTTAAGGAGCGCATGGGCAACCACCGGGCTGCCATACGAGCCGCAATCGCTTCGGGTACAAGCGACCAACCCGTTGCCCGTCATTTTGCGCTCCTTAAACATCCTCTCGCAAGTCTTAGATACCGTATGATTGACACGGTTCCAATTAACATCAGAGGGGGTAATAGATCCTTACAACTGTTGCGCTGTGAAGCACAATGGATCCACCGCCTCGATGTAATGGCCCCTAGGGGACTGAATGAAAGTATTTCTTATGCAGCATTGCGGTAACAGTGCAATTGTTATGTATACGTTTGCTTTAAAACTTGTTTAAACTAATGTAACCATGTTGCTTTTGATGTCTCGTTACTTTGTTTGGTTGCTATGGTAACAACACGGTGGCTTAATGGGCTGATGTTTATGACGTCTATTTTCAGCGCAGCAAAGGGGCGGGGATGCAGTCCCGCTCCGATGCCGGCATTCACGTGGTGGGGGACTTGTATAAAGGTATGTTTGTTTTATGTAAGTTTGTATCCTGATGACAATATAAATAAAATATTGAAACGTTGACCTGAACAAGGGACTCCACACCCGTTATTGCTACTTAAGTGAACCAGAGTGCCGCATCTCCAAGTCTGTATATATATATATATATATATATATATATATAATTGTATATAATATATATATAATATTGTATACCACCTACCCGTGGTTTTTTTTTCTTTCTTCTTTATACATACTACTATAGTAGCTTACTGTAGCAGTCTGCGGTGCTGCTGAGCTGACAGTGTCCAGCAGGTCCGTCATCAGTCATTACATAATAAATATATCTACCTGTCCGGCTGCAGTACTAGTGTGATATAATATATATTGATTTCATCTCATTATCATCCAGTCTATATTAGCAGCAGACACAGTACGGTAGTCCACGGCTGTAGCTACCTCTGTGTCGGCAGTCGCTCGTCCATCCATAATTGTATACCACCTACCCATGGTTTTTTTTTTTTCTTCTTTATACATACTACTATAGTAGCTTACTGTAGCAGTCTGCGGTGCTGCTGAGCTGACAGTGTCCAGCAGGTCCGTCATCAGTCATTACATAATAAATATATCTACCTGTCCGGCTGCAGTACTAGTGATATTATATATATATATATTGATTTCACCTCATTATCATCCAGTCTATATTAGCAGCAGACACAGTACGGTAGTCCACGGCTGTAGCTACCTCTGTGTCGGCAGTCGCTCGTCCATCCATAATTGTATACCACCTACCCGTGGTTTTTTTTTTTTTTCTTTCTTTATACATACTACTATAGTAGCTTACTGTAGCAGTCTGCGGTGCTGCTGAGCTGACAGTGTCCAGCAGGTCCGTCATCAGTCATTACATAATAAATATATCTACCTGTCCGGCTGCAGTACTAGTGTGATATAATATATATTGATTTCATCTCATTATCATCCAGTCTATATTAGCAGCAGACACAGTACGGTAGTCCACGGCTGTAGCTACCTCTGTGTCGGCAGTCGCTCGTCCATCCATAATTGTATACCACCTACCCGTGGTTTTTTTTTTTCTTTCTTCTTTATACATACTACTATAGTAGCTTACTGTAGCAGTCTGCGGTGCTGCTGAGCTGACAGTGTCCAGCAGGTCCGTCATCAGTCATTACATAATAAATATATCTACCTGTCCGGCTGCAGTACTAGTGTGATATAATATATATTGATTTCATCTCATTATCATCCAGTCTATATTAGCAGCACACACAGTACGGTAGTCCACGGCTGTAGCTACCTCTGTGTCTTTTAGTTGTGCCTATTAAAATATGGAGAACAAAAATGTTGAGGTTCCAAAATTAGGGAAAGATCAAGATCCACTTCCACCTCGTGCTGAAGCTGCTGCCACTAGTCATGGCCGAGACGATGAAATGCCAGCAACGTCGTCTGCCAAGGCCGATGCCCAATGTCATAGTACAGAGCATGTAAAATCCAAAACACCAAATATCAGTAACAAAAGGACTCCAAAATCTAAAATAAAATTGTCGGAGGAGAAGCGTAAACTTGCCAATATGCCATTTACCACACGGAGTGGCAAGGAACGGCTGAGGCCCTGGCCTATGTTCATGGCTAGTGGTTCAGCTTCACATGAGGATGGAAGCACTCAGCCTCTCGCTAGAAAACTGAAAAGACTCAAGCTGGCAAAAGCACCGCAAAGAACTGTTCGTTCTTCGAAATCCCAAATCCACAAGGAGAGTCCAATTGTGTCGGTTGCGATGCCTGACCTTCCCAACACTGGACGTGAAGAGCATGCGCCTTCCACCATTTGCACGCCCCCTGCAAGTGCTGGAAGGAGCACCCGCAGTCCAGTTCCTGATAGTCAGATTGAAGATGTCAGTGTTGAAGTACACCAGGATGAGGAGGATATGGGTGTTGCTGGCGCTGGGGAGGAAATTGACAAGGAGGATTCTGATGGTGAGGTGGTTTGTTTAAGTCAGGCACCCGGGGAGACACCTGTTGTCCGTGGGAGGAATATGGCCGTTGACATGCCTGGTGAAAATACCAAAAAAATCAGCTCTTCGGTGTGGAAGTATTTCACCAGAAATGCGGACAACATTTGTCAAGCCGTGTGTTGCCTTTGTCAAGCTGTAATAAGTAGGGGTAAGGACGTTAACCACCTCGGAACATCCTCCCTTATACGTCACCTGCAGCGCATTCATAATAAGTCAGTGACAAGTTCAAAAACTTTGGGCGACAGCGGAAGCAGTCCACTGACCAGTAAATCCCTTCCTCTTGTAACCAAGCTCACGCAAACCACCCCACCAACTCCCTCAGTGTCAATTTCCTCCTTCCCCAGGAATGCCAATAGTCCTGCAGGCCATGTCACTGGCAATTCTGACGAGTCCTCTCCTGCCTGGGATTCCTCCAATGCATCCTTGCGTGTAACGCCTACTGCTGCTAGCGCTGCTGTTGTTGCTGCTGGGAGTCGATGGTCATCCCAGAGGGGAAGTCGTAAGCCCACTTTTACTACTTCCACCAAGCAATTGACTGTCCAACAGTCCTTTGCGAGGAAGATAAAATATCACAGCAGTCATCCTGTTGCAAAGCGGATAACTGAGGCCTTGAGAACTATGTTGGTGTTAGACGTGCGTCCGGTATCCGCCGTTAGTTCACAGGGAACTAGACAATTTCTTGAGGTAGTGTGCCCCCGTTACCAAATACCATCTAGGTTCCACTTCTCTAGGCAGGCGATACCGAGAATGTACACGGATGTCAGAAAAAGACTCACCAGTGTCCTAAAAAATGCAGTTGTACCCAATGTCCACTTAACCACGGACATGTGGACAAGTGGAGCAGGGCAGGGTCAGGATTATATGACTGTGACAGCCCACTGGGTAGATGTATGGACTCCCGCCGCAAGAACAGCAGCGGCGGCACCAGTAGCAGCATCTCGCAAACGCCAACTCTTTCCTAGGCAGGCTACGCTTTGTGTCACCGGTTTCCAGAATACGCACACAGCTGAAAACCTCTTACGGCAACTGAGGAAGATCATCGCGGAATGGCTTACCCCAATTGGACTCTCCTGTGGATTTGTGGCATCGGACAACGCCAGCAATATTGTGTGTGCATTAAATATGGGCAAATTCCAGCACGTACCATGTTTTGCACATACCTTGAATTTGGTGGTGCAGAATTTTTTAAAAAACGACAGGGGCGTGCAAGAGATGCTGTCGGTGGCCAGAAGAATTGCGGGACACTTTCGGCGTACAGGCACCACGTACAGAAGACTGGAGCACCACCAAAAACGCCTGAACCTGCCCTGCCATCATCTGAAGCAAGAAGTGGTAACGAGGTGGAATTCAACCCTCTATATGCTTCAGAGGTTGGAGGAGCAGCAAAAGGCCATTCAAGCCTATACAATTGAGCACGATATAGGAGGTGGAATGTACCTGTCTCAAGCGCAGTGGAGAATGATTTCAACGTTGTGCAAGGTTCTGCAACCTTTTGAACTTGCCACACGTGAAGTCAGTTCAGACACTGCCAGCCTGAGTCAGGTCATTCCCTCATCAGGCTTTTGCAGAAGAAGCTGGAGGCATTGAAGGAGGAGCTAAAAGGGAGCGATTCCGCTAGGCATGTGGGACTTGTGGATGGAGCCCTTAATTCGCTTAACAAGGATTCACGGGTGGTCAATCTGTTGAAATCAGAGCACTACATTTTGGCCACCGTGCTCGATCCTAGATTTAAAACCTACCTTGGATCTCTCTTTCCGGCAGACACAAGTCTGCTGGGGTTCAAAGACCTGCTGGTGACAAAATTGTCAAGTCAAGCGGAACGCGACCTGTCAACATCTCCTCCTTCACATTCTCCCTCAACTGGGGGTGCGAGGAAAAGGCTCAGAATTCCGAGCCCACCCGCTGGCGGTGATGCAGGGCAGTCTGGAGCGACTGCTGATGCTGACATCTGGTCCGGACTGAAGGACCTGACAACGATTACGGACATGTCGTCTACTGTCACTGCATATGATTCTCTCCCCATTGAAAGAATGGTGGAGGATTATATGAGTGACCGCATCCAAGTAGGCACGTCAGACAGTCCGTACTTATACTGGCAGGAAAAAGAGGCAATTTGGAGGCCCTTGCACAAACTGGCTTTATTCTACCTAAGTTGCCCTCCCACAAGTGTGTACTCCGAAAGAGTGTTTAGTGCCGCCGCTCACCTTGTCAGCAATCTGCGTACGAGGTTACTTCCAGAAAATGTGGAGAAGATGATGTTCATTAAAATGAATTATAATCAATTCCTCCGTGGAGACATTGACCAGCAGCAATTGCCTCCACAAAGTACACAGGGAGCTGAGATGGTGGATTCCAGTGGGGACGAATTGATAATCTGTGAGGAGCGGGATGTACACGGTGATATATCGGAGGATGATGATGAGGTGGACATCTTGCCTCTGTAGAGCCAGTTTGTGCAAGGAGAGATTAATTGCTTCTTTTTCGGTGGGGGTCCAAACCAACCCGTCATTTCAGTCACAGTCGTGTGGCAGACCCTGTCACTGAAATGATGGGTTGGTTAAAGTGTGCATGTCCTGTTTATACAACATAAGGGTGGGTGGGAGGGCCCAAGGACAATTCCATCTTGCACCTCTTTTTTCTTTCATTTTTCTTTGCGTCATGTGCTGTTTGGGGAGTGTTTTTTGGAAGGGCCATCCTGCGTGACACTGCAGTGCCACTCCTAGATGGGCCAGGTGTTTGTGTCGGCCACTAGGGTCGCTTATCTTACTCACACAGCTACCTCATTGCGCCTCTTTTTTTCTTCTTTGCGTCATGTGCTGTTTGGGGAGTGTTTTTTGGAAGGGCCATCCTGCGTGACACTGCAGTGCCACTCCTAGATGGGCCAGGTGTTTGTGTCGGCCACTAGGGTCGCTTAGCTTACTCACACAGCTACCTCATTGCGCCTCTTTTTTTCTTCTTTGCGTCATGTGCTTTTTGGTGGAGTGTTTTTTGGAAGGGCCATCCTGCGTGACACTGCAGTGCCACTCCTAGATGGGCCAGGTGTTTGTGTCGGCCACAAGGGTCGCTTAACTTACTCACACAGCTACCTCATTGCGCCTCTTTTTTTCTTCTTTGCGTCATGTGCTGTTTGGGGAGTGTTTTTTGGAAGGGCCATCCTGCGTGACACTGCAGTGCCACTCCTAGATGGGCCAGGTGTTTGTGTCGGCCACTAGGGTCGCTTATCTTACTCACAGAGCTACCTCATTGCGCCTCTTTTTTTCTTCTTTGCGTCATGTGCTGTTTGGGGAGTGTTTTTTGGAAGGGCCATCCTGCGTGACACTGCAGTGCCACTCCTAGATGGGCCAGGTGTTTGTGTCGGCCACTAGGGTCGCTTATCTTACTCACACAGCTACCTCATTGCGCCTCTTTTTTTCTTCTTTGCGTCATGTGCTGTTTGGGGAGTGTTTTTTGGAAGGGCCATCCTGCGTGACACTGCAGTGCCACTCCTAGATGGGCCAGGTGTTTGTGTCGGCCACTAGGGTCGCTTAGCTTACTCACACAGCTACCTCATTGCGCCTCTTTTTTTCTTATTTGCGTCATGTGCTGTTTGGGGAGTGTTTTTTGGAAGGGCCATCCTGCGTGACACTGCAGTGCCACTCCTAGATGGGCCAGGTGTTTGTGTCGGCCACTAGGGTCGCTTAGCTTACTCACACAGCTACCTCATTGCGCCTCTTTTTTTCTTTGCGTCATGTGCTGTTTGGGGAGTGTTTTTTGGAAGGGCCATCCTGCGTGACACTGCAGTGCCACTCCTAGATGGGCCAGGTGTTCGTGTCGGCCACTAGGGTCGCTTAGCTTAGTCATCCAGCGACCTCGGTGCAAATTTTAGGACTAAAAATAATATTGTGAGGTGTGAGGTATTCAGAGTAGACTGAAAATGAGTGGAAATTATGGTTTTTGAGGTTAATAATACTTTGGGATCAAAATGACCCCCAAATTCTATGATTTAAGCAGTTTTTTAGGGTTTTTTGAAAAAAACACCCGAATCCAAAACACACCCGAATCCGACAAAAAAAATTCGGTGAGGTTTTGCCAAAACGCGGTCGAACCCAAAACCAAAACACAAAACCCGAAAAATTTCAAGTGCACATCCCTAAATGACACCAGTATAAGTATGATTATACAGCGCCTGTAGTAACACCAGACACACAGCAGGTACAGGAATTATTATACAGGAGCAGTGGTATACAGTGCTGCAGAGTATGAGATAATGACACCAGTATAAGTATGATTATACAGCACCTGTAGTAACACCAGACACACAGCAGTACAGGAATTATTATACAGGAGCAGTGGTATACAGTGCTGCAGAGTATGACATAATGACACCAGTATAAATATGATTATACAGCGCCTGTAGTAACACCAGACACACAGCAGTACAGGAATTATTATACAGGAGCAGTGGTATACAGTGCTGCAGAGTATGACATAATGACACCAGTATAAGTATGATTATACAGCGCCTGTAGTAACACCAGACACACAGCAGGTACAGGAATTATTATACAGGAGCAGTGGTATACAGTGCTGCAGAGTATGAGATAATGACACCAGTATAAGTATGATTATACAGCACCTGTAGTAACACCAGACACACAGCAGTACAGGAATTATTATACAGGAGCAGCGGCATACAGTGCTGCAGAGTATGACATAATGACACCAGTATAAGTATGATTATACAGCGCCTGTAGTAACACCAGACACACAGCAGTACAGGAATTATTATACAGGAGCAGTGGTATACAGTGCTGCAGAGTATGACATAATGACACCAGTATAAGTATGATTATACAGCGCCTGTAGTAACACTAGACACACAGCAGTACAGGAATTATACAGGAGCAGTGGTATACAGTGCTGCAGAGTATGACATAATGACACCAGTATAAGTATGATTATACAGCGACTGTAGTAACACCAGACACATAGCAGTACAGGAATTATTATACAGGAGCAGTGGTATACAGTGCTTCAGAGTATGACATAATGACACCAGTTTAAGTATGATTATACAGCGCCTGTAGTAACAGCAGACACACAGCAGTACAGGAATTATTATACAGGAGCAGTGGTATACAGTGCTGCAGAGTATGACATAATGACACCAGTATAAGTATGATTATACAGCGCCTGTAGTAACACCAGACACACAGCAGTACAGGAATTATAATACAGGAGCAGTGGTATACAGTGCTGCAGAGTATAACATAATGACACCAGTATAAGTATGATTATACAGTGCCTGTAGTAACACCAGACACACAGCAGTACAGGAATTATTATACAGGAGCAGTGGTATACAGTGCTGCAGAGTATGACATAATGACACCAGTATAAGTATGATTATACAGCACCTGTAGTAACACCAGACACACAGCAGTACAGGAATTATTATACAGGAGCAGTGGCATACAGTGCTGCAGAGTATGACATAATGACACCAGTATAAGTATGATTATACAGCACCTGTTGTAACACCAGACACACAGCAGGTACAGGAATTATTATACAGGAGCAGTGGCATACAGTGCTGCAGAGTATGACAGAATGATGATACAGTGCCTGCAGTAACATCGGATCCCCATCTCCCATCACCTGGACGCAGGACTGAGGACTCACCTGTACAACGCTCAGACACCCTGCAGCCCCAGTCTTGCTGGGAGATATTAATACTGAGCCAGGATGACCCCGGCTGTTCCCCCAGTGGGTCTCTACAAGTCTGTAACACCCAACAGACCTAGATCATTACCAAAACATCATAATAAACTCTCCAGGCTCCATCACTTGGGAAACAACAGTTTTCAGAGTCTTCCAAGGTCATTAACAATCCAGGACATTGCAGCATTATTATATATATATTTCCCAAACAGATTCAAGGTACAGATTATATAGATTACAGTCAGACAATATGATGTAAATACAATAAATGTTCCAGATGAGTGCTGGGGGTGCAGGTTTGGGGAGGGCAGGTGGGAAGGGGTGTGAGTAATTGGGGGAGAGAGCAGTTGTCATCGTGATGTCTCTTAATATATGGGAAATACAACACGTGTAGGAGACATTCTCATTAGGAGTCTCCTGTTTTGTTCATATGTTTGTAAATCCAGTCATCAGGACACAGAGACATGTGAGTTCACTGCTGTGCTGTTTATTCCATCACCAACTCCAGGCACACTGCACACTGGACCACCCACTTCCCAGCATCCCCCTGGTCCTAGGGACCATCACTGAAGATTCAGGCTTACACATGTTAGTAAGGGAGTGTCTACAAATATAAGCATTCTAATACACTAACATCACATTCTCTTTTCTTTAAAGATAAGCCCTGTACGCTTCAATGCAACAATTAACAACGTCATATTGAGAACATCATCTAACACGTTTCAATGAGTCTCTCAGGTCTGCGTATTTCCCTTTTGGGTCTTTCATACACAGTCTGTGTTTCATCGACCATGTTGGACCTTTCTAGAATCGTGGTTTGTTCACCATTATGAGGATCATCATACATGTCAGATGAAGGGTATTCTTCAGTCATGTTGTCTTCATTATGGTTAGGTTGAGATCTTAAATCCACCCGATTTCTTCTTACTTCTGTTCCACGCTCTGTACGTATAGTATAAGATCTTGGTGCTACTTGTGCTTGCACAATACCTTTCTGCACCCAAATACCTTTCTCATGATCTCTGAGACGGACTTGGTCACCCGATTTTAGATCAGATAAGCTTTTTGCTCGCCTGTGTCAAAGTCGAAAAATATTGCAGTACACACATCACGTACAAACAACACACAGATGGCCTCCGCGTGTATACTTGTTCTGCTGTGCGTGCACATATTCGCAATTTGCGTATGGTCGCTCCCGCGGTCGTGCGCATTAGCGCGTGGTATGGGTATTTACGGTAGAGTTTGTGAACGCATGGAGAGCTATCAAAACACATTACATATTTAATCCAAATAGTGCACAATGGCCCTCATTCCGAGTTGATCGGTCGCAAGGCGAATTTAGCAGAGTTACACACGCTAAGCCGCCGCCTACTGGGAGTGAATCTTAGCTTCTTAAAATTGCGACCGATGTATTCGCAATATTGCGATTACTAACTACTTAGCAGTTTCTGAGTAGCTCCAGACTTACTCTGCCTGTGCGATCATTTCAGTGCTTGTCGTTCCTGGTTGACGTCACAAACACACCCAGCGTTCGCCCAGGCACTCCCACCGTTTCTCCGGCCACTCCTGCGTTTTTTCCGGAAACGGTAGCGTTTTCAGCCACACGCCCCTGAAACGCCGTGTTTCCGCCCAGTAACACCCATTTCCTGTCAATCACATTACGATCGCCGGAGCGAAGAAAAAGCCGTGAGTAAAAATACTTTCTTCATAGTAAAGTTACTTGGCGCAGTCGCAGTGCGAACTTTGCGCATGCGTACTAAGCGGATTTTCACTGCGATGCGATGAAAAAGAACGAGCGAACAACTCGGAATGAGGGCCCATGTACACATAGTCTCCCTGCACCACACCAAAAAATAACAACAGTTTAAATGGTTTCAGAACAAAGGGATTCACCTTTACAGAGTAGGAGGGGACAGAACAAGGTCATAAGGTGGTGTTTGGTATCCAGCTGTAGGGTATTTTAAGGGTAACATTCCGGTGTTGGTTTGAGGAAGATCGCATGTTCCTGCGGATAGTTATGTGCAGAAGCAGAATATAGATATAAACTGTATTTACTGTACATTATGTATGCGGCGGGAATCCAGAGGAGACCACCCACAAGAGCAGTTAGAACAGACATCGCCCACCAATTCAAACCGACCTATGACCTCTCCTGTACTGTAAAAGTGCATTCCTGTGTCCAATGGACAAAGGGATTACAGTATCCATTGTATTGCTTTTGGAAGAATTGTATAAATAAAGTCTGCTGCAGCCTGGTCTGACACAAGACTCACAACGTTATATATTAGATTACGGAGGACCGGACCGGGAAGCGCACGCGAATATACTCACGTATGTACATTGACTGTAGCCATTATTCTGTTATTATCACTGACCTGGTCTGGGGGGGTTGTGGACTCGGGGTTTCTTCCGATGACCGGGAAGTGGAACCGCAACTGGGCCGCAGCAGAGATGGCCGGATGTAAGTCTTCCTCATGCAGGATCAGATCGGCGGACAGGAGGCATGTGCTGACGCTGAAGGTCTCCTGAAAGAGAGAACTTGACAGGTGCTGGTGAATCACAGAAAATACTAAGTGCGGGAGGCACGGAGGTGCTTGGAGGCACGGAGGTACTGGAGGCACGGAGGTGCTTGGAGGCACGGAGGTTTTTGGAGGCACAGAGGTGCTTGGAGGCACAGAGGTGCTGGAGGCACGGAGGTGCTTGGAGGCACGAAGGTGCTTGGAGGCATGGAGGTGCTTGGAGGCACGGAGGTGCTTGGAGGCATGGAGGTGCTGGAGGCACGGAGGTGCTTGGAGGCACGGAGGTGCGTTGAGGCACTGAGGTGCGTGGAGGCACGGAGGTGCGTGGAGGCGCTCGGGCGCTTGGAGGCACTGAGGTGCGTGGTGGCGCTCGGGCGCTTGGAGGCACTGATGTGCTAGGAGGCACGGAGGTGCGTGGAGGCGCTCGGGCGCTTGAAGGCACTGATGTGCTTGGAGGCACGGAGGTGCGTGGAGGCGCCCGGGCGCTTGAAGGCACTGATGTGCTTGGAGGCACGGAGGTGCGTGGAGGCGCTCGGGCGCTTGGAGGCACTGATGTGCTTGGAGGCACGGATATGCTTGGAAACACGGAAGTAGCAGGAACGAGGGAGCTCTGAAGATCACAGTTTCTGACAGGCAGAATTGATGATACACAGGCGCCGGATCTCTGCCCGGCGTCTGGCTTTGAACCTCCCGCCTTTGCCTGATTGGCGGAGCGGGCAGGTGACGTCAGCCCGCTCCGCCTACCTGACCTCACTCAGTATGGCGGCGCCCTCGCTCCGGGAAGCCGCCGGGGCGACCCACTGACCTGACGCCGGAACCCCGAGACCGCCGGAGGAGAGAGGCGCCAGGCCATCCAGGACACCCGCAGAGGCAAGCGCGGCCGCCGCTGCCCGCAAGGTGTGACAATACCCCCTCCTCCAGGAGTGGCCCCTGGACACTTTCCGGGCTTAGTTGGATGTCTGGAGTGGAAGATCCGAACCAGTTGGGGAGCCGTTACCTCAGTAGCATTGATCCAACTTCTCTCTTCAGGACCATAACCTTTCCACTCTACCAAGTACTGTAGTTTTTTATGAAGATAACGAGAGTCAAGAATAGCTTTGATTTCAAATTCTGTCCCAGCTTCAGTCACTACAGAAGTTGACCTAGGGGATGCTGTGTGGAACCAATTCAGAATGAGGGGACGGAGGAGAGAGTTGTGAAAGGAGTTCGGAATTCGAAGGTGGGAAGGCAACCCTAGTTTGCAGACGACCGGGTTCAAGACTTGCAACACTGGGAAAGGACCAATGAACCTTGGGGCAAATTTCATAGTAGGCACTTGTAAACGAAGATTGCGGGTAGAGAGCCATACCTTGTCGCCAACCTTATATTGAGGAGCTGCTCGTCGCTTCCTATCCGCAAAGAATTTATAGCGACCAGAAACTCTCTTGAGATTGGCATGAACTCGACTCCAGATTTGGTTAAAGTGTCGGAGAGTAGAGGCAGTGGCGGTTCTTGCCACGGGCAAGCGGTACTTTTGCCCGGGGCGCCGCCTTCCGGAGGGCGCCGGCGCCATCCGGAGGGCGCCGCACCAGGGTAAGATCCGCCACTGTGCCCCCCGCAGTGCCCTGCTGTGCCCCCCCGCTTTGAAGGGAACCAGACGCGTAGCGTCTAGTTTCCCTTCATTGAGAGGACCTTAGTTGTGCGGTGCGCGATGACGTCATCGCGCACCGCACAGCAAAGGTCCTCTCCATGAAGGGAAACTAGATGCTACGGTCTAGTTTCCCTTCGTGTAGAGGACCTTTGCTGTGCGCTGCGCGATGACGTCATCGCGCACCGCACAGCATAGTGGCACAGACACTAGGGGTCATAATTGACCTCTAGTGTCTATGCTGTTCTATGGGAGAGACATAATAACGTCTCTCCCATAGATCGAAGAGAGGAGAGGAGAAGAGCGGCGCCGCCGGCGGAGGGGGTCTGGATCAGGAACGTGGATGGTAAGTATACTTTTTCTTTTTTTCTTTTTTTTTCTTTCAGCATCGTGACCACGTCCCCAATTGAAGCCACGCCCCCATAATTTGCCCGGGGCGCCACAAGTCTTAGAACCGGCCCTGAGTAGAGGCTGCAGCAGGAACTTCTTCTGGAGGACAAATGGGCAACTCCGGAACTTGGGGATGAAATCCGTAATTAATAAAGAATGGAGACTCACCAGTTGAAGAGTGATATAGATGGTTGTGGGCAAACTCGGCCCAAGGCAACAACTCCACCCAGTTATCTTGAGAAGGGGAAAGGTAAACACGGAGAAAAGTCTCTAGATCTTGATTGACGCGTTCAGTTTGCCCATTAGTCTGTGGATGGTAAGCAGAAGAAAACTTGAGTTTAATTTGTAGAGCTGAACAGAGGGCTCTCCAGAATCTTGCTGTAAACTGTACCCCTCGATCTGAGACTATTTCTAGAGGTAACCCGTGCAGGCGGAAATGTTCTTGGATAAATAACAGGGCCAGCTTGGAAGCGGATGGTAATCCGGTCAACGGAATAAAATGTGCCATCTTAGAGAATCGGTCAACAAAGTCCATCGAGATATGAGTCCAAGGCCTTTTAGGAATGGATAAAGGATGCAACAAGCCCGCAGGCGGCAGACGTGGAGTTTTGTGCTGAGCACATTGAGGACACGAATTGACATACTCTTGAGCATCCTTTTTCATAGTGTCCCACCAGTACGATCTTCGCAGGAATTCCCACATTTTCTGAACTCCCGGATGACCAGAAAACTTAGAAGTGTGAGCCCACTGCAACAGTCTTGGTCGAAATTTAACTGGCACCGACATTCTTCCAGGAGAAGGGCCCAACCCAGTGGGAGCGGCAGAAATAGAGATGGGACTAAGGATTAATGCCTTTTCTACTGTATTCTCCTCATCCGAAGCCATCACTGAACGGGATAGGGCATCCGCCTTGTTATTAAGAGTTCCAGCCCGATACTTGATGATAAAGGAAAATCTGGCAAAGAATAGCGCCCATCTTGCCTGACGGGGATTCAAACATTGGGCCGTCTTAAGGTACAGTAAATTCTTGTGATCCGTAAAAATTGTAATTAAGTGTTTAGCTCATTCCAGAAGATATCTCCATTCTTCTAAAGCAGATTTAATTGCCAGCAGCTCTTTGTCTCCAATGGTGTAATTTAATTCAGCAGGGGAGAACTTGCGAGAATGGAAACCACATGGATGCAACTTCCCGTCTGAGGCGTACTGCGAAAGTACGGCACCTATGCCTACCGTGGAAGCATCAACCTCCAGAAAGAATGGTTTTAGGAAATCTGGCTGCTGAAGTACGGGAGCGGACATAAAGGCTGTCTTCAGCTGTTTGAACGCTGCTACTGCTTCAGAAGGCCAATTGCTTGGGTCAGCCCCTTTCTTAGTCAGAGCAGTAATAGGTGCCACGATAGTAGAGAAACCTCTTATAAATTTTCGATAATAATTTGCGAATCCTAGAAATCGTTGCACTGCTTTCAAGGAAAGAGGTTGAGGCCGAGAGTTTCTCCGGATCCATACGCAACTCAGTTCCAGAAATAATGTAGCCCAAAAATCGAATAGAAGGAACCTCAAAGGTGCACTTGGAGATTTTGCCATAAAGATGGTTCTCGCGCAACCGAAGGAGTACTTCCTTAACTTGTAGTCGGTGCTCAGAAAGATTCTTCGAAAATATCAGAATGTCATCCAAATAGACTACTACATTCAGATACAACATGTCCCGAAAGACTTCATTAAAGAATCCCTGAAAGACGGCGGGGGCGTTGCTGAGGCCAAATGGCATTACCAGGTACTCGTAATGCCCATCTCTAGTATTGAAAGCCGTCTTCCACTCATCCCCTTGTCGGATACGTATCAGGTTGTATGCTCCCCTTAAGTCAAGCTTAGTAAATACTCGAGCTCCACGCACTCTATCAAAAAGCTCTGTGATGAGCGGCAGAGGATACTTGTTCTTAATGGTGACTTCATTTAAACCACGATAGTCAATACATGGTCTCAGGCCTCCATCTTTTTTCTTTACAAAGAAGAAGCCAGCTCCCGCTGGGGAAGTGGAGGGACGGATGAACCCCTTCTGCAAATTAGACTTAATGTACTCTGACATAGCTTGTGTCTCTGGAACCGACAAAGGATAAGTGCGACCTCGGGGCGGCATTTTTCCAGGAATAAGCTCAATAGGACAGTCCCAGGGCCTATGCGGAGGTAATTTATCAGCCGCCTGTTCTGAGAAGACATCTAAAAATTCTCGATAAGCCTCTGGAATAGACTCCACGTCCAACTTGGCCGATGCACGGAGTGGAACGACAGGAGTCTGACAATTTAATTGACAGAAGGGACTCCAAGAAATTATTTGTGTCGACCCCCAGTCGACATGAGGGTTGTGAAGCCTGAGCCAGGGAAGACCCAAAACGAGATTATGAGACATCTCCTGAATAACCAGAAACTCCAATTGTTCTCGGTGCAAAGCCCCCACTAGTAGCTGAATTGGCTCAGACTGACTCGTAATCAAGGCGTTAGGAATTTGGACACCGTTAATAGCTGTGATCGTAATAGGTCGCTCGACCAACTGTAACTTCAAGCCCAAACTCTGGGCGCAGGAGAGAGAAATAAAATTCCCCGCAGGTCCCGAATCCAATAGAGCCATAACAGTTTTGACTTCTGTTTCAGTAGACAAAGATACTGAGAGTAAACAGTCCACTACTGGAGAAGATTGAGAAACCACAGCCAGCTTGACTTCCCCGGTACAGGCTAGGACTGCCCGTTTCCCGGGCGAGACTTGCAAAACTTGAGAAAGTGATCCGCGGCTCCACAGTAGAGGCAAAGTCTATTCTCACGCCGACGCTGCCGCTCCTCTGTAGACAGCCGAGACCGATTAATCTGCATGGGTTCGTCTGGACCTGTCGTAACCGATTGTTTAGCCGGAAGAGCCCTGAATCTGCATCGATCAGACCGAGTACGTTCGCCGACTCGTTCCTGCATGCGGAGATCCACTTTCACACAGAGCGAGATCAACTGTTCCAAAGAATCTGGCAAATCCCTTGTAATCAGTTCGTCCTTAAGATGGTCGGACAGCCCGTTCCAGAAAGCGGCCCGTAAGGCATCATTATTCCAGCGCAATTCGGAGGCTATGGTCTGAAAATGAATCACATACTGACCTACTGAACGGGAGCCTTGTCGAACTCGGAGTAGATCTGAAGTGGCAGCGGTCGTTCTGCCAGGCTCATCAAAGATCCTGCGGAAAGATGAGATGAAATTGGTGTAGCTGGAAACCAAAGGATAAGATCGTTCCCATAACGGAGACACCCATTCCAGCGCTGAGCCCTTAAGCAAGGAAATAATGTATGCTACTTTGGGCCGATCCGTGGGGAAATTATGTGCGAGGAGTTCAAACTGTACCTCGCACTGGTTAAGAAAACCACGGCAATTCTTCGGATTGCCGTTGTAGCGAGAGGGAGTGGGAAGCTGAAGGCGTGACCTGGTTCCGGACACAGCGTGAGCATTATCGGGAGCGACTACCGGAGCGGGCACCGGAGCTGGAACCGGAACTACTGAAGCCAGGGAAACCTGAATTTGATCCAGCCTGCCGGATAGTTCTTGGAGATACCGCATCACCTGGCTTTGCGCCGCCTCTTGACTCTGAACACGAGAAACCAGATCCTGGATGGCACTCGCCTCTGGGTTCCGATCCCCCGGGTCCATGTGGCCTGTGTATACTATCACTGACCTGGTCTGGGGGGGTTGTGGACTCGGGGTTTCTTCCGATGACCGGGAAGTGGAACCGCAACTGGGCCGCAGCAGAGATGGCCATATGTAAGTCTTCCTCATGCAGGATCAGATCGGCGGACAGGAGGCACGTGCTGACGCTGAAGGTCTCCTGAAAGAGAGAACTTGACAGGTGCTGGTGAATCACAGAAAATTTTAAGTGCGGGAGGCACGGAGGTGCTTGGAGGCACGGAGGTGCTTGGAGGCACGGAGGTGCTGGAGGCACAGAGGTGCTTGGAGGCACGGAGGTGCTTGGAGGCACGGAGGTGCGTGGAGGCACGGAGGTGCGTGGAGGCGCTCGGGCGCTTGGAGGCACTGAGGTGCGTGGTGGCGCTCGGGCGCTTGGAGGCACTGATGTGCTTGGAGGTGTGTGGAGGCGCTCGGGCGCTTGAAGGCACTGATGTGCTTGGAGGCACGGAGGTGCGTGGAGGCGCTCGGGCGCTTGAAGGCACTGATGTGCCTGGAGGCACGGAGGTGCGTGGAGGCGCTCGGGCGCTTGGAGGCACTGATGTGCTTGGAGGCACGGATATGCTTGGAAACACGGAAGTAGCAGGAACGAGGGAGCTCTGAAGATCACAGTTTCTGACAGGCAGAATTGATGATACACAGGCGCCGGATCTCTGCCCGGCGTCTGGCTTTGAACCTCCCGCCTTTGCCTGATTGGCGGAGCGGGCAGGTGACGTCAGCCCCGCTCCGTCTACCTGACCTCACTCAATATGGCGGTGCCCTCGCTCCGGGAAGCCGCCTGTTATGATTCCAGCACTCTGGTCTGAGGAGATCTTATTGCAAGGACCGGAGCACTGGAACATAATGCTGGGGAAGGGAGCGGGAATGGAAAATAGCCCCTTGCGCCCTAACTCCGTTGTCTCGCCCGTGCTGTCAGAAATCCCCTGCGAGACTATGGTTGCTTGAGCCCATGGCAGCCGCGTTTGAAGGGCGGATTATGTCTGCCCAACTCCGATGCCCCCTCAGGTCTTAATGGGAGACAAAGGGAAATCCGAGACAGGGTGATAACAAGGGGCCCTCTGACTAAACAACCAGGCCAGGGGCTACAAGCTAACTGGAAACTAGAATATGTGCGGAAAAACCGCCAGGGAAAAGGACAACCAAAATATCCACTTGTCCACTCTCCTACCCGGCACCGCCGAGTTCCGGAGAGGACTTGTGGAAGCGGAACCCTCCGCAAATGTTCCGAAACAGAATATAAAGATAAAGCGGCTGAGCCGCAACACACGGCAGAGCCGCAACTCACGAACACCACTCGATATTCTCTGGTGATCGTTGAGGACTACAGGGGACCAAACGACTTCTTGGGATGAGATGACAACTCCAAGATACAGGACTTCTGAGGACAGGAATGACCGGACACAGCAGGACCGGAACAGACGTTCAGCAAACCAAAACAGCATGCAGGAAGCTATTACCGGGGTCTGTGTGAAGCACTGAGCAGGTATTTAGCAGGGAGTCCTCCAATCAGATGTTCGGAGCCTGATTAACAAACATGCCGTGCAGCTGGCTTGCTGCACGAGCAGAAGACAAATGTGTGAGTGTTTTAACTTGATTAGATTGATCCTGCAATGGGGAGCGCGGTCCGCCCGTGGCGTCCCCGTTGCTAGGGTCCAGGCGGCTCAGTGTTGCTAGGGAGCCGGCGGCTAAGCGCGCACGGCGTCCCGGCGTTGCTAGGGACCCGGCTGCTCGCACGCCTGGCGTCCCTAGTTGCTAGGTGCCGGGCCGCAAGGACATCGCGGACCACGGCGCCTAACAGTACCCCCCCTTGAGGAGGGGTCAACGAACCCCTAGAGCCAGGTTTCTGGGGAAATTCCCGAAAAAATGCTTTCTTGAGTCTAGGGGCATGAAGATCCTTGTCCAGGACCCAAGACCTTTCCTCCGGACCATAGCCTTTCCAGTGCACTAAAAAATAAAGCCGACCCCAGGAGAATTTAGAGTCAAGAACTTTCTCTACCAAGAATTCCTGTTGTCCCTGTACATCCACTGGAGATCTACCCTGAGAGATCCTCCGAGGAAATTTACTGGAAGAAGCGTATTGTTTCAACAGGGAACAATGAAAAGTATTTCCAATCCTAAGGGATCTTGGTAAACGTAGCCGAAAGGCATCTGGGTTGACCTTCTTAATAATAAGAAACGGTCCAATAAATTTGGGTCCCAATCTAGCCGAGGATTGTCGAAGCCTGATGTTACGAGTTGACAACCACACCTTATCTCCCACCTTAAAAGTGCAAGGACGTCGGAGCCTGTCAGAAAATTTCTTCTCTCGGAAGGCCGCTTTTCTGAGAGCAAGGTGCACTTTTTTCCAAATTGCTCTGAGATGGGAGGTTAAGGTTAACGAGGAGACTGGAGAATGATGAAAAAAAGAATTGGCTCTGGGGTGAAAACCAAAAACTGAAAAGAATGGAGACTCTTTAGTGGAGGAATGACAAGAATTATTGTAAGCAAATTCAGCCAAAGGGAGAAACTCGGACCAATCATTCTGGAGTTTGGCTGAATACAAGCGCAAATATTGTTTTAATGACTGGTTGACTCGTTCGGTTTGCCCGTTGGATTGTGGGTGGTAACCGGATGTTAACGACAGTTTCATCTTTAATGAGGCACAAAAACATTTCCAGAATTGTGCGATGAATTGTGGACCCCGATCAGAAACAATATCAGTGGGCAACCCATGAAGCCTGAACACATGGCGGAGGAACAAAACTGCCAACCCTTGAGCAGAAGGCAATCGAGGAAGAGCAATAAAATGAGCCATTTTACTAAAACGGTCCACTACCACCCATATGACTCGGAATCCGGCTAAAAGAGGAAGGTCAACCACAAAATCCATGGAAATATGAGACCATGGCCTGAGAGGAACAGTTAAGGGCATAAGTTGCCCGATAGGCAAGGAACGGGGAACCATATGCTGTGCACAAACCTGACATGAATAAACAAATTCCTTAACGTCTTTAGAAAGACTAGGCCACCATACTGAGCGAGAGACTAACTCCAATGTCTTAGTGACTCCCGGATGCCCTGAAACTTTGTTGTCATGAAATTCAGTTAAAACAGAGGCTCTCAAAAATTCAGGGACGTAAAGACGACCAGCAGGAGTAAATCTAGGAGCTTGGTGTTGAAGCTGGTTTAACTGGGTAAATAAATCCTGTGTGAGGCCTGCCCGGATGACCGAAGATGGAAGTATGGGGGTAACAACAGGATTGCTATTGTGAACCGGAAGAAAGCTACGTGACAGGGCATCAGCTTTAGTATTCTTGGAACCAGGCCTGAAAGTGATTATAAATTTGAAACGAGTAAAAAATAATGCCCAACGTGCTTGCCGGGCATTAAGCCGTTTAGCTGATTCAATGTATTGCAGGTTCTTATGATCAGTCAAAACCGAAATAGTATGTTTTGCTCCCTCCAGCCAATGCCTCCACTCCTCGAAAGCCCACTTTACCGCCAGTAACTCCCGATTACCAACGTCATAGTTGGATTCATGAGGCCAAAAAACTTTAACAAAAACTGAATGAGAAAAAATTAAACCCTGTTTAATTTTAGTTTTTGGTATGGCCGGTAATAATGTTATGATTCCAGCACTCTGGTCTGAGGAGATCTTATTGCAAGGACCGGAGCACTGGAACGTAATGCTGGGGAAGGGAGCGGGAATGGAAAATAGCCCCTGGCGCCCTAACTCCGTTGTCTCGCCCGTGCTGTCAGAAATCCCCTGCGAGACTATGGTTGCTTGAGCCCATGGCAGCCGCGTTTGAAGGGCGGATTATGTCTGCCCAACTCCGATGCCCCCTCAGGTCTTAATGGGAGACAAAGGGAAATCCGAGACAGGGTGATAACAAGGGGCCCTCTGACTAAACAACCAGGCCAGGGGCTACAAGCTAACTGGAAACTAGAATATGTGCGGAAAAACCGCCAGGGAAAAGGACAACCAAAATATCCAC
Organism: Pseudophryne corroboree; assembly: GCF_028390025.1. Lineage (NCBI taxonomy): Eukaryota > Metazoa > Chordata > Amphibia > Anura > Myobatrachidae > Pseudophryne > Pseudophryne corroboree. The sequence goes on along the minus strand of NC_086445.1, from coordinate 13,431,370 downwards.
TTGTCCACTCTCCTACCCGGCACCGCCGAGTTCCGGAGAGGACTTGTGGAAGCGGAACCCTCCGCAAATGTTCCGAAACAGAATATAAAGATAAAGCGGCTGAGCCGCAACACACGGCAGAGCCGCAACTCACGAACACCACTCGATATTCTCTGGTGATCGTTGAGGACTACAGGGGACCAAACGACTTCTTGGGATGAGATGACAACTCCAAGATACAGGACTTCTGAGGACAGGAATGACCGGACACAGCAGGACTGGAACAGACGTTCAGCAAACCAAAACAGCATGCAGGAAGCTATTACCGGCGTCTGTGTGAAGCACTGAGCAGGTATTTAGCAGGGAGTCCTCCAATCAGATGTTCGGAGCCTGATTAACAAACATGCCGTGCAGCTGGCTTGCTGCACGAGCAGAAGACAAATGTGTGAGTGTTTTAACTTGATTAGATTGATCCTGCAACGGGGAGCGCGGTCCGCCCGTGGCATCCCCGTTGCTAGGGTCCAGGCGGCTCAGTGTTGCTAGGGAGCCGGCGGCTAAGCGCGCACGGCGTCCCGGCGTTGCTAGGGACCCGGCGGCTCGCACGCCTGGCGTCCCTAGTTGCTAGGTGCCGGGCCGCGAGGACATCGCGGACCACGGCGCCTAACACCGCCAGGGAGACCCACTGACCCGACGCCGGAACCCCGAGACTGCCGGAGGAGAGAGGCGCCAGGCCATCCAGGACACCCGCAGAGGCAAGCGCGGCCGCCGCTGCCCACGAGATGTGACAGTTATATTGTCTTATATTGTATTGATATATTGTAACCCCCTTTCAGCAATATTACGCTGTGGTGTCGGAACCCAGTGATTTAACTACAAATCGGTGTTGTGTCTTCCTTTCCCCGCTATGGTTTAAAGGTGTATTAGTAACGCATTGCATTGCTGTATAAGGTTTAAAGCGTATTCATTGGGTGTGTACGCGCTGCGGGTGCATTGTACCGTCAGTGCGGCGTTTGTACACAGAGTCCGTACATCGTACGGGACTCTGTACGCTATTAGTGTAAAAAGTACGTAGTGTGTGTACCAAGTATAACGGCCGCAGCGGCTAAAGGTTTAAAGTGTGTTTAGAGTGTATAGAAGGTATAGCTTTTCGTTCCTGTATATAAATCGACATTATCACCTGTCATGGAACAGTTTCTGTTTCGCCTGTTGACGTTCCTTACTCAGTCTGACTAACGCTGAGTTATTTGTATTAAGTAGTTCATCATGTATCGGGAGATTTGCTCTAATCCTCCTTCCCATCAGCATTTGTGCAGGAGAAAGTCCATTCTGTAAAGGTGTACTGTGGTAGATTAAAAGACACTTGTAGAAATCTTCTTTACCTTCTTGAGCTTTTTTCATGAGACTCTTTACAGTTTTTACTGAACTTTCCAACAACCCATTTGAGCGTGGATAGTGGGGACTTGACGTAGTATGGACAAATTCCCACTCATCAGCAAATTGTCTAAATTCAGCACTGGAAAACTGAGGACCATTGTCAGTGAACACTTCCATAGGAACACCATGCCTTGCAAAGATTGACTTCATGCAATTGATTACGGCTATACTAGTAGTTGTATGTAGTGTCTTCACCTCAGGGTAGTTAGAGTAATAATCAGTCACGACAATGTACGTTTTCCCATTACAATCAAACAAATCTGCGCCAACTTTCTGGTATGGTCTCTCTGGCACTGCGTGAGGACTCAGTGGCTCGACTTGTTGTTTCGGTCTTTACGTAAGACATAATTCACATGTAGCTGTAGTCTGTGTTATGTCTTGGTTCATTCTTGGCCAATACATAACTTCACGCGCTCTCCGCTTACATTTTTCTTCTCCTAAGTGGCCTTCATGTATCTTGCACAGCATAGTTTTTCTTAGTCGTGCAGGTATGACAAACCTATTGCCTTTGTAAATAATACCATCGACAACTGTAAGGTCACTGCGGTACATCCAATAATCATGGATAGACAGCGGGCACGCATGTTTTTCTGCTGGCCAACCTTTCAGAATGATATCTTTCAACACTTTCATTGTGTCATCTGTCTCAGTTTCTTTCCTAATCTGTTCTTGTCTTGCAAGGGACACTGGTAGAGAAGCTACGATCAAATTAACATAGGCTTCTATCTCTTCATCCATCAGACTTTTGGAACCTTCACTTTTGTCCACAGCACGAGAAAGTGTATCAGCAATGTACATGTATTTGCCGGGACAGTACAGCAAGTGTACATCATATTTCTGTAGTCTGATAAGCATTCATTGAATTCTCATGGGACAGTCATGTAATGATTTAGTCATGATAGCTACCAATGGCTTTTGGTCAGTTTCCACTGTAAATGTTTGACCATACACAAACTGATGAAATCGCTCACATGCATATGTGATCGCTAGAAGTTCCTTTTCTATCTGAGCATACCTTGTTTCAGCACTTGTCAGTGCTCTTGATGCATAGATTACTGGTTGCCATGTATCCTCATGTTCTTGTAAAAGCACTGAGCCTATGCCAAATGCGAAGCATCTGCTGAAATTTTTATTCTTTTCGCAGGATCAAAGAATTTTAGCACTGGTTGCTCTTTAATGATCTGTTTCAAGTTTTGCCAACTTTCATCTTGTTCATGTGACTACATCCACTCGTTATCTTTGTCCAACAACCATCTAAGAGAGGCTGTTCATTCAGAGAGTTGAGAAATAAACTTTCCTAAGTAATCATTCCTAGGAATCTTCTGACGTCATCTTTGTTGTTAGGTCGTTCCATGTTCACTATGGCTGATGTTTTCCTTGGGTCTGGTTTTACACCTTGATCCGAGACCACGTCACCCATAAAGGTAAGTGTATTCACGCCAAATTCACATTTGTCCTTGTTTAGCTTTAGATTCACTTTCTTGACAAGTTCCATTACTTGTCTCAATCTAGAATCATGTTCTTCCTTTGTAGATCCCCAGACAATAATGTCATCCATCATTGTTTCAACACCTGGAATATGTTCAAAAATCATGTGCATCTTTTTGTGATATACTTCTTGAGCAGACAATATTCCATATGGTAGTCGAAGAAATCTGTATCGACCTTCTGGTGTATTAAATCAAATGTACAAAGCTTTGAGCTGGCCTCATCTAGCTTCATTTGTCAGAATCCTGAAGATGCATCCAATTTACTGAACCATTTTGCTCCCGCAAATTGCGACATGATTTCATCTCTGGTTTGAAATGTTCTCGTTTAATAGTTTTGTTTAAATCTCTGGGGTCTAGACATATTCGGAGTTGTCCATTTTTCTTTTCAACAATTACTAAGGAGCTTACCCATTCAGTAGGCTCATCAACTTTCTGTATCACACCCAAGGTTTCCATGCGATTTAACTCTTGTTTCAGTTTTTCTCTCAGCGCAAACGGCACTTTTCTACATGGGTGTATCACTGAAGAAACTTGCGTGTCTATATTTATTTTATGCTCTCCAGGCAAACAACCTAGACCTTCAAACAAGTCTCTGTATTCTGTAAACATCGATTTTCAGTCATCTTCTACTTGTGATGTCACCATAAAAACTTTCTTTAGCAAGCTTAGTTTCTCACAGGAACTTAATCCTAGAATCGGTTGCACATTTTTATCCACAATCAGTAGAGATGTTTTAAACTGTTGTCCCTTATATTTCAGTGTCACTAAGCATGTACCTTTCACATGAATTTCCTCCCCAGTGTACCCTATAACTTTCACTTTTGCTGGATAAATTTTAGGTTTTACTCTGAAAGTCTTATAGTCTTGAAACGATATTAAATTCACCTGCGCGCCAGTATCAAGCTTAAAGGGAATGACAATCTCGTTCACAGTTAAAGGGACAATCCATTATTTCTTATCTGCACTGCAAAGTTCAATGCAATCCACAAAGAATTCATGTTTGTTTAACAGCATGCACTTTGGTTGTTTTACTTTTAATGTTACAGCATTTGGCAAAGTGACTAAGTCTACCACATTTCATGCAGGTTTTACCATAAGCAGGGCACATTTTAGGATTGTGAGCATTTCCACATCTACTACACATTTCCTTATTAGACTGTGGCTTAGACTGCTTCATTCTTGAGAATGGAGGTTTGCTTGGCTCTGTTTTCTGCACTACATGGACAGCAGCATCAACTTCCTTGTGTAACTTTTTGGCTTGAAATCTAGTTATTTCTGCAGATCTACACATAGTCACTGCCTTGTCTAGTGTTAGGTCTTGCTCTCTCAGCAGTCTCTCTCTGAGTCCATTATCAGGTATTCCACAGACAATACGATCTCTAATCAGTGAATCCTTTAAATCACCAAACTCAAATGTTTTACTGAGTGATTGCAACTCTGTAACATACTGATCAAATCCATCTACAGACTTCTGACCACATGTGAAAAACTTATATCTTTCATATGTCACATTTTTCCTTGGCACAAAGTAATCTTCAAACTTTTGCATTATAGAAGATAGCACCATATTCTGCCCCTCAGCAAACTGAAAACTATTATAAATGTCCAGCACATCCTCTCCTATCCCATGGAGGAAAATGGATGCCTTAGTTTTGTCAGCCTCTGTATCAGCTCCACATGCAGCAAGATATATATTAAACCTTTGCTTAAATCTTTTCCAGTTTTCAGACAAGTTACCAGACATCAGCATGCCGGTTGGAGGAGCCAGTTTATCCATGGTTACTCACTGCTTGAAGAGAGGAGCACACGGCATGCTTTGCAGACACTGAGTATCACAGCCTTATGGACTACTGCAGGATTCTTTCACACTCTGAGAGCACTAGCAGTCCAAGTAAAACTTCTTCTGACACCATGTTTTGTTCATATGTTTGTAAATCCAGTCATCAGGACACAGAGACATGTGAGTTCACTGCTGTGCTGTTTTATTTCATCACCAACTCCAGGCACACTGCACACTGGACCACCCACTTCCCAGCATCCCCCTGGTTCCAGGGACCATCACTGAAGATTCAGGCTTACACATATTAGTAAGGGAGTGTCTACAAATATTACGCATTCTAATACACTAACATCACATCTCCCCAGCCAGCATGTACCGTAGTCTCTGGGCCTCATTCAGAGTTTGGCGCACTTTTCCGAAATCGTGCGTAGTGGAGAGATATTTTGCTATTGCACATGCGTCTCAGTAACACCGCACATCAATTCTGATTGTGGCAGAGTCATAGAACGTAGAATTTGAGGCCAGATAAGAACCTCTTAGCCCATCTAGTTGGCTCTTTTTCATTTATCGTTTTGGCAATTTAAGTGAACGCAGATAGAAGTGTATTGAAGATGTAATGGGCGCAGTGTCGGACTGGGACGAGAAGGGCCCACCAGGGGAATGCAGTGGTAGGGGCCCATGCTTAGTGGTGTAGCCAGGCACCACAGAGGTTTCAAAAAAATGAATAAATTACAGCGCTAATACAACTGATGCTAAAGATATAAGAATTTATTCCTTAAAACAGACTGACATGTCAAATGTAAATAAAATTATTAAAAATGCTCTTAGACCAATTCATGGACATATAATAGGCTCCTCAGCAATAACCTTATTAAGGCAAGGGTCCATATGATAATGATTGGACACAAGGTCTAATTTTCACCAAGACCAGTGTAATTAATTACCCATCAGGTGTTCCAATGCATGGATCCGGATCCGGGTCTTTATCTGTGGAATGGATTCTGGTTCACAGTCCGTTTTAATTGACACCTTAATGTCCAGCACGCTGTGTTCCGTTTGTAGATGAATCCTGGGAAATTTTCCTTACTTAGACCAAGTTGGATTCGGGATCCTGGTTCACATATAGCATATAGATGGGAGGTCCTGGGTTGAGAACCTAACGGAGCTGTCTTGAATAACGTCCAATGGTCAGGAGCAGTGTTCTCTTACGCGTTTCGCCGCTCCAGGCAGCTTTCTCAAAGGAGAGAAAGCTGCCTGGAGCGGCGAAACGCGTAAGGGAACACTGCTCCTGACCATTGGACGTTATTCAAGACAGCTCCGTTAGGTTCTCAACCCAGGACCTCCCATCTATATGCTATATGTGAACCAGGATCCCGAATCCAACTTGGTCTAAGTAAGGAAAATTTCCCAGGATTCATCTACAAACTGAACACAGCGTGCTGGACATTAAGGTGTCAATTAAAACGGACTGTGAACCAGAATCCATTCCACAGATAAAGACCCGGATCCGGATCCATGCATTGGAACACCTGATGGGTAATTAATTACACTGGTCTTGGTGAAAATTAGACCTTGTGTCCAATCATTATCATATGGACCCTTGCCTTAATAAGGTTATTGCTGAGGAGCCTATTATATGTCCATGAATTGGTCTAAGAGCATTTTTAATAATTTTATTTACATTTGACATGTCAGTCTGTTTTAAGGAATAAATTCTTATATCTTTAGCATCAGTTGTATTAGCGCTGTAATTTATTCATTTTTTTGTACCCTTTGTTCAGGAGATTGACCATCTCCATTTACAGCGGCTAGGAAAAACCACTCATTTTGGCGTCTGTTCATTATATACTTGTTATATAATTTTTTGCATTACCACAGAGGTTTGGCTAACCATTAGTGAGTGCATGTTCTGGGCCCCTTGATAACTATATATAGTAAATACTGCTAGTGCATGGCTGATAATGTAGAATATAGTCCTGTGCAGTATAATGTTACATATATAATGTATAAATAGTACACAGTCTGGAACCAGACACCTAGTTGCGATGGGCCCTCAAGCAATGGGGCCCAACAGGGGTTTTTCCCTGTATCGCTTTTGGTCAATACGGTCGTGTCTGGCCCTGTGCAGTGACTGGAAGGTGGCTAATGATGCACAGAAGAATGGTCAGTTTGATGGTCATGTTAGTGATAGTGGCTGCAGATATAGACACATCACTACACCCAGATGAGGCCATAGACAGATTTAGGAGCTGCATCTGTTTTAGGGCTGGGGCAGGTTTCCATTGTATGATCAATGGTGGTCTACCGTTCCTACTAGATATGAGCGGGTCCAGTTCTCTAGGAACCGGACCCACCTGAATCAATGGTGACGCTTAAGAATGCACCAGTCTGTTCTACCGCCCCTAGTGGGTGGCTCAGTCCTTGCACATTCCACATGGATGTACACAAGGGAAGGTGTTTCCAGCTGTATTTGCATAAAGTCACTGACTGGCAACCACAAATAGATGCAGCTGTGGGCTCTTCTGTGTCATCCTCTTAATAAGCCTCTCAGTCTCCACTTGTAAGATTTGGGGAGGTCTGCATCATATGTCAGCAAAGAATTGATAGCAGGAAGAGGTCTTTTAAACGTTCTTCTTGACTCTTTATGAGTTTTGCTGCTGGAAGCTTGGATGGATTAGAGAGAGTAGATGGCAGATTGTGGTTCTTCCCGTGGACCATGCAGAGGGTTGATCAAGAAGAGGAGTGGTAACGATTATTGTGGGTGAAAAGGTTTCCCTAGAGGAATTTTAGACAGTGACTGAGGCTAAACATATGCTTGCAGGGACCAAAATAGGGACAATCTTAGAAGTCTCAGAGTCTTCAGGGTGGAAAACTCTAGACAGTGCAAGGCCGTAACTAGCGGTGTGCCAGTGGTGCCTGGCACACAGCACATATGCACTGTTGGCGCACACCAATGGCAACACCTACTCGGCTGCTGCCCACTACTGCCAAATGCTAGTTACACTGCCCGGTTACTTCTCACATAGGTAGACGGGCAGCTGCAGCATCCTGTCAGTGACACTCTGGCTCCGCACCTCCCCCCTGTAAGGCAGCCGCAGCACTAAGAAGCAGGTGGATTCTGGGAGAGTTGACGTCTCTCCTGACCACCAGCCCACCCATACAGCCCTGCACTGTGAAGAGCTGTAGTGTCAGGGTGGGAGGGAGAAGGGGGACAGCTTCTGGGGAGGCTGTGGCACAACAGAAAGAGGCCGCTGAGCTGTGTGATAGGTGGATTTTCTGTGAGTGACGCATACACACCTGGGACAGCACACACACACACACACACACTGTGTCTAAGGGCTTTATGTGGTGCAGTGTGTCTCAGGAGCTCTACCTGACGCAATTTCTCTAAGAAGCTTTACCTGGCACAAATTGTCTAAGAGGCTCTACCTGTCATAATGTGTCTCAGGGGCTCTACCTGACGCAAAGTGTCTTACCTGGCGCAAAGTGTCTAAAGGACTCTACCTACAACAGTGTGTCTAAGGGGCTCTACCTGGCGCAAAGTGTTTAAGGGTCTTCACCTGGCACAATGTGTCTAAAGGGCTCTACCTGGCGCAAAGTGTCTAATGGGCTCTACCTGGTGCAATGTGTCTAAGAAGCTCTACCTGGTGCAATGTTTCTAAGCGGCTCTACCTGGCGCAAAGCATCTAAGGGGCTCTACCTGGCGCACAGTGTCAGGAGAGAAGTTTCACTAGAATATTGTGGGTAATTCCAAGTTGATCGCAGCAGGAAATTTTTTAGCAGTGGGGCAAAACCATGTGCACTGCAGGGGGGGCAGATGTAACATGTGCAGAGAGAGTTAGATTTGGGTGGGTTCTTTTATTTCTGTGCAGGGTAAATACTGGCTGCTTTATTTTTACACTGCAAATTAGATTGCAGATTGAACACACCACACCCAAATCTAACTCTCTCTGCACATGTTAAATCTGCCTCCCCTGCAGTGCACATGGTTTTGCCCAGTTGCTAACAGAATTCCTGCTGCGATCAACTTGGAATTACCCCCATTGTGTGGTCACTATGGTTACTGGTGGTAGTACCTATCTGAGACAACAACTAAAACAAGGGGAGCCACAAGAAAGAACTTGAAAAATTGTTCAATCCAGCTGTGGGGAATGTAGCTGAGGTCAAGCTAGATCCGAGAACAAGAGGAACAAAGGACTGAGGCATAAGTTTAGAACTCCAACCTGGAAATGAATTAAATAAGCGGGAGTGGAATGAAGACAAACTGTTCCTTATGGGATTCAACACCATCAAGGGCTATGATGAATAGGGTAACTTCCAGAAGTAGAGTTGGAATCTTGAGTTTGATGATCAAAGTGGAGGAGAGGAAGTTGCCAATGGCACCAGTCAGAATCTAAAAGGGGCAGAAAGAGTAAGGGATCCAGAGGAGTTGTCAAGAGTGGCATGAATGGAACAGCCCAAATTATTTTTGGGAGAGTTTGAAAAAGCTACTAAATTGGCCTCTCCAGTACCAATAAGGATTTATTGATTGCCAGACACTGTGGACAGTTTTGCAAAAGCTGGTCAGAAGAGGCACAGTAATGACATCATTTGTTTAAATTGTGAAGTAATTGCAATAAAAGCTTGCAGAATCCAATGGGGTACTGGTATTCACAAGAGATTCCTGCAAGGAAAAATGGGCTTCACTGCAATATTCCAACAGGTCGCTGCCCCCTGGCCAGAACACAGGTGCATTGAGAAGGAAGCATGGAAAGCATAATTGAGATGCAAGAGATGACAGAAGTGACATAGGCATAGGCAAACATGTAACTATGTGTATTTACCCTGTACTTGTCCTATACTGTCATCAACTGTGTGTTGCTGTTTTCCTGTTTGATTATTTATGTCTGATTATTTATGTACTCTGTAATTGGGCGCTGCGAAACCCTTGTGTATAAAAAGTACCAATGTTCACGGTCATTATTAGTTTCTTCTACCGCTCCCCCAGACTCCTGCACTTTCTCCGCAGGGTGGGAGATTCTGGATTGCATTTGGAAACCCCCCCTCTAGAAATCCTGCGTTTGCCACTGAGAAGTGATGGTATAGCAAAGAGTCACTACAGGATGCAACTGAAGAAAATGCACTGATAGGGAAAGAGTGGCTTGAGAAATCAGCAGAGCGTCCACAGGAACCAGAACCACAGTATAGAGCTTGTCACGATCCGGGTTACAGGACACCATTATTTACCTTTCAGGTGTCTCCTGAGGCTGGCTCAGCGTTTCCAGGGCCGGGTCTCAGTCATGCTGCTGATATCCTCACTTCATGTCTCCTCTCTGCCAGTCTGCAGAAGCTGTCATAAGGAACTCTTGTTACCTGGATGGTGTTTCTGGCCGCCGCGGCCCCCTCCGCTATTGCTGCGCATCTGGTGCTCGGATGGCTCTGCATGGCGTCTCCTGTCAGTTGCGGCCTCTGCCGCCATCATTGTGGTTCAGGTGCACAGGCGGGTCTGCTGACGCTTCTCACCCGCTGTGGTCTCTGCCGCCAGCTCCGTGTGTCTGATGCGCGGGTTGGCGTCCATTGGCTCCTGCGGCCGCCGCCGCCATTACTGTAAACTCCCATGTGGTGCTACAAACTAGATTTCCCTCCAAGTGCCAGTATGGGCGCAGCCATGTTAGTCCTAATCACATGACGTTATTTCCACCAATCCACTGCATTGCTGGACTCTGCCTGATTGCTCATCCAATCCCTGCACTGCTGAGGGTATAAAGGGACTGATCCTGAACCAGGAAGTGGTCAGTGCTTTGGTTGTCATTACCAGTGTAACCTGTCTCTGCTCCTTGTGGTTGTTTATTAAGTTCCAGGTATTCCAGCTCCTGTGTCTTCATTCCATCAGAGACCCGCACCAATCAGCACCTTGCGGTGCAGCCTGACTCTACAGTGTCCTCATTGCTCTCTGCGACTGGCAGTGCTCTAAACACCAGCTTCCAGTGTCTGGCTCCAACGGTGTTCAGCTTCGTGATAACATCGGTGCTCCGCCATCGGTTGTCCTGATACCATCGGTGCTCAGTCATCTATTCTTCAATACCACCGATCCCTAGCGTCACCAGTGTCATTTAACTCTCCTCCTGTTAACACTGGTTCATCTGCACTTCTTCAGCAGTTCTCCATCACCGGTTCCACCCGGCAAACCTGGCAGTCTACGTGTACAATCTACTCTACAGTACATTCAGCCTCTGTACAACATCTGCCGACCAGTTCATATCTCCATTTTATTACTTCAGCATATAGGTGTTGGTGAAAGGACTTTCCATCTCCTAATCTCCTAACCCCTCAAGCTAGTCTTGCTGTGGATACCGCCATAGCCAGATTAAGGGGGGGATGCAGGGCATACTGTACCCCGGGCCCTTCACTGTCAGGGGCCCCCCGGCCAGAGCACACTGACATCATTAGCTTTCCCTCTTATGCAGCAGCAGAACCAGACAGCCAGAATGCGAACAGGACAGTATGCAGTGCAGGCAGAGACACAAGAGTATCAGATTTCATGAACTATCGATGGAGCTTCCCAACCAGAGTAGAAATAGGAGGGTGGAGAGATATGTAAGTGACACAGGGAGGGATCCCTGTGTCACTTACAGCTCTCTCCACACCTGGATGGGAACCCTGTGTAACTTGTTATCTAATGAGTGTCTAGAGAGAGACACACACACACCTCCTAAGTCCTGTCCCAGTGTGTAAATAGTACAGAGGCTGCTGCTATTTTTGCATGTGACAAGATAAATTATAGCTTTAATTTCTCTATGTGTATTTTAAGGTTGTTAAAGTTGTCTTTGTTCCACTACAAGAACATTTTATAACATAGTTGCCTCTCAATTAGGTGGAGCTATAAACAGTGCCCAGCCATTATTACACTAGTAGTTTAAATCTAATATACACCATTGGGCTAAATTTAATATACACAATCCATACCTCATACCATGACCATTCAAAATGCTCTCTACCTGGACTTCCTTCTTACGTTATGATGGCAATCACCTGTATTGAAACATTTTCTTAGCAATTAAATAGTTTAACACAGGTGAATACAATCATATATTAAGAGGGAGATCCTTTTAAAGAGCATGTTGTCCCTCCTGGAATGAGTCATGTTGGGAGGTATGCACAATCTTATACACAGCCACCCCCCTTTCCACTGGGGCCCCCCTATCTAAAGTGCCCCGGGCACCCCCAAGGCTTAATCCGGCCCTGGATACCGCACCTAAGGACATTTCATCTATTGCTGCATCCAGTGGAACTGTGTACTGTTTTTAGTCATTCCTCATACTCTACTACTGCTACTGCCGTGTACCATCTGCACTGTGCTGAATAAATATATATACATTTTATCCTCGTTGTCGTGGTCACACCTTCGGGCATTGGTGGAACAAATCTATCTGCATGTCTAGAAGTCCTATACTGCCGTCCAGGTTTACATACACACCAGCCCCTACAACTGAGGCCACTCCTGGTCAACACCAGCCCTCAGTTGTGACAGTAAGCACTGACCTAATGAATCCAGCCGGAGATCAAGATCAAGCGACCGATCCAAGGCAAGAAAATGCAGCCCACCTTGAACAGCTGGAGGCTGCACTGGGCCATGTGATTCGGTGTTTTCAGTACCTCTCCTCTCGGCTGGATGAGATACAAACAACCCTCCGTGGTTCAGGGGCGTCCAGTGTGCCGACTGCAGTACCTACAGTGGTAACCCCACCTACCATACCCATTTCTGCTCCACGGCCGATATTTACTAAAAATCAGAGTTTGTCCGATTTGTGTTTTTTTTTCTAAGTCCCAACACGGGAATTCACTAAGCACCAATCTCGGCAGTGTTTGGACTATTCGTAATGGTTTTCAAGGCAAAGTTCAGAAATACGAATGAATAGACCATCGGTCAAACGCGGCTGATATTTTATACAATACGGGCATTCACTATTCATTCGTATTTGGGTGTTAGTCTCTGAGTGCTCAAGTGCGGGTCTATTTTTTTGCGAATAGTTAAAAAAAGCAGCAATAAAATAGATCTGCTTTTTCCAGGCGAGTTTGGATAATCATGCACGGATCAGTGAGATCTGTGCATGGTTATCTATGGGAAAGGGCCAGGGGTGAAGCCAGAGGCTGTCCCCTCCATCCAAGGGCGGCGGATGGGGGGCTGATAGCCATGTGTAAAAATAAGAATATTGTTTTTTGTAGCAGTACTACAAGTCCCAGCAAGCCTCCCCGCAAGCTGGTACTTGGAGAACCACAAGTACCAGCATGCGGTGTAAAAATGGGCCCGCTGGTACCTGTAGTACTACTAAAAAAAAAATACCCAAATGAAAACAGAACTCACACACCTTGAAAGTACAACTTTATTACATACATGCACACCTACATTCACACATACTTACCTATGTTCACACGAGGGTCGGTCCTCTTCTCCAAGTAGAATCCATGGGGTACCTGAAAATAAAATTATGCTCACACAATCCAGTGTAGAGCTGTCCTGTTCTGAGCTTGTAATCCACGTACTTGGCAAAAAAACAAACCGAAAACCCGAACCACGCACTGAAAGGGGTCCCATGTTTACACATGGGACCCCTTTTCCCGACTGCTGGGACCCCCCCTGACTCCTGTCAAAGAGGGTCCCTTCAGCCAATCAGGGAGCGCCACGTCGTGGCACTCTCCTGATTGGCTGTGCGCTCCTGTAGTGTGATTGAGGCTGCGCACTGAAGATACAATGTAGCGCATAGGGGCTCCATTGTATCCAATGGTGGGAACTTTGCGGTCAGCGGTTGAGGTTACTCGCGGTCAACCGCTGACCGCAAAGTATTTTTGGCACCAGGACCAGGCGCAGAGCCTGGTGCTGGTTGCTAACATATAAGGGAACCCCTGCCATTTTTCCCCCCATATTTTTTCAACCTGGACCGGCTCAAAGAGCCCGAGGCTGGTTGTGCTTAGGAGGGGGGACCCCACGCAATTTTTTTCTTGATTTTTAACACTTTAATTTTTTTTAAAAAGGTGCACAATGAAGCCCTGCACGGATCTCACAGATCCGGCCGGGATTCCTTGTGTTTTGTCAGGCAGTGTTTTACTCATCACTCCCGTAAAACACTGCCTGACATTACGAATCACATCGACATCGGAAAAAACGAATTTGGAAAAATTGGCAGCTTAGTGAATGATCGTATCAGGATTCAAAAAGTTGCAGTAAAATGCACCCGATACCATTCGAGTTCAAACACCCTTAAAAACGGCAAAAACACGAATCTTTGTAAATATACCCCCACGTCTCTATTTACTGACTCCAGCGAAATTTGATGGGTCTCCAAAAGTCTGCAGGGGATTCCTCAACCAGTGCAAAATTCATTTCGAGTTACAGCCTGGCAGTTTCCCAACTGATCGCACTAGGGTTGCCTACATTATCTCCCTCCTCAGTGGCTCTGCCCTTGACTGGGTATCACCCTTATGGGAGAGATCAGATACCATGCTGTCCTCCTACACAGACTTTTTGGCAACATTCAGGCGCATCATCAACGAGCCAGGTCGTGTAACCTCAGCCTCTTCCGAGATTCTCCGACTATGCCAGGGGTCATGAACTGTTGGACAGTATCTAATACAGTTCCAGATTCTGGCATCAGAACTGTCATGAAACGATGACGCCTTATACGCAGCCTTCTGGGGTGGCCTATCTGAACGCATCAAAGACGAGCTCGCTACCAGAGACTTACCTCCAATGTTAAACGAGCTCATCTCTCTTTGTACTAAAGTGGATCTGCGGTTCTGTGAAAGGGCAGTTGAGTGAGGAAGATCCACATTTCCTAAGTCTACTACTGCTCCTCCTCCTCGTTAACCACCTCCACCCAAAGACAAACCTATGCAGATAGGTCACTGTCGTCTATCTCCAGCCGAACGAAGAAGACGTCTTTCTGAACATCTCTGTCTCTATTGTGCTGCACCATCTCATGTTATTAATGCCTGTCCCAAGCGTCCGGGACAACTCCAAGTCCTAGCTCGTCCAGGAGAAGACCGGCTAGGAGAAACTAATCTCTCCTCATCTTCAAGTGAGTGTAACCTCCCAGTCTCGCTCCAAGTGGCCCAGCGCACTAGGAACATTATTGCTCTATTAGACTCAAGAGCGGCTTGGAACTTTATAACTCAGGAATACGTCAAGCGGTGGTCTCTATCCACCGAGAGACTTTTGTCTTCCATATCCTTGACTGCCGTGGATGGCAGTAGGATTTCTGATGCAGTCATTTCCTCTAAGACTCTACCTGTCCGTCTGAAGGTAGGAGCTCTTCATTCAGAATTAATTTCCTTCCTGGTGATTCCAAAGGCCACTCATCCCATGGTTTTAGGCCTTCCATGGCTTCGTTTGCATAATCCCCAGATTGATTGGAGGACGAACTGTATCCTGGCATGGGAGCTCTCCTGCTCCAAGACCTGTCGTTCCAAAGAGATTCCAGTTCATACTTCGTCTCACAAATCTATCAATGTTCCACTTCCACTGCACCAAGATTCCACTAGTGCTATTCAAGATTGGCCAATACCTACAACCCTCAAGGGTGTCCAGAGATTTCTAGGATTCGCCAATTATTACAGAAAGTTTATTCAAGAATTTTACACCATTGTGGCGCCTATCACGGCCTTTACCAAAAAGGGTGCTAACCCTTCCAAGTGGTCCAAAGAAGCTGTTCAAGCCTTCCATTTGTTAAAGCAGAGGTTCATTTCAGCTCCTGTGTTGAAACAGCCAGATACCAACTCGCCTTTCACTCTTGAGGTGGATGCCTCTTCCGTGGGCGCGGTCTTGTCTCAAAGAGCTAAAGATGGTCGTCTGCATCCTTGCGGCTTCTCCTCCGGGAAGTTCTCCCCCGCTGAGAGCAATTACGCCTTTGGCGATCAGGAATTGTTGGCTATCAAACTCGCTCTGGAAGAGTGGAGATACTTGCTAGAGGGAGTTTCTCACACCATCACTTTTCTAACAGACCACAAGAATCTCCTGTATTTGAAAGGTGCACAATGTCTTAACCCTCATCAAGCCAAATGGGCACTTTTTTTTCTAGGTTCGACTTTAAACTCCAGTTCTGTCCGGGGTCACAGAATCGCAAGGCTGATGCCCTTTCCCACTCCTGGAAGCAAGAAAATGAGTCTGAGTCTACTGACAAGCATCCTATTATTAATCCAGTGGCATTCTCCACGGTAAGGATGGACTCTATGCCCCCAACAGGGAAAAGATTTGTAAAGCCGGCTCTAAGGAAGAAGCTCCTGCATTGGGCACATGCTTCCTGTTTTTCCAGACATGCGGGCATCCAGAAAACTCTTGAATTCATCTCCAGGTCTTACTGGTGGCCGACTCTGAAAAAGGACATTACCGAGTTTATTGCTTCCTGCTCAAATTGTGCCCAACACAAAGTATCTCACCAGTCACCTGCTGGGCAACTGGTTCCGCTATCTGTTCCTCATCGTCCGTAGACCCATTTATCAATGGACTTTATTACAGACCTTCCTATGTGCAACAAGTTTAATACCATCTGGGTGGTAGTTGACCGGTTCACCAAGATGGCTCATTTCATTCCCCTTACCGGTCTTCCGTCAGCTTCCAAGTTGGCTCAAGTTTTCATTCAGGAGATCTTCAGACTACATGGTCTTCCCGAGGAGATAATTTCTGACAGAAGAGTACAGTTTGTGGCCAAGTTTTGGCGAAGTTTATGATTGGCCCTCCAAGTCAAATTAAAATTCTCCACAGCTTATCAACCCCAGACCAATGGTCAAACTGAGAGGGTGAATCAGTACTTGGAGGCCTTCCTCCGACTGACTGAGGAGTTTGTCCCGATCGGGCATACGCAGCATATCGGGGCGCAGGGAGGCGCGCCTAGCCACAGAGAGGCGTGCCCAATCGCACGGAGGCAGACAGAGCGTTTGGCGTTACCTTTACGTGTAATACATCCACCAGATGTTGCTTTTGACAATGACTACTGCGCATGCGTGTGGTCTCCCGTAAAATACAATACTGATATATATAGTAAGGACTACTTTACTAAGGCGTCTCATTACGTGGCATACAGTGCATTATTTAATACAGTATATACGGTACAGACGCAAATAGTACAGCTTACAGTATATGATTCATTTACAGTACTTTATGAATATGTGAGCGTCCAAGTCACGCAGACACGAGAACACATAAAAAAAAAGGTTGGCACTTCCTTCCCATTGGTGTTGGTTTATGCCTTAGGGGACTCGGACGCTCAAACTTGTAATTCAAAGGCACAGTATTTTCCACCGCCTCCCCCTACCCCCATCCCCCTTCCCCCCTGGGAGCCTGCACAGGTCATGCAGTAGACAGGGAGGCAGTTCAGGTTATGTGCAATACATAAACGCCGAAGATCTACAGTACTGTTTTGCTCAGTCAGAATACACTCATTTATACTCATTACCGCTATGTATTTGCATTTAGCGTAAAGAATCGCTCCTGCAGATTTACTCTGATTTATGTGAAACCTGTGTGCACCCTTCCATTGAATGTATTAGAGAGAGAGAAAAAATAATATTAAAGTGAATGTCACGGGAACACATTAAAAAAAAGGTTGGCACTTCCTTCCCATTGGTGTTGGTTTATGCCTTAGGGGACTCGGACGCTCAAACTTGTATTTCAAAGGCATGGTATTTTCCACCGCCTCCCCCTACCACCATCGCCCTTCTCCCCTGGGAGCCTGCACAGGTCATGCAGTAGACAGGGAGGGAGTTCAAGTTATGTGCAATACACATACGCCGAAGATCTACAGTACTGTGTTGCTCAGTTAGTTGCGTCAGAATACACTCATTTATACTCATTACCGCTGTGTATTTGCATTTAGCGTAAAGAATCGCTCCTGCAGATTTACTCTGATTTATGTGAAACTTGTGTGCACCCTTCCATTGAATGTCTTACAAAGAAAAAAACATAATATGTACTGTAAGTGAATGTCACGGGAACACATTAAATAAAAAAAATGGCACTTCAGGACTCAAACCCTGGACCCCCAGCATGGGAGGTGGGAGCTTTCATCGCTAGCCCATGACACCTCATGAGAGATTCACAATTTCATGTGTAAAAGTACTGCAAAGAGCGACCACTACCCATTGGTGTTGGTTTATGCCTTAGGGGACTCGGACGCTCGCATTTCAAAAGCTCTGTATTTTCCACCATCCCCATTATGCCTTAGGGAACTCAGACGCTAATGTACATTTATTTCAAAAGCACGGTGTTTATGCATTGTACATTCTTCCTTTTCAACAATTAGTTGCGTCTCCATACACATACTCCATACACAAACTTGCGTCTGCATACACAAGTGTTTTAACATGTTTGTTTGTGTCTGTATAAACTACAGTATTTACAGTACTGTATATTGAGAACTCTCACCGTCTGACCATTGGTCACCATCTACAGTATTAACATTACAGTCGTCACTGACCAATTGCCAGAGCTGTAGATAAGTCCGCCGCTATACGATCGAAAGTACTGGATTAGTGGAGCATTAGCCACCCAGTGGTGGAGATGTGTAATGCATGCTGAGTATCTAGTATCGCCTCAACGCGCCTGCCCGTGATTAAAGTCAGCAAGCTAAGCTATCGCCTTAGCGTGACTAAACGTCCGTCTAGGCGGAGAAACAGTCAAGATAACGGAGGCTACATCTGTATCTTCCTCCCAAGATGACTGGGTTCAACTTCTTCCCTGGGCCGAGTTCTGCCATAACAACCAATATCATTCTTCAGCCTCTGCTACGCCATTCTTCACCAACTATGGATTCCACTGTAAAGTTCCAGAATTTCAACCGCTTCCAGCAACTTCAGTGCCAGCAGCTGATATCACTCTTCGTCAGTTTTCAAATAACTGGAAGAATGTCCGAGCGGCTCTACTCAAGGCATCTTTTAGATACAAGACGTTTACAGATAAGAAGCGTAGGGCAATTCCTGCCCTCAAAGTGGGTGATTGTGTTTGGCTTTCTACAAAGAATGTGAGATTGAGAGTTCCAAGCATGAAATTAGCTCCTCGATATATCGGTCCTTTTCGAATTGAAGTTATCAACCCAGTGGCTTACAAACTCCAGCTACCTCCGTTCCTGAAAATTCCCAAGACGTTTCATGTTTCCCTTCTGAAACCAGTGATCCTGAATCGGTTCCATTCAGCACTTCCTTCGGCTCCCAAAGTCCAGACTCAACGTGGAGTTGAGTATGAAGTCGCCAAAATTCTGGACTCATGCTTTCGATATGGTCAACTTCAGTATTTGATTGATTGGAAGGGCTATGGCCCTGAGGAACGTTCCTGGACCAATGCTTCAGATATCCATGCTCCTACATTGGTTCAGAATTTTCACTCCAGATTTCCTCAGAAGCCAAAGAAGTGTCCTGGGGCCACTCCTAAAGGAGGGGGTGCTGTCACGATCCGGGTTACAGGACACCATTATTTACCTTTCAGGTGTCTCCTGAGGCTGGCTCAGCGTTTCCAGGGCCGGGTCCCAGTCATGCTGCTGATATCCTCACTTCATGTCTCCTCTCTGCCAGTCTGCAGAAGCTGTCATAAGGAACTCTTGTTGTCTGGATGGTGTTTCTGGCCGCCGCGGCCCCCTCCACTATTGCTGCGCATCTGGTGCTCGGATGGCTCTGCATGGCGTCTTCTATCAGTTGCGGCCTCTGCCACCATCATTGTGGTTCAGGTGCACAGGCGGGTCTGCGTGACGCTTCTCACCTGCTGTGGTCTCTGCCGCCAGCTCCGTGTGTCTGATGCGCGGGTTGGCGTCCATTGGCTCTTACGGCCGCCGCCGCCATTACTGTAAACTCCCATGTGGTGCTACAAACTAGATTTCCCTCCAAGTGCAAGTATGGGCGCAGCCATGTTGGTCCTAATCACATGACGTTATTTCCACCAATCCACTGCATTGCTGGACTCTGCCTGATTGCTCATCCAATCCCTGCACTGCTGAGGGTATAAAGGGACTGATCCTGAACCAGGAAGTTGTCAGTGCTTTGATTGTCATTTCCAGTGTAACCTGTCTCTGCTCCTTGTGGTTGTTTATTAAGTTCCAGGTATTCCAGCTCCTGTGTCTTCATTCCATCAGAGACCCGCACCAATCACCACCTTGCGGTGCAGCCTGACTCTACAGTGTCCTCACTGCTCTCTGCTACTGGCAGTGATCTAAAACACCGGCTTCCAGCGCCTGGCTCCCAGCGATGTTCAGCTTCACAGTACTATCGATGTTCCACCATCGGTTTCCTTGATACCATCGATGTTCAGTCATCTATTCTTCAATTTCACCGATCCTTAGCGTCACCAGTGTCATTTAACTCTCCTCCTGTTAACACTGGTTCATCTACACTTCTTCAGCAGTCCTCCATCACCGGTTCCAACCAGCAAACCGGGTGTAGTATGGTATGCCGGCGGCCGGTCTCCCGGCGACCAGCATGCCGGCTCCGGGAGCCCGACCGCCGGCATACCGACTGCGTGGTGAGCACAAATGAGCCCCTTGCGGGCTTGCTGCGCTCGCCACGCTGCGGACACGGTGGCGCACTACGTGCGCCACGCTATTTATTCTCACTCCAGGGGGGTCGTGGACCCCCACAAGGGAGAATATCTGTCGGTATACTGTGCGCTGGGATCCCGACATTCGGCAACCTGAAGACCACCCGGCAAACCTGGCAGTCTACGTGTACAATCTACTCTACAGTGCATTCAGCCTCTGTACAACATCTGCCGACCAGTTCATATCTCCATTTTATTACTTCAGCATATAGGTGTTGGTGAAAGGACTTTCCATCTCCTAATCTCCTAACCCCTCAAGCTAGTCTTGCTGTGGATACCACACCTAAGGACATTTCATCTATTGCTGCATCCAGTGGAACTGTGTACTGTTTTTATCATTCCTCATACTCTACTACTGCTACTGACGTGTACCATCTGAACTCTGCTGAATAAATATATATACATTTTATCCTCGTTGTCGTGGTCACACCTTCGGGCATTGGTGGAACAAATCTATCTGCATGTCTAGAAGTCCTATACTGCCGTCCAGGTTTACATACACACCAGCCCCTACAACTGAGGCCACTCCTGGTCAACACCAGCCCTCAGTTGTGACAGACCTCTAGCAGCCAGGCTGTCAAGTGCATACAAGGGCTAGTCCGACCCGCATGTCAGGGCCCCCCCCCTGCGCAGAAGTGCAAAAGCATCGCACAGCAGCGATGCTTTTGCATTTGAGGAGTAACCCCCGGCCAGTGCGGCTGGCCAGGAGAACCTCTTCGCTGCCCCTGGTCGCAGTGGCTGCGTGTGATGTCACGCAGCCGCTGCGGCCCGCCCCCCCGCACAGTTCCAAAATGGTGGCCAAACACCACCGTGCCACCCCCTCCCACCCAGCGACCGCTACTGCCTGTCAATCAGGCAGAGGTAATCGCTAGGAAACGACGGCCTTCGGCTGTCCGGCATGCGCAGTTCTGGCCCGATTGCTGCGCTGTGATAAACTGCAGTGAGCGATCGGATCGGAATGACCCCTAATGTGCTTTAGGATAGAGGGTTTTAAATAGAGATACACTCCCTGAAAGGGTAAGTGAGCTCCAACAAGATGGCAGACGGTAGAAGCCAAATAGGGGCAACCACCAATGGTAGCACCCAATCAGTAGCGGATCTTGCCACGGGCAAGCAGGACTTTTGCCCGGGGCGCCGCCTTCCGGAGGGCGCTGGCGCCGTCCGGAGGGCGCCGCACCAGGGCAAGATCCGCTGCTGCTGTGCCCCCCGCTGCCCGCTGCCCCCCGCTGCCACTGGCCGCTGTGAAGGGAAACTAGACGCTACGCGTCTAGTTTCCCTTCGTGGAGAGGTCCTTTACTGTGCGTGCGTGATGACGTCATCGCGCACCGCACAGCAAAGGTCCTCTCCACGAAGGGAAACTAGACGCGTAGCGTCTAGTTTCCCTTCGTGGAGAGGACCTTTGCTGTGCGGTGCGCGATGACGTCATCGCGCACCTCACATCAAAGGACCTCTCCACGAAGGGCTTCACAGCGGCCAGCGGCAGCGGGGGGCAGCGGCCAGCGGGGGGCACATTTCAGAGTGCTACAGTAGTCTATACAGGGGGCGTAAATGACCACGCCCCCTGTACGAAGCCACGCCCCCCCCCTTGCCGCCCAGGTCGCACAAAGCCCCAGATCCGGCCCTGCACCCAATGGAGCTATGCTGGATTGCAGGGGCCATCATAAAGAAGACCGGACTAGGCAACGAGGATATGCTTTACTATAATTACTTTTAAATTCAAGGTCATGTGTCAGAGTACCTGGGTTTTGGGAATCCGGACTTGCGGCTTGAGGCTCGGTGTCGGAAGCCTCTGACAGGATTATCCAGGCAGGCTGAATGAAGGTCTTTTTCATAGGTCTCCCACGGAGGTACTGCTGTTGCTGTAGTTTGTAATAGCAATGGATTGGCAGGACTCGACTGCCCGAGAGCGAACGCCTGGCAGAACCCCGGAAGCAGGAAGACTGATGGTTGGGACGAACTGAGGTTTGCTGGGAGTGAAGGGTAACAGGAGGACCAGCAACATGCCGAGGTGACCAGGCGAAATCCAGCGAATCGGAAGAAATTCAGGAAACTAGATGCTATAATAGCATAGCTGTGGAGCACAGAGAACTAACACACACAAGGCTGTGTGAAAGACGTTGCACTGGCGATCTCTTACCCAGAAAGCCTCAGATTTATACCTGCAGGCTGTTTCTTATTGGCTTTGCTAGCCTTGCTGGTCACTGGATGATTTGGGTCAGCTGACCCTTCCAAGATGGCGGCGCCCATGCCACAACTCTGCAGCTAGAAGCTGCACACATGCTTGCTGCTGCCTCTGACCCCTGGCCTTCCAGACCCACCTGCAAGCTGTACCCGCCGACAGCAGCCTGCGCCCCCTCCGGAAGGACCACGCCAAAGCGTCCGGACGGGTAAGTACCGGTGCTCCCGGAACCCGATCCGCCAGACAGTGACATTATGTAGTCAATCAACTTCAGGGCATCACTATGGTCACAGAATGTGCCCCAAATAATGCTAAGATTTTTGTCATAAAATCATTATTTTGGAAGAGGCTCATCGATGGCAATTGGATAATCTGGGAAGGTACATTTAGCAATTTAGATAATATAATAATCTACATTAATACAAATGTTCTTAACCTAGAAAATATTTGCATGAGAAGCCTTTGTGAAAGGGATGACATTACTTAGATGGACACGCAACCATACACATTAACAGTATTATTCTGGGAAGTAGTGATCAGCAGCTAAAGTGTTTGATCACTATTACTGGGATTGTGTTTATGTTATAATCCTTTTATTTGTATAATGGGTGAAGTTCTCATCCAACCGCAGAACGTTCTTTTCCAGGTGGTTTGTAGGTAACTATTAGTAGCGCTGTTCTCCTTGGAGAGTAATGGCTTCCTTCATGCTGATCCCCCATGCACACTCTTATTCTCTATTATATCTTCTGCTCATCTTTAGTAACACTCCCACTGATGTAATACCTTCTTTCAACTTTATACACATATTAGGACATTTATCAAGCTCTAACAAGGTGTATTACTGCTTTGCTATTGTGGCCTTGGTGGGTGTGGTTCATCAAATCGACAGTGTCTAGGTCGACCACTATAGGTCGACAGTCACTAGGTCGACATGGATGGAAGATCGACAGGGTTTCTAGGTCGACATGTGCTAGGTCGACAGGTCTAAAGGTCGACATGAGGAATTTATTTTGTGTCGTTTTCTTCGTAGAGTGACCGGGATCCCAAATTAGTGCACCGCGTTCGCTCGCCATGCTTCGGGCATGGTGCCTTCGCTTGGCACACTTTACCGTTCCAATCGTAGTCCACGTGGATCGTTAAGTATGAAAAAATTTAAAAAAAGAAAAAAATGTGAAAAACTCATGTCGACCTTTAGACCTGTCAACCTAGCACATGTCGACCTAGAAACCCTGTCGACCTTCCATCCATGTCGACCTAGTGACTGTCGACCTATAGTGGTCGACCTAAACATTGTCAACCTAGACACTGTCGATCTTCAGACCGGATCCCGGCCTTGGTGATGTACTAGGAACACAATAGAGTCACAATAGAGTTCCTTTTCGAACACGCAACCTTGTGTAGGGGGGTGGTCTTCTGTATGCCGGCGGCCGGCCTCCCGACGTCCAGCATCCCGGCGCCGGAATCCCGACCGCCGGCATACCGACATATATTCTCCCTCTTGGGGGTTCACGACCCCCCTGGAGGGAGAATAAATAGCGTGGCGCGCGTAGCGCCCCACCGTGCCCGCAGCGTGGCGAGCGCATCGAGCCTGCAAGGGGCTCATTTGCGCTCGCCCAGCTGTCGGTATGCCGGCAGTCGGGATTCTGGCGCCAGTATGCTGGTCGCCGGGACCCGGTCGCCGGCATACACTACTACACCCGTGTAGGTGTATACCTTACTTGTAGAGTCTGATGAGCGCGTAGGATGCACAGTGGACGTTTTCTCAGAAGAGACTTGTTTTGACCAAATATGTGTTAAAGGCGATACTGCTCTGTATTTGTCTATGTAAAGGTTACACATCCTACTGCATGGTTATACAGTCCATCCGGAAAGTATTCACAGCGCTTCACTTTTCCCACATTTTGTTATGTTACAGCCTTATTCCAAAATGGAATAAATTAATTTTTTCCCTTAAAATTCTACACACAATACCCCATAATGACAACGTGAAAAAAGTTTTTGGGAGATTTTTGCAAATTTATTAAAAATAAAAAACGAAGAAATCACATGTACATAAGTATTCACAGCCTTTACACAATACTTTGTTGATGCACCTTTGGCAGCAGTTACAGCCTAAAGTCTTTTTGAATATGATGCCACAAGCTTGGCACACCTATCTTTGGTCAGTTTCGCCCATTCCTCTTTGCAGCACCTCTCAAGCTCCATCAGGTTGGATGGGAAGTGTTGGTGCACAGCCATTTTCAGATCTCTCCAGAGATGTTCAATCGGATTCAAGTCTGGGCTCTGGCTGGGTCACTCAAGGGCATTCACAGAGTTGTCCTGAAGCCACTCCTTAGATATCTTGGCTGTGTGCTTAGGGTCGTTGTCCTGCTGAAAGATAAACCATCGCCCCAGTCTGAGGTCAAGAGCGCTCTGGAGCAGGTTTTCATCCAGGATGTCTCTGTACATTGCTGCATTCATCTTTCCCTCTATCCTGACTAGTCTCCCAGTTCCTGCCACTGAAAAACATCCCCACAGTATGATGCTGCCACCACCATGCTTCACTGTAAGGATGGTATTGACCTGGTGATGAGCGGTGCCTGGTTTCCTCCAAACAAGACGCCTGGCATTCACACCAAAAAGTTCAATCTCTGTCTCATCAGACAAGAGAATTTTGTTTCTCATAGTCTGAGAGTCCTTCAGGTGCATTTTGGCAAACTCCAGGTGGGCTGCCATGTGGTTTTTACTAAAGAGTGGCTTCCGTCTGGCCACTATACCATACAGGCCTGATTGGTGGATTGCTGCAGAGATGGTTGTCCTTCTGGAAGGTTCTCCTCTCTCCATAGTGGAATGCTGTAGCTCTGACAGATCTGACAACCGGGTTCTTTGTCACCTCCCTGACTAGGGCCCTTCTCCCCCGATCGCTCAGTTTAGATGGCCGGCCAGCTCTAGGAAGAGTCCTGGTGGTTTCAAACTTCTTCCATTTATGGATGATGGAGGCCACTGTGCTCATTGGGACCTTCAAAGCAGCAGATATTTTTCTGTACCCTTCCCCAGATTTGTGCCTCGAGATAATCCTGTATCGGAGGTCTACATACAATTCCTTTGACTTCATACATGGTTTGTGCTCAGACATGCACTGTCAAGCGTGGGACCTCATATAGACAGGTGTGTGCCTTTCCAAATCATGTCCCAGTCAACTGAATTTACCACAGGTGGACTCAAATTAAGCTGTAGGAACATCTCAAGGATGATCAGTGGAAACAGGATGCACCTGAGCTTAATTTTGAGCTTCATGGCAAAGGCTGTGAATACTTATGTACATGTGATTTCTTAGTTTTTTATTTTTAATAAATTTACAAAAATCTCAAATAAACTTCTTTCATGTTGTCATTATGGGGTATTGGGGATAATTCAGAGATGATCGCAGCAGCAAATTTGTTAGCAGTTGGGCAAAACCATGGGGATCATTCAATTTTGTGCAGATTCTGAGTAGCTCTGGACTTACTCAGCGCTTGCGATCACTTCAGTCTTTTTTTATTTTTTAATTCTTTATTTTTCATTTTGCAAATTGAAACAATTTCCATGTATTTCAGCATATATGTCAAAAAAATAGAACTTAGACAGTAGTCTCATAGCATAGTGACTGTAGTTACAAAGATAGCAACAAAGAAAAAAGGGTTAACAGATACATATGGTTAATGGCAACTATAGCATTGAGCGTCGAAGGGATTTGAATCCCTAGATATGTAATATGGGATTTCTGCCATGTGAATTGAAATGACTGCGCCAAGAGAGAGGCCGTTGCAGGTGGGAGCGTAATATTCATTGCCATAGATTTAGAATAATTAATTTTAAAATTTGATAGGTTTCCGAATCGCGTAAATTCTTTCATAAGGCTGGGTAGAGAAATCAAAGGATTTGTTATGACCGCCAATAAGTCGTCTGCGAAGAGGGCCAAGCGGTGGTCAACCTTACCTACCTGCAGGCCTGCAATGTTAGGGTTGCATCTGATCGCACGGGTCAGGGCCTCCATACATAGGGCAAAAATTAGAGGTGACAGCGGGCAGCCCTGGCGCGTGCCATTGGATATCGGTATTGGTTCAGAAAGAACGCCATTCACCCTAACCCGAGCTGATGGAGCTCTATACAATGAGAGAATCCTCTTCAAGAAAACATCTCCTAGACCCAGGCGTCTGAGCACCGCCTCCATAAAGTCCCAGTCCACCCGATCAAAGGCCTTTTCCGCATCTGTGGAGAGGAGCATGAGAGGGGCATCAGTTGCCTGTGCGTGCACTATCAGATCAATGACTCTGATAGTATTATCCCTTGCCTCTCTGCCCATAACAAAGCCGACCTGATCAGGGTGTACTATATCTGGTAATAACGGCCTAAGGCGATTAGCCATGAGTTTTGCAAATAATTTGATATCTACATTCAGCAGCGATATCGGCCTATAGCTGGAAGGGAGTGTCGGATCTTTAGAGTCTTTTGGAATGACAGTAATATGGGCACTCAGGGACTGGCCCGACAGAGGGACCGCTGATGATATGGCATTGCAGGCCTGCAGGAGAAGGGGGCCGAGCTTATCTTGAAAGGCCTTATAATATGTGACTGGGAAACCATCCGGTCCTGGGCTTTTACCATTGGGGAATGACTTTAGGGCGGCCAGCAGTTCTTCCTCAGTGAAAGGATCATCTAGGGCCTGTGCAACGCCTGTTGGGAGAGTCGGAAAAGTAATTTCGTCTAAAAATACCTGTATGTTGTGTTTGTGATCTATGCGTGCAGACGATGTACGCGTGGAGGTCAGATTGTACAAAGCCGAGTAATAAGTATGAAAAATCCCAGCTATCTCTGTATCAGAGGCATGGGACAACCCGTCAGCGTCTGTGAGTTTAGATATATACGTTAAAGATCTCTGAGCTCTAAGAGCACGTGCCAGAAGTTTACCGGGTTTATTTCCCCATCTATGGTATTTATGTCGACATTTACGAAATACCCTGCGGGTACCATCGCTGAGCAAAGTATTAAGAGCTTGTCTCACCGTTTGGAGTTCGGCAAAAGTGTCGGACGCTAACGTGGATTTATGTGCCAATTCTAATTTTTTTATTTTCTCTAGTAGGGCGTTTCTACACTCAGCCTTTTGTTTTTTCAGGTGTGTGCCCAGTTGTATGCACTTACCCCTTATCACACACTTATGTGCCTCCCATAATGTTACCGGCGAGACATCACCAGTCGCATTTAAAGAGACGTAATCCTCTATTGCCTTCTCAATCTGGGCTCGGTGAACAGGGTCCCGAAGGAGTTGTTCATTGAACCGCCAGTGCCAGTGTTTGGGAGGTGGATGCCGGAGAGAAAGTGTGAGCGTGACTGGGGCATGGTCGGATAGAGCAATTTGGCCGATGGTAGCTTCAATCAATAGATCCAGGTGGGCATGGCTCACGCAGAGGTAATCTATTCGGGAGTAGGAGTTATGTGGGGATGAGCAAAAGGTAAAATCCCTATCTGAAGGGTGTAGAAGACGCCAAGCGCCAACCAGTTGAAAATCGTGTAAAACAGCTCTAAACCGTCTGGATTCTCTAAGAGTAGTCCTTGGAGACCCAAAAGAGGAATCCAAACGGGGTTCAAGGACCCAGTTAAGATCCCTCCCACCACCAAAGTACCCGCCAGGTTTTGCTCAACTTGCTCCAGGGAATCCCTAAGAAACCGGGTTTGGCCCTGGTTAGGAAGGTAGAGATTCACAATAGTGAATGTCTGATGGGCTATGGTAGCTCTGACCAGAATCCCTCTCCCATCACCTATTAACATTTCTGAAACATCCATCAGTCTCAGATGCTTGGCAAAAAGAATGGCGACACCTCTAGCTTTCGCTCCGGAGTAATCGTTAAAGTAACCATTTAGAAAGTGGCGAGAGCGAAGACCCAGGGAGGCCCCCCTCTTGAAATGTGTTTCCTGTAAGAAAACAACCTCCGCCCCATCAGTATGCAAGGTGTGTAGTAGGCCTGACCTCTTTTCAGGGATATTTAAACCTTTCACATTGTAAGAAACAATTTTTAAGCTAGCCATAATGGAAGGAATGTAGGAACTGACTGGCTGAACGATATACCATAGCTATAGCTCCAGCATATTTTAGCACCAAGAATAACCTGAAGTTGGCGGTGGTATGGGAGGGAAGGGGTGGGTGGGGAAACACAGGAGGAAAGAAAGGAGGACACGGATAGCTTAACGTAGAAAAAAAACAAAAACAAACAAAGACATTTAAAACAACATATTATAGCAATCTCTGCATTGAAAGCCATGGGTAAAAAACTAAGCATCCCATGGTTTAAGAAATGTACAGCAGAGAAGGGGGTCCAAAGGGTGATAACGGGTGCAACAATTTTATGATAATTGATTAAATGGGTAGTTCAGAGGGATACGTCATGGTCAGGAAGGAGATGAGCGAAGAAAAGGGAAACAACCGCCATCTCCCTCCCCGCCACTCAGTCCCATGCAGCACACACGTAACTTCCCAGGCAGAGTACAAATATAACCTCCACCATTAAGAGAGCAGTAAGCATTCCCAAAGCAGTTTAAGCCCATACATTAAACAAACAATAAGAAAATTAATGTGAGCTTTCAGTGAGAAAATGCGAGGAAAAAAGGTGATAGAGTCCGTCATCTACCTTTTAACATTAGCTATATACTAATACCATGTAGCCGTAATGGCCGCTAAACCTCGTGCACGTGCTACGCACTCCGTACGCTATTTGCGTATGAAGACCTCACACAGCGAGCGTACACACAGACAGTACTTTTATAAACTTTAAACACAGAGCCTGATTATACTGTAAGTCTTAGTATTGAGATACTGCAATGATATACCACTGGTTAACCTGGATATTTAAGCAAGCTGTTTGAGTGATTGAGATACTCAGAAACCCTTTGTACTAGCTAGAGAAACACAGACACCTTGCTGAGGTTCCAACACCTTTACTAACGAGATTTAGCTATGTAAAAAGGGAAAATACAGTTTACAGCTTATTCACTACAGCACTAACATAAACACCTAAACAGAATAACTGAAAATATACAATATACAATAGCGTAACAATAACAGAGAGAGAGAGACAGTATGGCAAATACAAACAGAGAATAAGTTGGTTACAGAGAAAAACTTACACACTGGGGAATGATCGCTGCGCAGTCCTGGTCACCAGCTCCATAGTTATTCAGTGATGAAAACCTTTTGTGGAGAGTAGACTGAGCTGGTCCAGCCTGGCTGTTTCTTATATACACAACATACAGTACACTACAAAGGGCCCTGCAATCTCATTGTTCATTGGACACAGGAATCTGTCTTCACATTATAACAAAAGGTCATAGGTTTGTTTGAACAGGTGGGCTGTGACTATTCCAGACTGCTCAGGTGGGAGGGAATCTCAGGACTCACACCACATGTGTAATAAACCAGCAAATACTTTTAAAGTCCATAAACTTCTTTTAAACATAACTATAAGCAGGAGCGATTAATCTCTTTCAAACCAACGCCGGAATGTTACTAATAATATACTCTACCGTTGCATACTAAACACAACTGCTCAAAACCTGTCTGACCCTTCGTATCATGTAAAGAGGAATTCCTTTGTTCATGAACCAGTTACACTAAACAAACTCACTGATATTATTAAGAGGACCATAACCTATAAAATACACTATTTGGATTAACTATGTAACGATCGAGTCGCCCGCCAGACGCACACAAACTCTACCGTAAATGCACATACCACGCGCCTGAGCGCACGTCCGTGGAGGCGCCGTCACGCAACTGCGAATATGCGCACACACGGGAGAGAATGTGCACGTGCAGCGGGCAAGCGCATGGGGTTAGTACAAGGCATGAGAATAACAATATTTTTCGACTTTGACAAAGGATATCACAAATTAGAGTGACAAATGCAGTCACGAGGTTTCAGAGGCATCATCAGTCCTGCCGGCTCGATTGCATCATCTGGAGTTGCTCACTTTTTTCCAGGGCTCCCTGCGGGGGAGTGATGTAGTGGGAAGTTGCAGGGGGTCCGTCCAATTTGGCAGTGATATGAACGGTAGTCCCAGTGCAGAGCAGAACGATGGGACGTCTTCATAATCCTCAAGAACATAATGTGTCCCATCGCGGGTCACTTGGACACTTAAAGGAAACCCCCAGCGGAACCTGATATCCTTCTTCCAAAGAGCTTCTGTGAGGGGGTGGAGAAGACGCCTCTGCTGTAGGGTCGCCCATGAAAGGTCCTGAAAAATCTGTATGTGATGGCCATTAAAGTCTATGTTCGAGGCCTGTCTGGATTTCTGTAGGATAGTCTCTTTCACCTGAAAATAATGCAGACGGCAGATGATGTCTCTAGGCCTTTCTGTGGGCGCTCCTTTCAGTTGGAGTGCCCGATGCGCTCTGTCAAACATTATTTGAGAGCTGGGGTCGGCACCAAGAAGGCCGTTGAATATTGTAGATAATGCCGCAACCAGGCGCTGAGGAGGTACATCTTCTGGTAGACCTTTGACCCTCAGGTTATTCCGCCTACCCCTGTTATCTATATCATCCAATCTACGTCTCATTTCAGTGGTGGTACGTGAGTATCGGTATACAAGATCATGTAAGTCAGCGAGCTTAGAATCTGTTTCATCCCTGTGGTCTTCTAGGTCAACCACTCTATTCGCTACTTGTGTGAGATCAGATTGGATGATGGAGAGACTTGCCTGTAGAGAATCGTGAATCCGTTTCTCCATGCTGGATAAATCCTGCTGAATGTCTTGGCGAGTCGGAAGAGAGCATAGCTGTATAAGTACTGCCGCCATGTCGGCGGAGTCTTTACTGGCAGACCCAGATTGGCGTTTTTGGTGGGAAGAAGTCGGGGCCCCATTATCCTCCATGATGTTCGATGTCAAGGATTTAGAGAGGAGCGTAGAGGCAATGGGGTCGGGTACGGGAGTGCCAAATAAAGTACGGAAGGCTGCAGCTTGTGAGGTTGCGGATTTAGCTTTTGATGATTTGCCAGAGCGGCGCCGCCTTGCCATTTGTCTGAGTAGAGAGAACAGAATCCAGAACAGTGCCTCGTGGAAGGAAATATTAGGACATATCCCAGTAGGTATTGCACCACATTATCCCCTCTGTGCGGCTTGGTCACATTATAGCAGAATATACATCAGGCAGGCATCGGTGGGTGCTGGAGTCAGCAGCATGACAGTATATAGAGGAAGGTAGGCTATGTCTTCCAGCTGATATTCATACAACCCAGGTAAGCAGGCTGTGTTGGTGCTGGTGACCGCCAGGAAGATGGCCACCGCGGAGCAGCAGGGGAGGCAGCCCACACGGTGAGCTTCAGCTAGGCTCCCTAAGCAGGACACAGCTGTGGGGAGAGTCCTCGGGGAGCAATCGAAGGGCTCAAGGCAGTGTCAAGGCGGCAGGGAGTTTCCGCGGGTGGCTACAGCGGTTAGTTGTGGGGTGGGTGTCCCGGAGCTCATGACCCGGCCACTGCTCGAACCAGAGGTACCGGTTTCCGGAGCTCGACTAGGCCGGAAGTCGCGCGCGTCCACGCTATTGTCTCCCGGCTCCGGGAGTGTGGGGAGCAGTGGGGGGATTGCAGGATAGATGCAGGGGGACGGAGGGCACAGGGGAGGGTGAAAAAGGCTTTTTGTATGAGTGCAGGCAGGAGCCTTTGAGAAGTGCAGCCTCTTCTGTTGCCAGCCAAGCCACGTCCCAGACTTTTCTATAATGAGGGGGCACCACTGTAATCTTGTAGCAGCAGATCGCTTACCCCCCACTGGAGATGCAGCTCTTAGATACTCTGCAGCAGTCCCCCGGCCTCCACTGTGTGCCCCTGGCTCCAGGCGCCAGCTGAGAGCTTCCTCCAAAATGGCCACCGGGCCACCCGCGGCCCCGTCAGCCTCCGGCGGCCCCAGCGATCCCAGACACCCGCAATAGCCGGCGGCGGCAGGAGACGTTCCCCCAGCAGGTCCCGCAGTGAGTAGGGCTCCAAAGGGCAGGGGAGAGGTGTGTGATGTTTTCCCGCGGCCCTGGAAGTGCGCGCCGGCCCGGGAGAGTAATCTAGGCCCCGGTTTGGTGGCCGTCTGTAGGCCGCAACCCGCGGGAGCTCCACGTGCTGCTCCCCGATTGCGTGGCGTCTACAGGGCACACCAGAGGGGTCAGGACAGCCTGGGGGGCCCTGTGATAGGAAAAGGGCATGCAGGAGCAGGTTGGAGGGTTTATAAGCCCCAGATCTCCGGAGTTCTCCTAAAGTGCTGCTGCCTCCTTTAGCAGCCAGGCCACGCCCCCCACTTCAGTCTTTTTGGTATCGGAATTGACGTCAGACACCCACCCTGCAAACGCCCGGACACGCCTGTGTTTTCCCTACCACTTCCAGAAAATGGTCAGTTGACACCCATAAACGCCCTCTTTCTGTCAATCTCTTTCTGTCAATCTTGCGTTTGGCTGTGTGAATGGATTCTTCGCTAGATCCATTGCACAGGAACGATGCTCTTTGTACTCGTATGATGCGCGTGTGCATGCGCAGTTTTGCCATTTTTTTACCTGATCGCTGCGCTGCGAAAATCTGCAGTGAGCGATCAACTCGGAATGACCCCCCCATGTGCACTGCAGGTGTGGCAGATATAACATTTGCAGAGAGAGTTAGATTTGGGTGGATTATTTTGTTTCAGTGCAGGGTAAATACTGGCTGCTTTATTTTTACACTGCTATTTAGATTTCAGTTTGAACACACCTGTGGCTGGAGACTCTGGTGGCCACATTGTTAATGGCGGCCACGGCACGTAAGGGATTAACCCCTAAGTGCCCAGTGCCATTTTGAGGACAATAGGCGCTTGGCGTCACTGTTAAACATACTTACGGTGCTGGGCGTGGACTGTTTAAAAATATGTTTAATGATGTGTTAACATGTACGAATCCTGAATTGTAGATGCAGGAAGGAAGAACATTTGTTTGGGAGATCAAATACAATGGATGGAGTTTAAGATGACACCAAACGTTGTGTGACAGGAAGGAGGAAATTGCTTTTTTGCACCTATATCCTTTTAAAATGTAATTTATTTATTTATATTTTGTAAGATATCCTGATTGGATGGAAAGGACTGTGGTTTGTGGTTTTACTGGATAAAAAGAGGACTGTGAGCTTCAGAGGTATTCTACCATTTTCATTCTGCTGTAACATCTTGCTGTATTGCTGTTGCCCCTAGCAATAGAGACTAGTCAGACGACCGCTTCATCTTGTGACCTGCATGGCTAGGCAAAACCTAGCTCCGTTCATCGGCTGTCCAGGGTGTAATCAGCGTCTCCAAGCTCCGCCTTCGGCCTGCTACCGTGCTGTGCTTGGGCAAGCAACGTTTGGGGATTCGTCAACACCACACAGGGGTGGTAAGGCGGCGTGTCGACGCATACAGAGAAGAACCGTGGTTCCAAACGCCACGGCAGGTTAGAAGTTTGGTGGTGGCAGCGTAAACCCGCCCACTGCACAGTGGGTGGAGTCAAAAACAGGCATTTACTGATGGTAAGCGGGAATCCCCTATGAGGCCAGGTCCCGGGTGACTTAAACATCCATTCTGTGTACTGGGGACGGGACGCGAAAGCGTTGAGGGCTTTCGTATGGGACTGTCCGGTCACAACACCCCACCCAAATCTAACTCTCTCTGCACATTTAATATCTGCCCCACCTGCAGTGCACATGGTTTTGCCCAACTGCTAACACGTTTGTTGCTGCGATCAACTCTGAATTAGGCCCATAGTTTGAAGAATTTTGAGGGTAAAAATGAATTTATTCCATTTTGGAATAAAGCGGTAACATAACAAAATGTGGAAAAGTGAAGCGCTGTGAATACTTTCCAGTTGCACTGTATATAATCGAGGTGTATTTATCATACGATAGGTCAGTGGATAAATAAGAGCTGGACTGGAAATCAATCAGTTCTCTGAAGAAATTGCATGCACAGCAAAGAAATGCATCAGGTGTTTTATTTCTATTTATGAAGCGTTGTTTGGTCGCCAGAATCTCTTCACATCGCTGACCAGGAGGCTCATCATCTGTTATTCTGGAACATGCACAAATGACTTTAGTAAAGCAACATTTCAGAGGAAATAAGAAGATTTAGTGTATACATATTACCGGATATCCTTTGGAGGCAGCAAGCATCAGTAACACCAGGAGCTTGCTCTTTTACATTACTTACAAACATTAATCAGGGCCTAAGGCCCTTATTCCGAGTTGTTCGCTCGTTCTTTTTCATCGCATCGCAGCGATTTTCTGCAAACTGCGCATGTGCAATGTTTGCACTGCGACTGCGCCAAGTAAATTTGCTATGCAGTTAGGTATTTTACTCACGGCATTACGAGGATTTTTCTTCGTTCTGGTGATCGGAGTGTGATTGACAGGAAGTGGGTGTTTCTGGGCGGAAACTGGACGTTTTATGGGAGTGTGTGAAAAAACGCTGCCGTTTCTGGGAAAAACGCAGGAGTGGCTGGAGAAACGGGGGAGTGTCTGGGTGAACGCTGGGTGTGTTTGTGACGTCAAACCAGGAACGAAACTGACTGAACTGATCGCAGTGGAAGAGTAAGTGTCGAGCTACTCAGAAACTGCAAAGAAATTTCTATTCGCAATTTTGAGAATCTTTCGTTCGCAATTTTGATAAGCTAAGA
Source organism: Pseudophryne corroboree (assembly GCF_028390025.1). NCBI lineage: Eukaryota > Metazoa > Chordata > Amphibia > Anura > Myobatrachidae > Pseudophryne > Pseudophryne corroboree. The sequence continues at coordinate 13,396,300 of NC_086445.1, read as the reverse complement.
TTCACTCCCAGTAGGCGGCGGCTTAGCGTGTGCAAAGCTGCTAAAAGCAGCTTGCGAGCGAACAACTCGGAATGAGGGCCTAAGTACAGTCATTCACCACCCCCTTAAAGGAAGCAATTAGTCTGCTCCTAAGTTATTGAACTGTACAGTGTCTCACTAACTACGGAAAGTAAACCTGTTTAGCCAGCATTGCCTAAACAATGACTAATAAACAGGAGAGTCAGGACATTAAGAGTTCTTTATACCTGCAGGACATAGTAATCTACTACAGTTGAAGATATATAAGATATATTACAATATAACAGCTGACGGCACACAAAGGAGATACAGGGATCAGGGATGAGAGGTTGAAGAGCCTTCGCTGATATAGACAGTGTGAAAATTCTAAGTGTGACGATTACAATTTTAGAAACCATAAGGCGCTCATAACTTTATTGTGATTACATGAACCTTTTCTTTAAGCTAGCTTATCACTAAAAAAAACAACACCACACACTGAAATAAAGACACGGACACGGTAGCTGGAGTTAAAGGTCAGACGATGTTTATTGATCGCTGACCAACTCTTTAAACTATAATTGTGATCGAATTAGAATTGATTTTGAATATAGATTTCAATTTAGCTTGGAGGATGGCAAACAGAAAGTCGCTACCAAACACCAGCACCAGTCACCTAGATGAAAACCACCAAACCAAGGAGGGGAGTACCAGACCCCGCCTCCTTCCCGCATAACCCGCATTGTGCTGGCCTCACCCCTCTTTCTCTGGCAAACGTTCGGTTCCCGCAGGGGAACGTCTAAGGGGTATATGCAATAGCGGGCGAATTGGCAAAATAGGCGAATTCCGGGCCGTTTTCGCCTCCAAAAATCAATTCGCCTATGCAGTGCAGTCATTTTTCGCAAAAAAACGGCCCGTCAAAATTCGCCTTTTCTCAATTCGCCTTTTTCCGAATTCGCCTTTTCTGCAATGGTACAGATGCTGCAATTCGCCTCCAGCATATTCAATTCAAGTTTGGAAATTCGCCTGCAGTGCTTTTAGACAGCAAATTCGCGATTTTCACTCCGCCACACTTTGGAGGGTGAAAACAAATAAAAAAAATTTAAACATGTTTTTTTTTGTGTTTTTTTTTTTAGGAATAGCAGATCTATTTATATTAGAAGGGATTAGGTTTTTTTTTTTTTTTTGGGGGAGGCACAAATATTATTTATATATTTTTTAAAATAATATTTTTATTTTTTTATTTTTTTTATTGCTGGAACGGTAAAATCCGGGGAAAAAATGGCGTGGGGTCCCCCCTCCAAAGCATAACCAGCCTCGGGCTCATTGAGCTGGTCCTGGTTCTAAAAATGCGGGGAAAAAATTGACAGGGGATCCCCCGTATTTTTAAAACCAGCACCGGGCTCTGCGCCTGATGCTGGTGCCAAAAATACGGGGGACAAAACGAGTAGGGGTCCCCCGTATTTTTAACACCAGCATCGGGCTCCACTAGCTGGACAGATAATGCCACAGCCGGGGGTCACTTTTATACAGTGCCCTGCGGCCGTGGCATCAAATATCCAACTAGTCACCCCTGGCCGGGGAACCCTGGGGGAATGGGGACCCCTTCAATCAAGGGGTCCCCCCCCCCCCCAGCCACCCAAGGGCCAGGGGTGAAGCCCGAGGCTGTCCCCCCCCATCCAATGGGCTGCGGATGGGGGGGCTGATAGCCTTTGTGTTCAAAAAAAAAGATATTGTTTTTTCCATTAGTACTACAAGTCCCAGCAAGCCTCCCCTGCAAGCTGGTACTTGGAGAACCACAAGTACCAGCATGCGGGAGAAAAACGGGCCCGCTGGTACCTGTAGTTCTAATGGAAAAAAAATACCCAAATAAAAACAGGACACAGACACCGTCGACAGTAAAACTTTATTACACACTGCCGACACACACATACTTACCTATGTTCACACGCCGACATCGGTCCTCTTCTCCATGTAGAATCCCGGGGTACCTGAAAATAAAAGATCAATTATACTCACCTCAACAGGCTCCAGAGATAAATCCACGGACTTGGCAAAAAAAGAAAGCGCATTTACCCGCACCAAAAACGGACTGAAAGGTGTCCCATGCTGACACATGGGACACCTATCCACGATTAAGATCTGTCAGTGACAGTTGTCACTGACAGGTCTCTAAGCCAATCAGGAAGCGCAACTTCGTTGCGCTAACCTGATTGGCTGATCGCTGTGACAGCGCATCGCACAGCTCCCTCCATTATATTCAATGGTGGGAACTTAGCGGCTAGCGGTGAGGTCACCCGCCGGTCAGCGGTGACCGGCGGGTGACCCCACCGCTAGCCGCTAAGTTCCCACCATTGAAAGTAATGGAGGGAGCTGTGCGAGGCGCTGTCAGAGTACAGACGGCGTCCAGCCAATCAGATGAGCGCCATGGCAGTAGCGCTTCCTGATTGGCTGAAGGGACATCAGTGACAGGAGTCACGTGATGTCCCGGCATTCGGGGAGAGGGGTCCCACGTGTCAGCATGGGACCCCTTTCGGTCCGCAGGTCCGGTTGTTCGTTTTCTTTTTTTGCCAAGTCCGTGGATTTATCTCTGGAGCCTGTTGAGGTGAGTATAATTGATCTTTTATTTTCAGGTACCCCGGGATTCTACATGGAGAAGAGGACCGATGTCGGCGTGTGAACATAGGTAAGTATGTGTGTGTCGGCAGTGTGTAATAAAGTTTTACTGTCGACGGTGTCTGTGTCCTGTTTTTATTTGGGTATTTTTTTTCCATTAGAACTACAGGTACCAGCGGGCCCGTTTTTCTCCCGCATGCTGGTACTTGTGGTTCTCCAAGTACCAGCTTGCAGGGGAGGCTTGCTGGGACTTGTAGTACTAATGGAAAAAACAATATCTTTTTTTTTGAACACAAAGGCTATCAGCCCCCCCATCCGCAGCCCATTGGATGGGGGGGGACAGCCTCGGGCTTCACCCCTGGCCCTTGGGTGGCTGGGGGGGGGGGACCCCTTGATTGAAGGGGTCCCCATTCCCCCAGGGTTCCCCGGCCAGGGGTGACTAGTTGGATATTTGATGCCACGGCCGCAGGGCACTGTATAAAAGTGACCCCCGGCTGTGGCATTATCTGTCCAGCTAGTGGAGCCCGATGCTGGTGTTAAAAATACGGGGGACCCCTACTCGTTTTGTCCCCCGTATTTTTGGCACCAGCATCAGGCGCAGAGCCCGGTGCTGGTTTTAAAAATACGGGGGATCCCCTGTCAATTTTTTCCCCGCATTTTTAGAACCAGGACCAGCTCAATGAGCCCGAGGCTGGTTATGCTTTGGAGGGGGGACCCCACGCCATTTTTTTTTCGGGTTTTTCCCCGTTTTTTCCCGTTTTTTAAAATCGCGGTAAAATCCGCAAAATCGGCCGATTTTCGCCCGCGACTCTGGCGAATCCGTTTTTCATTGCATATGGTGAATTCCGGAAGCCACCTTCCGGAATTCACCTGGCGAATTTGGTCGAATTGAAAAAACGGCGATAATTGCCGCGATTTCGCCCGCTATTGCATATACCCCTAAATGTCCAACCGCAAGAGAAGGACACACCTGCCGTCCTTCTAAAGAGGGAGCCCCACAATGACCACTTATGCCTGTGTGACAGCTGGTTGGTAGCGACTTCCCGCCAATCTGGCTTTCAATAGCCAACTGCAAGAACAAAAACCGTAGCTAAAATCCGGGAGGGCGGGCGGGCATACAATGAATGGCAAGAGGAAGTCTAGGAAACTGGCCCTGACCTATATGCTATCCTAAGACCCTCCTATTAAAGCTTGATGTACAACCTTCTAATCCAATAGGAAAAAACCAACAGGGAAAACTGATCTGCCTAGCAACTGCTTAGTCATTAAACAACCAATCACAAAAAGTTGATCTCTTATATGGCCTCAGGCTTATGCAGCCTTCAGCTTATCTAAGGCGCTCATAACTTTATTGTGATTACATGAACCTTTTCTTTAAGCTAGCTTATCACTAAAATAAACAACACCACACACTGAAACAAAAAAGACACGGACACGGTAGCTGGAGTTAAAGGTCAGACGATGTTTATTGATCGCTGACCAACTCTTTAAACTATAATTGTGATCGAATTAGAATTGATTTTGAATATAGATTTCAATTTAGCTTGGAGGATGGCAAACAGAAAGTCGCTACCAAACACCAGCACCAGTCACCTAGATGAAAACCACCAAACCAAGGAGGGGAGTATCAGACCCCGCCTCCTTCCCACATAACCCGCATTGTGCTGGCCTCACCCCTCTTTCTCTGGCAAACGTTCGGTTCCCGCAGGGGAACGTCTAAATGTCCAACCGCAAGAGAAGGACACACCTGCCGTCCTTCTAAAGAGGGAGCCCCACAATGACCACTTATGCCTGTGTGACAGCTGGTTGGTAGCGACTTCCCGCCACAAAGGTTTACCAAACCGCCACCGCCATCCGCAACCAGCAACATTAACCAACTAGGAACAACTAAATAGCCCTTCCGAAAAAGACCAAAAATATCCTCCAGGAAAAACTGCACTCCTTCCGGAGAAAGATGAACCCCATCCTCCTTGTAGAACTGCCTGTTCCTTAGCACCAGTAGAGGATGCCTGATCGCCACTCCACCTATGGCCCTGACAAAAAGAGACACCGCCGAATTCACCTTCTTGCGTGCCTTCTCCAGCGCCGAGAAACGCACCACGCCAATGAAAACGGGGCACTATTTCCGACCAAACAATGCAGACTCCCGGCCAGTGACAACGGATCGCCACCAAATCCGCCTTAACGGACAAGATCAAATCTATGCCCTTCACTCGACCTAGATCAGTACCACCTAAATGAAGGATGATACAACTAGGGCGACCCCAGCGGCGCTCCCGAGAAAAAAGGAGCCGCAACAAATCACCCCACAACATACCTCTAACACCTAACCATCGCAATTGCCTGGACCCAAAAACCTCAGCTGCCCTAAGCGCCATGGGATGCTTTGCCGCCCAAAAAATATAGGAATGGCCAACCAGCCATACATGTTCCCCAAAATTGTCGATAGCTGTAAAAGAAAACATCCTAACATCAGAATTGTGAACATAATACATAAATAAAACACAACGTAACAAAAACCCAAGTGAAGGAGAAAAATCAAAAAACCTCCCGTGGACCTTGATAGAACAGCCAATTGAAATTAGGCCCCCTCGGAGGAAAAATTTTAAAAATTCACTTCACACCCTCGATTCCTGAACGGTAAGCGTTCAAAAGCCGACGAGTAAACACGTTTTTGGGTTAGCGCAACAGGCGCACCTATAACTTATCCAAACGGACATAGGACCTATAGGAGGCCGACTTCCAACGGTCCAGCTCCCGAATAGCCGCAGGGGATGAACCGGTAGCCGCTGCATGGGTAGCCGCCCCAATCCGAAAGGAATGGGTACCGAAGTCCGCCCCCTGCAAGCCCAATGCCGCCAAACATTTTTTGAACACAGCAGCAAATTGAAATTTTGTCAGAGGGTCAACCCGCGCGTGCACCAGCAACTGGTCGCCCCCCGGAGGCCTCAACCGTACATACTCCTGTGTCAACCGCAGCGGGCAAACACCCGTTTCCTCCTGAGCCTCCAACGACAACCAGCGACCCCGACCTGTTTGATCTGTCTTGGATCGCACAATCCTACAGAGCAACAGGCCCTCCTGCAAGCGCACATTTTCGTAAAGTAAACCCGATTCCCGCGACACCTTGCTGCATGCCACCAACTCGCTCACTCGGAAAGCCCCAAAAAAGGCCAGGGCATACGCACAACTAAACAACGCCACCTCGAAGTCCGAGGACGCAATTTGGGGCAGCACACGCAGTAACTCTGCTAGAAGCTGCAACGTCATGGGTCTACGTGAGTCCGCAGGCGCCGGGCGCAACCTAGCCCGACCTTTCAGCGCTCTGGAAAGGACAAAAGACCCCGTGGGGTCCGTCATCCCGTGGAGCCGCGAGTGAAAAGAAATGCCCGCAAGGGCAGATGCCATGGCCGCTTTTGACCTACTGTTTTGGTAATGTTCCCAAACAAAGGTCATCAGGGCGTCGGCCGAGGACTCACCTGCTACCCTGTACCTACGCTGAAAGATCGACCAATCCCGCCAGGCTGCATCATACGCTCTGAGAGTGGAGGGAGCCAGAGCACACCTGGCTAAAGCAGTTAACCCGACTCGAAAATCTGCCAGACAGAAGGCGGGCACTGTAACCCCTCCGCCTCCGCTCCCGGCACCAACGCCCTGAATTTGTCAAATTGGAACCGGGACAATGCATCCGCAATTCCATTGTCAATTCCGGGAACGTGGCGGGCCCCGAAATTAATATTGCGCCGCAAGCAAACTAACACTAGATGCCGTAGCAGCCTCAGAGCCTGCGGCGATGAGGAACGCTGATTATTAATCGCATGTCCTACCCCCAAGTTGTCGCAACGAAAAGAGATGTGCCTATTTGCGAACTGGCAGGCCCATAATTCCAGCGCCACTATGATAGGGAACAATTCCAGCAAAAGGAGGTTCTTGGTAAACCCACGCGTTACCCAAGAGGCCGGCCAAGCAGCAGCGCACCATGCCCCGGCAAAAAACGCGCCAAAACCTTGACTGCCTGAGGCATCCGTAAACAATTGCAGCTGCTTACTGGAACAACAAGGCGCCGGCCACAAAACCTCCCTGTTGAAGGACACCAGGAAAGAGGCCCAAATCCGAAAATCATCTCTGATCTCGCGGGAAAGGTAAACGGTGTGATTTTGCCGGACCGTCCCCGCCGTGGCCCGTTCAAGTTTGCGACAGAAAATCCTACCCATGGGGATAATCCGGCACGCAAAGTTGAAAGAACCCAGCAAAGACTGCACCTACTTAAGCCGAACCCTGCGTTTGCCTAAACAGTCAGTAATTAAACCCAAAAGCTTACGCACTTTATCCTCGGGTAGGCGACAGCAACCCCCCACCGTGGCAATTTCGATACCTAGATAGCTAAGACGAGTGCAAGGGCCCTCACACTTGTCCTGCGCGACAGGCACCCCTAAATTGTCGAACAATGATCTAGCCACCGACAGAATATCCCCACAGATCGAACTGTCCCCCGGCCCCACAAAGAGAAAGTCGTCCAGGTAGTGAGCCACACCCGGTTGGCCGGAGGCGGTCTGGACGCACCAGTGCAAAAATGTGCTAAAACACTCAAACTAGGCGCAGGAGACAGAACAACCCATGGGGAGACACCGATCCACGTAAAATTCGCCCCCTAGTTTGAAACCCAGAAACCGCAGGGAATCCGGGTGCAGCGGGAGTAGCCGAAAGGCCGACTCCACGTCCAATTTTGCCAACAGACCCCCCGGACCACAATCTCGCACCAAGCGCAGCGCGTCATCAAAAGACTGATAACGTACCCTGCACTCTGCTTCCGGAATAGCGTCGTTGACCGACAAGCCCGGAGGGTGCGACAAGTGCTGTATCAAGCGAAACTTGCCCGCAGCCTTCTTGGGCACCACCCCTACTGGGGAAATGCACAAGGAGGGCAGAGGGGGAAAGGCGTAGGGCCCCGCCATGCGCCCCAGGCCAATCTCCCCGTCCACTTTCCGCCGGACCTCCTGCGGGAATTCGCGAACCGATCTCAAATTCTGGCGCGCCACCACGTGCACTGAAATCGAAATGGGCAAACGAAAACCGTTCCGAAAACCCTCCAAGAGAAACGACGCGGTCGACTCGTCGGGGTAAAGGCTAAGCCAGCGTTGCAGCTCGGGAACTAGAATCGGGGAGAAGGCCTTACTTGCCAACTCCCCCGGCCTCGGCGGAAGCGGAGGGCTTACCGCTTGCCGCCGAGGTGCAATCCTTGGCCGGGTGACTTGCACCGCACAACTTACACAAGTGGCGAAAACGACAACTCGCCCCTTTGACGCATTTGCCGTCGTTGTAGGCAAAGCACTTCCCTTTTCCTATCAAGCGGGGGCCCGTAGCCCCGGGCTTCTTGACCGTGACCTCCGGAGTGGGCTTAACCTGCTGCGTGACCTCCAACCATACTTCGACATCCTTAAAACCCGCGGGCAGGATGGGGTTGCCATCCTGATTGCGACGGAACTTCTCGTCGTAATCCCGCCAAGCGGAACATTTGGATTTTAATTACATGTCATGTACCAAAAACAAATACTTAACTAAGTTAGAATACTCCGAGGGCCGCGATTCCGTGTAGCAAGCAGTAAAAACCAAAAAACCATGTAACTAACCACTGGTGAAAATTGCGAAACGCATTTTCCCCAATGCCACCCGGCTTCTTGGCCGCTTCAAAACCCTGTCGCATTTCATCCGTAAGGGTGAATATGTCTACGTACTTCCCCTTCCGGATTTTTTCTCGCATGCGCTTACGCACCCCACGTGTAACTGCCGTGTTGGCGCAATGTACCATCTCCCCATAGCAAGGGGGGTCAAGAGGGACTGCCGGCGCAGGCGTGGCTACCTTCTGCGCCTCCTTCGCCATACGCCGCGCGATTAGTCTAGCTAATTTACGCGGGCGCCGCGGCGAACCTGACGAAACACTGCTAGATGATGAGGAACTACAGGTTGAAATGTGTAAAGGAAGGGTTAGCTCACCGGTGTTAGAAGGACCCGGAACCGCGTTGACCGTTGCGCCCGCCTCCGTTGGTGGGCGCACTTCCCCCGTCGATGTCGCGGCCGTCTGCGACCGTCGCCTCCTACCGGACGTAGCCCCGGAACCCGCCAGTACCTGTGAGGGAGAAACAGAGGGGACAACAGGCGCGGAGGAGACCAACGCTTCATTAGCAATGGGGTGAACCTGCGGGGGAGGAGGCCCCGCCCAGCCGCTCCGCGGCGGAGGGCCGGCGGGAAGCTGCAGGGGAGGACCCCCAACTGAGGTGTACCCGACGGAGTGTGTGAAGGCAGCCCCGCCCCCCGCACCGAAACCCACGGGGTAAGAAGGCCGCCATGCAGTATGCGGCGTGTAGTCGCTCGCCCCCGCAAATCCGGATGACACCGGGGGGAACCGAAGGGGGGCCGAGAGGTGTGGCCAAATTTGGGCTAAATGATTCCCACCGACCAGGGACTGCCCCGGTTGCGAGCCCGTAAAGGCAGGGAGGGGCACCGTGACCCGGGGGCCGCCGACCGACCATGTGGTCTGGAAGCCGGTGCCCGAGCCTGCAAAGTACGGGTAAAATTGTGAAGCGGACGCCAGCGGTATGCCCGCGTAGGTCGCTCCCGTAGCTGCAGGGAACGCCGGCGCGAGAGACCCCGACAGGCCACCGGGGAAAAATTGGCCCTCAGCGAAGCCTTGAGATGCAGCAAACGAGTGAGCAGGGCCGGGCAGCTGGTAAGCCGCCGCTATGGATGATTGAGTCGCCACCAGCTGAAATGCCCCCGGCGGGCTGGGGGACACGGCCTGCAGCCCGACGTACGGGGACCCCGCCACGTGTAGCCTAGCCATGGGTGACCGGGGGCCTAACCCAAAGGCCCCTGATGCGGAATTCCCATCCGGGAACCCCTGCCATGAAACTAATGACGGGGCGGGCGTTGCGGCAGCCCCAACCACGCTCCCAGCCCCGTGGCCACTGAGCCCCAATCCCATTCCCCCATCCCCAATTCTATATATGGGCGCCGCAGGCCCCTCCGCAGGGAGGGGTAAATGTGCAGTGGGGACAGCGCTGGGGGCCGCGGGCAATTCACCCAGCAGTCCCCTATCCAAGTTCCCCCCAGAAGGACCCGTCCCCACCCCGTCCTCCGCCGCCCCATCACGGCCGCCCGGCACCACGTGGGCGCCCGGGACGCCGCTGGGAGCCGCTTGCGGGGAAGGCCCGGCGCTGTCCAGCGCACTCGACGAGGGAGCCGACGCTGGAGCCTGCATCGCCGTGGACGCCGGCGACCGCGCCCCGGCCGGGCCGCGTGTCCCGGCACCACGTGCAGCGCGGCCGCTGGCCGCCTGTCTCCGGCTGACAGGGTAGCGGGCCGTCGCGGCCCGACCCCGCCGAATGGCCGCCGCAGTCGTAGGCAACCTCCGGGGAGCAGCACTAGGGGAGCGGGAGCGGGGGGTGCTCCCAGCCTCCGCGAGGTGGCGGGGGGGGGGGGGCAGAACGTCGTGGACGCGGCATGCCAGGAGGAGAAGGAACAGCAGCTTAGGGAAGCAGAAACACTGTGCACAATATGTTAACTAATAAGGGTGGGGAGGGGAAGGGTGTATAATGAAACACAGCAATATTCTGCAAAACAGCACAAGTATACAAGTCTTGCTATACTTATCCTTCCTGGGCCATACAATGAATGGCAAGAGGAAGTCTAGGAAACTGGCCCTGACCTATATGCTATCCTAAGACCCTCCTATTAAAGCTTGATGTACAACCTTCTAATCCAATAGGAAAATACCAACAGGGAAAACTGATCTGCCTAGCAACTGCTTAGTCATTAAACAACCAATCACAAAAAGTTGATCTCTTATATGGCCTCAGGCTTATGCAGCCTTCAGCTTATCTAGTCTGCACTTAGCCTGTACTTAGGCCCTCATTCCGAGTTGATCGGTCGCAAGGCGATTTTAGCAGAGTTACACACGCTAAGCCTACGCCTACTGGGAGTGTATCTTAGCTTCTTAAAATTGCGACCGATGTATTCGCAATATTGCGATTACAAACTACTTAGCAGTTTCAGAGTAGCTTCAGACTTACTCGGCATCTGCGATCAGTTCAGTGCTTGTCGTTCCTGTTTTGACGTCACAAACACACCCAGCGTTCGCCCAGACACTCCCCCGTTTCCCCGGCCACTCCTGCGTTTTTTCCGGAAACGGTAGCGTTTTCATCCACACGCCCATAAAACGCCGTGTTTCCGCCCAGTAACACCCATTTCCTGTCAATCACATTACGATCGCCGGAGCGATGAAAAAGCCGTGAGTAAAAATACTATCTTCATTGTTAAATTACTTGGCGCAGTCGCAGTGCGAATATTGCGCATGCGTACTAAGCGGATTTTCATTGCGATGCGATGAAACATACCGAGCGATCAACTCGGAATGAGGGCCTTAAACCGGACAAAAACTGAAAGGAGAAAAACTAACAACTAACACAACTACAGATGAAGTTCTTTGCAACTTCATAGCTATGTACACATATATCACTCTGCAATCCTCACTCTGAACATTATGAAATGAAATTATGCTAAGCAACATTTGTAATATTGTGATTTGCATGCAGTTGGAAATAATTGTACTTCACATTTTGCTCAGTGAGGCATAGTTAATGAAGGCATTCTGGGCTGTTGTTTGCATAGTCATATACAGTGTAATCTACAGGTATCACCTTTCATCAGCTCAACATTTACCTCACTGGTAGCCTGTATTAATTAGCCATAGTAATCCTTTAGATGCAATCTGGGGTCAGACGTGCTGGTCAATGTGTGTTCACATACTGTACACAAATTGCTTATAACACTAAGTGTATGATAATAAATAGCTGAACACCAGAAAAGAGGTATTTGAATGTTTAACTTTTACAATTGCAACTGCAGTACACTCTAAGCCTAAATAACTTTATTCTTATTTCAAACACACTGTCACAACTGAGGGCTGGTGTTGATAGCGGGAAGCCTCAGTTGTAGGGGCTGACGGGTACTGGAACGTAGGAGGTAAGATGGGACTCCCAGACATGTGCAGGAGCTGCAGCACCAATGCCAGAAGGTGTGACCACGACAACTGGAGGTGACTTTAATGGTTTTATAAAATAATAAAAGTCATCAAAGGTACAACAGAACAATAACCATCAAAGAAAGTCTCTGGACTTCAACTGTTTTGACACCAGAACTTGAAAGAGTAGTTGTGGGTATTTAGTGAAGCTTGAGAACATTGAAGGAATATAGGAATGATGCTAGAGTTCGCAGGAATAGCTCTTAGCTATAATGTGGAATACTGAGAACCATGTGAACAGAGTTCCGCTGGAGAATAGCTACTGTTAGCCAAACCGCATACTCTGCCGACACAGGGTGCAATAGCAGGAGAGGCAGGCTGCACCGCAGAGAGTTATCACAGGAGAGGCAGGCTGCACCGCAGAGAGTTATCACAGGAGAAGCAGACTGCACCGCAGAGAGTTATCACAGGAGAAGCAGACTGCACCGCAGAGAGTTATCACAGGAGAAGCAGACTGCACTGCAGAGAGTTATCACAGGAGAGGCAGACTGTACTGCTGAGAGTTATCACAGGAGAAGCAGGCTGCACTGCAGAGAGTTATCACAGGAGAGGCAGGCTGCACTGCAGAGAGTTATCACAGGAGAGGCAGACTGCACCGCAGAGAGTTATCACAGGAGAAGCAGGCTGCACCGCAGAGAGTTATCACAGGAGAGGCAGGCTGCACTGCAGAGAGTTATCACAGGAGAGGCAGACTGCACCGCAGAGAGTTATCACAGGAGAAGCAGGCTGCACCGCAGAGAGTTATCACAGGAGAGGCAGGCTGCACCGCAGAGAGTTATCACAGGAGAAGCAGGCTGCACCGCAAAGAGTTATCACAGGAGAGGCAGTCTGCACCACAGAGAGTTATCACAGAAGAGGCAGGCTGCACTGCAGAGAGTTATCACAGGAGAGGCAGACTGTACTGCTGAGAGTTATCACAGGAGAAGCAGGCTGCACTGCAGAGAGTTATCACAGGAGAGGCAGACTGCACCGCAGAGAGTTATCACAGGAGAAGCAGGCTGCACCGCAGAGAGTTATCACAGGAGAGGCAGGCTGCACCGCAGAGAGTTATCACAGGAGAGGCAGGCTGCACCGCAGAGAGTTATCACAGGAGAAGCAGGCTGCACCGCAGAGAGTTATCACAGGAGAGGCAGGCTGCACTGCAGAGAGTTATCACAGGAGAAGCAGGCTGCACTGCAGAGAGTTATCACAGGAGAAGCAGGCTGCACTGCAGAGAGTTATCACAGGAGAAGCACGCTGCCTGCACCGCAGAGAGTTATCACAGGAGAGGCAGGCTGCACTGCAGAGAGTTATCACAGGAGAGGCAGGCTGCACCGCAGAGAGTTATCACAGGAGAAGCAGGCTGCACCGCAGAGAGTTATCACAGGAGAAGCAGGCTGCACCGCAGAGAGTTATCACAGGAGAGGCAGACTGCACCGCAGAGAGTTATCACAGGAGAAGCAGGCTGCACCGCAGAGAGTTATCACAGGAGAGGCAGGCTGCACCGCAGAGAGTTATCACAGGAGAAGCAGGCTGCACCGCAGAGAGTTATCACAGGAGAGGCAGACTGCACCGCAGAGAGTTATCACAGGAGAAGCAGACTGCACCACAGAGAGTTATCACAGGAGAAGCAGACTGCACTGCAGAGAGTTATCACAGGAGAAGCAGGCTGCACTGCAGAGAGTTATCACAGGAGAAGCAGGTTGCACCGCAGAGAGTTATCACAGGAGAAGCAGGCTGCACCGCAGAGAGTTATCACAGGAGAGGCAGGCTGCACCGCAGAGAGTTATCACAGGAGAGGCAGGCTGCACCGCAGAGAGTTATCACAGGAGAGGCAGGCTGCACCGCAGAGAGTTATCACAGGAGAGGCAGACTGCACCCAGAAGCAGGCTGCACCGCAGAGAGTTATCACAGGAGAGGCAGGCTGCACCGCAGAGAGTTATCACAGGAGAAGCAGGCTGCACCGCAGAGAGTTATCACAGGAGAAGCAGGCTGCACTGCAGAGAGTTATCACAGGAGAGGCAGACTGCACCGCAGAGAGTTATCACAGGAGAAGCAGACTGCACCGCAGAGAGTTATCACAGGAGAGGCAGACTGCACCGCAGAGAGTTATCACAGGAGAGGCAGGCTGCACCGCAGAGACTTATCACAGAAGAAGCAGACTGCACCGCAGAGAGTTATCACAGGAGAAGCAGGCTGCACCGCAGAGAGTTATCACAGGAGAAGCAGACTGCACCGCAGAGCGTTATCACAGGAGAGGCAGACTGCACCGCAGAGAGTTATCACAGGAGAGGCAGACTGCACCGCAGAGAGTTATCACAGGAGAGGCAGGCTGCACCGCAGAGAGTTATCACAGGAGAGGCAGGCTGCACCGCAGAGAGTTATCACAGGAGAAGCAGGCTGCACTGCAGAGAGTTATCACAGGAGAGGCAGGCTGCACTGCAGAGAGTTATCACAGGAGAAGCAGGCTGCACTGCAGAGAGTTATCACAGGAGAGGCAGGCTGCACCGCAGAGAGTTATCACAGGAGAAGCAGGCTGCACCGCAGAGAGTTATCACAGGAGAAGCAGGCTGCACCGCAGAGAGTTATCACAGGAGAGGCAGACTGCACCGCAGAGAGTTATCACAGGAGAAGCAGGCTGCACCGCAGAGAGTTATCACAGGAGAGGCAGACTGCACCGCAGAGAGTTATCACAGGAGAGGCAGGCTGCACCGCAGAGAGTTATCACAGGAGAGGCAGACTGCACCGCAGAGAGTTATCACAGGAGAGGCATGCTGCACCGCAGAGAGTTATCACAGGAGAAGCAGGTTGCACCGCAGAGAGTTATCACAGGAGAAGCAGGCTGCACCGCAGAGAGTTATCACAGGAGAGGCAGGCTGCACCGCAGAGAGTTATCACAGGAGAGGCAGGCTGCACCGCAGAGAGTTATCACAGGAGAGGCAGGCTGCACCGCAGAGAGTTATCACAGGAGAGGCAGGCTGCACCGCAGAGAGTTATCACAGGAGAAGCAGGCTGCACTGCAGAGAGTTATCACAGGAGAGGCAGGCTGCACTGCAGAGAGTTATCACAGGAGAAGCAGGCTGCACTGCAGAGAGTTATCACAGGAGAAGCACGCTGCCTGCACCGCAGAGAGTTATCACAGGAGAGGCAGGCTGCACTGCAGAGAGTTATCACAGGAGAGGCAGGCTGCACCGCAGAGAGTTATCACAGGAGAAGCAGGCTGCACCGCAGAGAGTTATCACAGGAGAAGCAGGCTGCACCGCAGAGAGTTATCACAGGAGAGGCAGACTGCACCGCAGAGAGTTATCACAGGAGAAGCAGGCTGCACCGCAGAGAGTTATCACAGGAGAGGCAGGCTGCACCGCAGAGAGTTATCACAGGAGAGGCAGACTGCACCGCAGAGAGTTATCACAGGAGAAGCAGGCTGCACCGCAGAGAGTTATCACAGGAGAGGCAGGCTGCACCGCAGAGAGTTATCACAGGAGAAGCAGGCTGCACCGCAGAGAGTTATCACAGGAGAGGCAGACTGCACCGCAGAGAGTTATCACAGGAGAAGCAGTCTGCACCACAGAGAGTTATCACAGGAGAAGCAGACTGCACTGCAGAGAGTTATCACAGGAGAAGCAGGCTGCACTGCAGAGAGTTATCACAGGAGAGGCAGACTGCACCGCAGAGAGTTATCACAGGAGAGGCAGGCTGCACCGCAGAGAGTTATCACAGGAGAGGCAGACTGCACCGCAGAGAGTTATCACAGGAGAGGCATGCTGCACCGCAGAGAGTTATCACAGGAGAAGCAGGTTGCACCGCAGAGAGTTATCACAGGAGAAGCAGGCTGCACCGCAGAGAGTTATCACAGGAGAGGCAGGCTGCACCGCAGAGAGTTATCACAGGAGAGGCAGGCTGCACCGCAGAGAGTTATCACAGGAGAGGCAGGCTGCACCGCAGAGAGTTATCACAGGAGAGGCAGGCTGCACCGCAGAGAGTTATCACAGGAGAGGCAGACTGCACCCAGAAGCAGGCTGCACCGCAGAGAGTTATCACAGGAGAGGCAGGCTGCACCGCAGAGAGTTATCACAGGAGAAGCAGGCTGCACCGCAGAGAGTTATCACAGGAGAGGCAGGCTGCACCGCAGAGAGTTATCACAGGAGAGGCAGGCTGCACCGCAGAGAGTTATCACAGGAGAGGCAGGCTGCACCGCAGAGAGTTATCACAGGAGAGGCAGGCTGCACCGCAGAGAGTTATCACAGGAGAGGCAGACTGCACCGCAGAGAGTTATCACAAGAGAGGCAGGCTGCACCGCAGAGAGTTATCACAGGAGAGGCAGGCTGCACCGCAGAGAGTTATCACAGGAGAAGCAGGCTGCACCGCAGAGAGTTATCACAGGAGAGGCAGGCTGCACCGCAGAGAGTTATCAAAGGAGAGGCAGGCTGCACCGCAGAGAGTTATCACAGGAGAGGCTGGCTGGACCGCAGAGAGTTATCACAGGAGAAGCAGGCTGCACCGCAGAGAGTTATCACAGGAGAAGCAGGCTGCACCGCAGAGAGTTATCACAGGAGAAGCAGGCTGCACCGCAGAGAGTTATCACAGGAGAAGCAGGCTGCACCGCAGAGAGTTATCACAGGAGAGACAGGCTGCACCTCAGAGAGTTATCACAGGAGAGGCAGGCTGCACCGCAGAGAGTTATCACAGGAGAGGCAGGCTGCACCGCAGAGAGTTATCACAGGAGAGGCAGGCTGCACCGCAGAGAGTTATCACAGGAGAGGCAAACTGCACCGCAGAGAGTTATCACAGGAGAAGCAGGCTGCACCGCAGAGAGTTATCACAGGAGAAGCAGGCTGCACCGCAGAGAGTTATCACAGGAGAGGCAGGCTGCACCGCAGAGAGTTATCACAGGAGAGGCAGGCTGCACCGCAGAGAGTTATCACAGGAGAGGCTGGCTGGACTGCAGAGAGTTATCACAGGAGAAGCAGGCTGCACCGCAGAGAGTTATCACAGGAGAAGCAGGCTACACCGCAGAGAGTTATCACAGGTGAAGCAGGCTGCACCGCAGAGAGTTATCACAGGAGAAGCAGGCTGCACTACAGAGAGTTATCACAGGAGAAGCAGGCTGCACCGCAGAGAGTTATCACAGGAGAACCAGGCTGCACTACAGAGAGTTATCACAGGAGAAGCAGGCTGCACCGCAGAGAGTTATCACAGGATAGGCAGACTGCACTTCAGAGAGTTATCACAGGAGAGGCAGGCTGCACCGCAGAGAGTTATCACAGGAGAGGCAGGCTGCACCGCAGAGAGTTATCACAGGAGAAGCAGGCTGCACCACAGAGAGTTATCACAGGAGAAGCAGGCTGCACCGCTGAGAGTTATCATAGGAGAGGCGGACTGCACCGCAGAGAGTTATCACAGGAGAGGCAGACTGCACCGCAGAGAGTTATCACAGGAGAGGCAGACTGCACCGCAGAGAGTTATCACAGGAGAAGCAGACTGCACCGCAGAGAGTTATCACAGGAGAGGCAGACTGCACCGCAGAGAGTTATCACAGGAGAGGCAGGCTGCACCGCAGAGACTTATCACAGAAGAAGCAGACTGCACCGCAGAGAGTTATCACAGGAGAAGCAGGCTGCACCGCAGAGAGTTATCACAGGAGAAGCAGACTGCACCGCAGAGCGTTATCACAGGAGAGGCAGACTGCACCGCAGAGAGTTATCACAGGAGAGGCAGACTGCACCGCAGAGAGTTATCACAGGAGAGGCAGGCTGCACCGCAGAGAGTTATCACAGGAGAGGCAGGCTGCACCGCAGAGAGTTATCACAGGAGAAGCAGGCTGCACTGCAGAGAGTTATCACAGGAGAGGCAGGCTGCACTGCAGAGAGTTATCACAGGAGAAGCAGGCTGCACCGCAGAGAGTTTTCACAGGAGAAGCAGGCTGCACCGCAGAGAGTTATCACAGGAGAAGCAGGCTGCACCGCAGAGAGTTATCACAGGAGAGGCAGACTGCACCGCAGAGAGTTATCACAGGAGAAGCAGGCTGCACCGCAGAGAGTTATCACAGGAGAGGCAGGCTGCACCGCAGAGAGTTATCACAGGAGAAGCAGGCTGCACCGCAGAGAGTTATCACAGGAGAGGCAGACTGCACCGCAGAGAGTTATCACAGGAGAAGCAGACTGCACCACAGAGAGTTATCACAGGAGAAGCAGACTGCACTGCAGAGAGTTATCACAGGAGAAGCAGGTTGCACCGCAGAGAGTTATCACAGGAGAGGCAGACTGCACCGCAGAGAGTTATCACAGGAGAGGCAGGCTGCACCGCAGAGAGTTATCACAGGAGAGGCAGACTGCACCGCAGAGAGTTATCACAGGAGAGGCATGCTGCACCGCAGAGAGTTATCACAGGAGAAGCAGGTTGCACCGCAGAGAGTTATCACAGGAGAAGCAGGCTGCACCGCAGAGAGTTATCACAGGAGAGGCAGGCTGCACCGCAGAGAGTTATCACAGGAGAGGCAGTCTGCACCGCAGAGAGTTATCACAGGAGAGGCAGGCTGCACCGCAGAGAGTTATCACAGGAGAGGCAGACTGCACCCAGAAGCAGGCTGCACCGCAGAGAGTTATCACAGGAGAGGCAGGCTGCACCGCAGAGAGTTATCACAGGAGAAGCAGGCTGCACCGCAGAGAGTTATCACAGGAGAAGCAGGCTGCACCGCAGAGAGTTATCACAGGAGAGGCAGGCTGCACCGCAGAGAGTTATCACAGGAGAGGCAGGCTGCACCGCAGAGAGTTATCACAGGAGAGGCAGGCTGCACCGCAGAGAGTTATCACAGGAGAGGCAGACTGCACCGCAGAGAGTTATCACAAGAGAGGCAGGCTGCACCGCAGAGAGTTATCACAGGAGAGGCAGGCTGCACCGCAGAGAGTTATCACAGGAGAAGCAGGCTGCACCGCAGAGAGTTATCACAGGAGAGGCAGGCTGCACCGCAGAGAGTTATCAAAGGAGAGGCAGGCTGCACCGCAGAGAGTTATCACAGGAGAGGCTGGCTGGACCGCAGAGAGTTATTACAGGAGAAGCAGGCTGCACCGCAGAGAGTTATCACAGGAGAAGCAGGCTGCACCGCAGAGAGTTATCACAGGAGAGGCAGGCTGCACCACAGAGAGTTATCACAGGAGAAGCAGGCTGCACCGCAGAGAGTTATCACAGGAGAGACAGGCTGCACCTCAGAGAGTTATCACAGGAGAGGCAGGCTGCACCGCAGAGAGTTATCACAGGAGAGGCAGGCTGCACCGCAGAGAGTTATCACAGGAGAGGCAGGCTGCACCGCAGAGAGTTATCACAGGAGAGGCAAACTGCACCGCAGAGAGTTATCACAGGAGAAGCAGGCTGCACCGCAGAGAGTTATCACAGGAGAAGCAGGCTGCACCGCAGAGAGTTATCACAGGAGAGGCAGGCTGCACCGCAGAGAGTTATCACAGGAGAGGCAGGCTGCACCGCAGAGAGTTATCACAGGAGAGGCTGGCTGGACTGCAGAGAGTTATCACAGGAGAAGCAGGCTGCACCGCAGAGAGTTATCACAGGAGAAGCAGGCTACACCGCAGAGAGTTATCACAGGTGAAGCAGGCTGCACCGCAGAGAGTTATCACAGGAGAAGCAGGCTGCACTACAGAGAGTTATCACAGGAGAAGCAGGCTGCACCGCAGAGAGTTATCACAGGAGAACCAGGCTGCACTGCAGAGAGTTATCACAGGAGAAGCAGGCTGCACCGCAGAGAGTTATCACAGGAGAAGCAGGCTGCACCGCAGAGAGTTATCACAGGAGAGGCAGGCTGCACCGCAGAGAGTTATCACAGGAGAGGCAGGCTGCACCGCAGAGAGTTATCACAGGAGAGGCTGGCTGGACTGCAGAGAGTTATCACAGGAGAAGCAGGCTGCACCGCAGAGAGTTATCACAGGAGAAGCAGGCTACACCGCAGAGAGTTATCACAGGTGAAGCAGGCTGCACCGCAGAGAGTTATCACAGGAGAAGCAGGCTGCACTACAGAGAGTTATCACAGGAGAAGCAGGCTGCACCGCAGAGAGTTATCACAGGAGAACCAGGCTGCACTGCAGAGAGTTATCACAGGAGAAGCAGGCTGCACCGCAGAGAGTTATCACAGGATAGGCAGACTGCACCTCAGAGAGTTATCACAGGAGAGGCAGGCTGCACCGCAGAGAGTTATCACAGGAGAGGCAGGCTGCACCGCAGAGAGTTATCACAGGAGAAGCAGGCTGCACCACAGAGAGTTATCACAGGAGAAGCAGGCTGCACCGCTGAGAGTTATCATAGGAGAGGCGGACTGCACCGCAGAGAGTTATCACAGGAGAGGCAGACTGCACCGCAGAGAGTTATCACAGGAGAGGCAGACTGCACCGCAGAGAGTTATCACAGGAGAAGCAGACTGCACCGCAGAGAGTTATCACAGGAGAGGCAGACTGCACCGCAGAGAGTTATCACAGGAGAGGCAGGCTGCACCGCAGAGACTTATCACAGAAGAAGCAGACTGCACCGCAGAGAGTTATCACAGGAGAAGCAGGCTGCACCGCAGAGAGTTATCACAGGAGAAGCAGACTGCACCGCAGAGCGTTATCACAGGAGAGGCAGACTGCACCGCAGAGAGTTATCACAGGAGAGGCAGACTGCACCAGAGGGAGTTATCTCAGGAGAGGCAGACTGCATCGCAGAGAGTTAACACAGGAGAAGCAGGCTGCACTGCAGAGAGTTATCACAGGAGAAGCAGACTGCACCGCAGAGAGTTATCACAGGAGAAGCAGACTGCACTACAGAGAGTTATCACAGGAGAAGCAGACTGCACTGCAGAGAGTAATCACAGGAGAAGCAGACTGCACCGCAGAGAGTTATACAGGAGAGGCAGACTGCACCGCAGAGAGTTATCACAGGAGAGGCAGACTGCACCGCAGAGAGTTATCACAGGAGAGGCAGACTGCACCAGAGGGAGTTATCTCAGGAGAGGCAGACTGCATCGCAGAGAGTTAACACAGGAGAAGCAGGCTGCACTGCAGAGAGTTATCACAGGAGAAGCAGACTGCACCGCAGAGAGTTATCACAGGAGAAGCAGACTGCACTACAGAGAGTTATCACAGGAGAAGCAGACTGCACTGCAGAGAGTTATCACAGGAGAAGCAGACTGCACCGCAGAGAGTTATACAGGAGAGGCAGACTGCACCGCAGAGAGTTATCACAGGAGAGGCAGACTGCACCGCAGAGAGTTATCACAGGAGAGGCAGACTGCACCAGAGGGAGTTATCTTAGCAGAGGCAGACTGCACCGCAGAGAGTTAACACAGGAGACGCAGGCTGCACCGCAGAGAGTTATCACAGGAGAAGCAGACTGCACCACAGAGAGTTATCACAGGAGAAGCAGGCTGCACTGCAGAGAGTTATCACAGGAGAAGCAGGCTGCACCGCAGAGAGTTATCACAGGAGAAGCAGACTGCACTGCAGAGAGTTATCACAGGAGAAGCAGGCTGCACTGCAGAGAGTTATCACAGGAGAGGCAGTCTGCACCACAGAGAGTTATCACAGGAGAAGCAGGCTGCACTGCAGAGAGTTATCACAGGAGAGGCAGACTGCACCGCAGAGAGTTATCACAGGAGAGGCAGACTGCACTGCAGAGAGTTATCACAGGAGAAGCAGGCTGCACCGCAGAGAGTTATCACAGGAGAAGCAGGCTGCACCGCAGAGAGTTATCACAGGAGAGGCAGACTGCACCGCAGAGAGTTATCACAGGAGAAGCAGGCTGCACTGCAGAGAGTTATCACAGGAGAAGCAGACTGCACCGCAGAGAGTTAACACAGGAGAAGCAGACTGCACCGCAGAGAGTTAACACAGGAGAGGCAGGCTGCACTGCAGAGAGTTAACACTGGAGAAGCAGGCTGCACTGCAGAGAGTTATCACAGGAGAAGCAGGCTGCACCGCAGAGAGTTAACACAGGAGAAGCAGGCTGCACTTCAGAGAGTTAACACTGGAGAAGCAGGCTGCACCGCAGAGAGTTATCACAGGAGAGGCAGGCTGCACCGCAGAGAGTTATCACAGGAGAAGCAGCCTGCACCGCAGAGAGTTAACACAGGAGAAGCAGACTGCACAGCAGAGTATGGACACAGGGGAGTCAGGCTGTACTGCAAAGTAGGACACAGGAGAGTCTCTAGTGAAGCAGTAGACTGGAAGACAATTGAAGCACTGCCAATTTCCTGGGTGCTGGAACAGGATATTTATACCCACTGGTGAGCAGGCATTGGCTGACAACTTGACACAGGCACCAGCAGCGCTGCGGATTGGTGAGAAGTTTGACATGTTACCTTATCCAACATGGCTGCACCCATTGACAGAGTTTGAAGGGGAAAAGAACCATGTTCCAAACAACAATGGCGGCAGAGGCCGCGGCAGCAGAAGACTCCACGGCACGCTATACGTACAGCAGCCACAGGAATGACAGCAGTGGCTGCGGTTCACAGAGGACGCCAGACTCAATCTCCATGCGGCAGGACCACGGGTGCGGCGGCGACAGCCGCGATGGGCTGAGAGCGCCACACCAGGCCAGGTGAAAACACTAAGGAGGCCGCTGAGCCGGCGCTGCAGGTAACATAACAATGTAATGTAACCAAAGCATAGTTATGACCCGGGCCTGGCATGCTGAGCCAATCTCAGGAGATACCTAACCGGCAGAAAATGGCGACCAGACACCCGGATCGTGACACACACCATTCACCACCAATTGCTTTTCTTCATTGCACTCCATGGTATTATCTTCAAAGCAATTACATTCTTCATTCTCCCTGCAACCTGTCCCTCTGTACACATTGCCACCTCAATTATCCACTCTCCTCTTATTAACACTCATGAGATTTTTATTTATTATCATACTTTGACAATAACATCCACAACTGGTCTCCATAAAAAAAGTTCACAAACCTCCTACAACTATATTTATCTCTCTCTTTTGCCTCTATTAGCTGGTGACATTTCACCAAATCTGGGCCCCAACCACTTGCGCCACTCGCATTTACCTGATTATCAGCAATATAGAAATCCAGTCAACCTCATAAATGTGCCTTATGGAATGCACACTCTGGGGTATATTTACTAAGGTCCCGATTTTAACCGAGATTACGTTTTTTCTTCAAAGTGTCATCTCGGGAATTTACTAAGCACAAATCACGGCAGTGATGAGAGCATTCGTATTTATTTGGAAGTTCTAGTAAAAAAATACGAATGAATACACCTTCGGTCAAACGCGGCTGTTTAGGTATGAATCACGGTCATTTACTAACCATTCGTATTTGTAATGTGTGCCGTGAAAATGCATTTGCGGTCGTGAAAAAATACAAATCGTAAAAAAGTCCTAAAAAAAAGTAGACCTGCTTTTGATAAGCGTGTTTACTTGTGTATTCAATTATCCATTCGTCACACCTGAATGTTTGGCCCTATAAAAGAGTCCCATGCACATTTTGAATAACTCTCACTCTGAAATGGCTGCTGCTGTGTGTGCTACTGATTTTCTGGTTGCTGGGGGATACCTGAGACTGCTCCATGGGGTACATTTACTAAGATTCGTATTTTCCAAATTCATGTCCAAGTTCAATCACGAATGACATCGACAGTGTAAAATTGCAACTTTTTGAATTGATTACGATGGATTTACTAAGCTGTCGTATTCGGGTTTTTCTTTTGTTCCGATGTCGATGTCATTCGTGGTTTTTTACCTATTTTTACGGCAGTGATTAGCAAAACACTGCCGACTTTTTTTACAATCAATCTCGGCCGGATCTGTGTGATCCGTGCTGGGGTTTATTTATTTTATTTTTTTAATTAAACACTGTAAAATAATAAAAAAAAATGCGTGGGGTCCCCCCTCCTAAGCATAACCAGCCTCGGGCTCTTTGAGCCGATCCTGGTTGCAAAAATATGGGGAAAAAATGACAGTGGTTCCCCCATATTTAAGCAACCAGCATCGGGCTCTGCGCCTGGTCCTGGTCCCAAAAATACGGGGGACAAAAAAAGTAGGGGTCCCCCGTATTTTTAAAACCAGCACCGGGCTCCACTAGCTGGACAGATAATGCCACAGCCGGGGGTCACTTTTATATAGTGCCCTGCGGCCGTGGCATCAAAAATCCAACTAGTCACTCCTGGCCGGGGTACCCTGGGGGAGTGGGGACCCCTTCAATCAAGGGGTCTCCCCCCCCCCAGCCACCCAAGGGCCAGGGGTGAAGCCCGAGGCTGTCCCCCCCCATCCAATGGGCTGCGGATGGGGAGGCTGATAGCCTTTGTTGTAAAAGAAAAGATATTGTTTTTAGTAGCAGTACTACAAGGCCCAGCAAGCCTCCCCCGCATGCTGGTACTTGGAGAACCACAAGTACCAGCATGCGACGGAAAAACGGGCCCGCTGGTACCTGTAGTACTACTACTAAAAAATACCCAAAAAAAGACAAGACACACACACCGTGAAAGTATAATTTTATTACATACATACACACATACTTACTTTAAGTTCCCACGCAGGTCGGTCCTCTTCTCCAGTAGAATCCAAGGGGTACCTGTTGAAGAAATTATACTCACGAGATCCAGGGGTCCAGGCTCCTCGGGAAATCCAGGGTTAATCCACGTACTTGAAAAAAAAAAAAAAAAACGGTGTCCCGACCACGAACTGAAAGGGGACCCATGTTTGCACATGGGTCACCTTTCCACGAATGCCAGAAACCCACTTTGACTTCTGTCTAAGTGGGTTTCTGCAGCCAATCAGGGAGCGCCACGTTGTCGCACTCTCCTGATCAGCTGTGTACTCTTGTCCTCACTGACAGGCAGCACACGGCAGTGTTACAATGTAGCGCCTATGCGCTACATTGTAACCAATGATGGGAACTTTCAGCTCAGCGGTGACGTCACTTTAGGACTTTCTCCTGTTTTTATTTGGGTATTTTTTTTCCAGTAGTACTACAGGTACCAGCGGGCCCGTTTTTCTCCCGCATGCTGGTACTTGTGGTTCTCCAAGTACCAGCTTGCAGGGGAGGCTTGCTGGGACTTGTAGTACTACTGGAAAAAAACAATATTCTGTCATTTTACTCAAGGCTATCAGCCTCCCATCCGCAGCCCTTGGATGGGGGGGACAGCCTCGGGCTTCACCCCTGGCCCTTGGGTTGCTGGGGGGGGGGACCCCTTGATTGAAGGGGTCCCCACTCCCCCAGGGTACCCCGGCCAGGGGTGACTAGTTGGATATTTAATGCCACGGCCGCAGAGCGCTGTATAAAAGTGACCCCCGGCTGTGGCATTATCTGTCCAGCTAGTGGAGCCCGATGCTGGTGTATAAAATACGGGGGACCCCTACTCTTTTTGTCCCCCGTATTTTTTGCACCAGCATCAGGTGCAGAGCCCGGTGCTGGTTTTAAAAATACGGGGGATCCCCTGTCAATTTTTTCCCCGCATTTTTAGAACCAGGACCAGCTCGAAGAGCCCGAGGCTGGTTATGCTTTGGAGGGGGGACCCCACGCCATTTTTTTCCGGGTTTTTCCCCGTTTTTTTAATTCGCGGCAAAATCCGGCAAATCGGCCGTTTTTCGCCCGCGGGACTGTCGAATCCGTTTTTCATTGAATATGGTGAATTCCGGCAGCCACCTGCCGGAATTCACCTGTCGAATTGTGTCGAATTAAAAAACGGCGATAATTTGCCGCGATTCGCCGTGAATTGCATATACCCCTTAGAATACTCATTGTTATCTGAATTTCCTTATTGTGATGTAAACATCTGGAACCTAATGATAATTAAACAATTTTATGTTTAATCTTTTCTGGATGACTTCATTGGGTGTGTATCCTTTAAATAAGATTCAATTACATTAATTAATCCATACACAAAGCCAAATAATGCACAATATTATAATGTTTTTTTTTAATAAAAAACATAGCTTGACTCAACAACAATATTGCACGCTAAGCTTACAAATTTTTAACAACAAATACAACACTAGCCTCAAATATCTGCATAAAAATGTATTTGTCTAAAAAATATGCCTATAAAAAACATTTTAAAAAAGGACAACACACAACAACACACAATAAACAGAAATGCAAAGAAAGCATTTATTTTGTGTAAAAAAAAAAAACAGTTATGGACAAGCTGAACCTCTGAATATGTAGTAAAACTACACATACCAGCATGCACTGCAACAGATGCAACATTCACTATTATCAAAAATAAGGCAATGCATGATGGGACTTGTAGTTTGCCAACACCTGTAGAGCCACAGGTTGCCCAGGCCTGCACGACATCACCAACACAATGTAACAATTAACAAAGTGACAATCAGAATTAGCAGGATTAAATTACAAACAACAAATGACAACACACAGATGTTAACACTTTTAAAATTTAAACAAATACTCACCATCCTGCCTTGGCCGGTCAGAATCCCGGACATGAAGCGCACCAACCACTTCGGGTGGAATAAGGGAACGCACAGGCTCCTCCCAATCCCGATAAGAAGCACGGAAGGGGTGTCCACCCCCGGTTTGACGGGCTGATTTGGCCTCCTTGGCCATCTTTGCCTTGACACGGCGCTTTATATAATAAAAGCGCTTGCGACACGTGTCCTCAGTCCGCCTCACCACACCCTCACTATTCACTGCCGCAATGACTTTCCCCCACAGTACAGACTTCCTACGTGTGGACACCTTGGCAGCATCATGGCCAAACAACTGCCGATGATGCCTCATCAGCTCCCGCACCAAAGCCATGTTTTCAGCATAGCTGAATTTCACATTGCGCCCAGTCTTTGTAGTGGTGCGTGGCTGCGGAGCCACAACACCATCACTATCACTGGAGAATGCAGCAACAGGGACCCCCTCCTCCGCACTAACCTCCTCCACCTCACTCACCTCCTCCCTCTCACTAACCCCCTCCACCTCACTCACCTACTCCCTCTCACTAACCTCCTCCACCTCACTCACCTCCTCCCTCTCACTCACCTCCTCCCTCTCACTCACCTCCTCCAACACACTGACCTCTGACTGGGACATAATCCCGACAAACTACAAATAACACAGAGGGAAAAAAACAGAAAACACACTCCTCCACTACCACTACACACCACACACCCAACACACACACACACACACACACACACACACACTCACAAACAATTACAATAGACTTGGAAAAAAAAACAAGGACAAAAAAGTAGACAAACTTTGAAAAAACTACACAACAAGTATGACAAGACTACTTACACACACAGTACAGCACTCAACAATCGCAAAAATCCGCACCAAATCCACCAAAAACTCCACAAAACTCACCAACTCCTAAAACACCTTCCTCTCTCCTCTCCACTAGCTAAACCCACGAGGTGCGGACGGTTTGGGGCGTTTTTATAGTAATGTGCACAGACACTCCTCCATCACGAATCAAACCAATCACGGACGAGAGTGACAAAAACGAAACTTAAGAAAAAAAAGCGGCCGTGAACGGACAAACACTGCCGTGACTAAAATGTGACGCAGCCGTAAAAAAACACATAACACGGCCGCAAAACCACTAAATCGGCTGCATTCTACCAAACAAAACTACGAATGACATCGACATGGCAAAACACGAAGTAGAAAAATACGACAGCTTAGTAAATTAGTCGTAATAAAAACAAAAAGTTGCAAAATCACACTTTCGATGTCATTCGTGTTAGATCTTTAACCTCAGTCGGCAAATTACGAATTTTAGTAAATATA
The DNA here is from genome assembly GCF_028390025.1 of Pseudophryne corroboree. NCBI lineage: Eukaryota > Metazoa > Chordata > Amphibia > Anura > Myobatrachidae > Pseudophryne > Pseudophryne corroboree. Next base: position 13,368,875 of record NC_086445.1, on the reverse strand, counting down.
CCCCTCTGTTTGTAAAAAAATAATATACATCAATGACCTCCTCATATCTAACAACAACTGAATTCACTAATATTCCTTTCATTCTCTCAGATCACAACCTTGTCACCTGCATGCTCTCCATTGCGTTAAACTCAATGTCACTGAAATCCTCCAATCCTCCTCAAACCCACACAAATATTAACACAATTAATTTTCAAGAACTGCCCACCTCTCTGCAACAACTGCCCTCACATTTTTCTGCATTCACTTCACCTGAGATGGCTTTATCACACCTGAACCAGACTCTAGAAATAGCACTTTATGAAGTGGCTCCAGCTACCCATCACACTCCATATAGTCCTAGATGTCAATAGTGGCACACTAATTAATAAGACATCTAAATAAACTCTCAAGTAAAGTTGAACATCAGTGGTGTAAATCTCATATATTGTACCAAGCGATTTCCTCCATTATAAGACTATTTACCACTCCTATCCATATGCCCTGGACACTGCCAAACATATTTCCAAACCCTCATCTCTGCTCTAGTCTCTAAACCCATGCAACTTTTTAATACATTTAATTCACTTCTCAATCCTCCCTCACCCAACCCACCATCCACTATCAATGCACAAGATCTTGCTTCCTGCTTCAAGGACAAGATTGATAAGATCCGACATGAAATGGTATGCTCTTCCTCAGTCAGGGATCTGCTCAATTCCCTACTTAAACCTTCTGGCACTTTAAAGTAATTTGATCCCACAAAATATCAACACTCTTCTCCTCCTCCTACTCTTCTACCTCTCCTCTTGGTCCTATACTCTCACAAATAAGTAAAGCTCTGTCTCCTGTGCTTATCCCAACCTTGACTAATATCTGTAATTTCTCTCTCTCTCTTTCTCTCTACTGGTGTCTTTCCTTCACCATTCAAGCATGCAGTGATTACGCCCATTCAGAAAAAACACAATTCTGACTTAAACTCTCTCTCTCAAACTACCGTCCCATCTCTCAACTCCCATGCCCCTCCAAGCTACTTGAGAGACTTGCCTCACACACTTTCTTAACTCACACAACATTGCTGGATGCATTCCAACAGGCTTTCATTTTCAACATTCCACAAAGACAGCACTAACTAAAGTGGTGAATAATCTGGTCACTGCTAAGTCCATAGACCACTACTAACTTCTTATTCTTCTAGATCGCTCTACTACTTTTGACACTGTTGACCACTCTCTTCTGATAGTTTTAGCATTCTATATTATTTACACAGATTTTTTTAATGAGATTCATTGTCAATTAATGAAAAGATGGTACATATTTAAAATTATCTAAGACTTTCCAAAATTGTTTCCGGACCTGGTTTGTCTTCAGGCCATACACAATTGGATTCAGCATGGGTGGAACCAGTAGATACATGTCAGAGAGAATAATATGGATATAAGGTGGAATCCCATGACCATACCGGTGAGATAGGAAAGAAAAGATGGCTAGGACATATAAACTTAGAAAGACACAAATATGGGGTGTACACGTGTTAAATGCTTTCAGACGAGACTCTATAGACGGCAGACTGAATACTGCATGGAAAATCATGGCGTATGATGTTAGAATAAATAACAAATCAACACCGAGAATAGTGAAGGCCACAATCAACCCCCAAGCGCTATTTACCGTAATGTCAGCAGCGGCAAGTTTTACAACTGCCATATGCTCACAGTAGGAATGCGCTATGATGTTGGTCTTGAAGGCAGAAAATCTCTTGATCAAAATCGGCAATGGACCAACCAAAACCACTGCTCTGACCAGAAACACAATGAACAGTTTCTTTATCAGACTATTGGTCATTACAGAACCATACCGGAGTGGCTGACATATGGCAATGTAACGGTCAAATGCCATGGCCAAGAGTAACCCAGATTCAATGCTTGTAAAGGAGTGAATACAAAACATTTGGAGAAGACATGCATCGAAGCTAATGAGTCTGGCTTGGAACCAATAGATACACAACATTTTAGGGGTGAAACTTGTGCAAAGTAGGGTGTCATTGGCTGCCAGCAGGGAAAGTAATATAAACATGGGCTTGTGGAGTCCAGGCGATGTGGAGATGACAACAATTAGTGTTCTATTTCCCAGCAAGGCCAGTATATAAAAAATACCAAAGCAGGTAGAGATCCACTCGTGTCCATTCTCTAGACCAGGAATCCCAACAAGTATAAAGAAGGAAGGATAAAAGGTGGAATTTAGCATGATTCACTGGAGCTCAAGTCCCACTTATCATCTTCATTACTAGTTTCTGGTAGCTGCAGAAACCACCGGTGTTTCCTGGATGTGAGATAAATATGAAATAAAAAAATATTAATTTAATTATACGAAATAACGATATAAATGATAAATCAGAGGTGGCTTTTAGTTTGTTTTAGCTTACTCCCCCCCACCATGATTACTTCAATATATATACCACTCATAAATTTACGTTAATATATAATCCATTCAAAGCCAAGATACCATTCATTCACACACACATACCCCCTCCGCAGATATTTACGTTACCTTGAAGGTGTCTCTGTGGTCATGCAGATCTGTAGAGGAGAAGGGAAAAGGAGGGGCGTGCATTAAGGTTCAATGAATGGGCCTGGTTACAACCCATCAGATTGCCAGAGATGCAGGAACCTACTCTGCCAATGCTGCCTCTATAATCTGAATTAAGGCAGTGACATTGCAGTCTAAGTACAAGATTTCACCAGTAGGGCCGGGGCATATACAATCAGAATTTTCACAATTAGAAAATAAATGCTGAAAATAATGTTGGAGGTGTTTGCAGGACTGTGCCCATATTGAGCACCTGGACCTTGATCACATAATGGAGAACAGGCGGGTAATCAATTTCCTCAGTAATAGGAAGATGACTATCTGGTACAGTCAGTTCTATGGATGACAATAAAGGGAAAATATCTGACCTCATTCAAATTAAGTAAAAACAAGGAATCCCACACATGCAGATCATGCTTCAGCTCAGAGGTTAAACTAACAGAATGGGAATTTTGCTTGACCTCTGCCCTTTCAAGTTTCCTGCAGAATACGCACCCCATGGGAATAACACTGCAAGCATATTGAGAAGTTTCAACTCACGCAAGAACATTCTCCTGGTCACATTAATGCAGGAAACCTCATACCTCAACCATCGACAGTATCAATCTCAAATAGGTGAACCACATGGCCCTTCAGTTTTTTCCAGGGAGCTTAGTACATCAAAATGATGGAACAGAGCAACTGGTGTAAGAAGGTACAATCATTAGGAAATCATCCAGATAATGGTCCACTCCCAGCTTGCCGCTATCAATCAAGATGCTTTTTGCAGAAAAAAGTGTTTAAAGAGGACACAAGACATAGAGCTTCCATGGACTGACATTTATTAATGGCATAAGCATCAGCCAGCTTGAACCGCAAAAACCAAATGGAATCATGGTGCAGAGAAAGAAGGTAGATTACTGACACCAGAATAATCTTGCCCAACAGAGGTCCTGCATCATGCTTCTACACCACAAGCAAATCCTTATCAAAGAACTGAACTGTGACCATACAAAGCTCCTCTAGGATGGCCACATTCCCTGAAATCAGGAGTGGGTAGTATAACTACTGGATAAGAAGGAATTTACCTGGCTCCTTCTTTGGAACCACACCCACACTAGCAACACCAAGTCCACCAGAAGGGGATTCACAAAAGGCCCACACATTAAACTCAAAGAAACCTCTTAGAGTACCCTATACAAACACCAGAGGGATTTCCTTATCAGATCTAAAGTTCTGTGTCACACACGTACCCACCACCCCCAGGACAGGGACTTTGAACAAGGAAAAACCTTTACATAGGCAGCATCAACTACCATTCTAACTACTTGGCCATGGCTTCCAATTGAATTGGAGACACAGCCTCACTTAGGGTTTGTTCCATTGGCTTGGTCAGTGGGAGACTGTGCCAAAAGGGGCAGGTATACTTCTTAGCTGTGTAGCCACCTGCATATTGTAGGCAGACATGCCATAAGGGCATTGAGAGTTTTTCACACATTGGTCATTCTTAAGGAGAAACATCCCATAACATACAGGAGAAGGACATCCAGCACCATGGCCTCCAACTCGACCATCAGTTAAATCCTTCCTCAAATTCAACCACAAAGCAAACTTCCTGTTTCTTGCAGAACTGTTCATCATACTCCCTCCACACATTGCTTCTGGTCTTGGACCACTTTCTGCCCCACAGGCAAACTACCACACTCATACCTTTCCCTGAGGGACTGCTTTCTATGCATGGTTCTCCTAGCTGAGTGGTTCCGAGACCCAGAGGATAAATCACTACCAGTGGAAGAAGATGCAGACCTACCAGAGAGAGTGACAGAACAGGAGGAACATTTTACAGAGTCCAGATGCAGCTCCTCAGAGGACAAACATTCTTGGGAACCAACATTAAAAATAGAGAAATCTACGCTTCAAAATAGGTGCACCTATAAACCTCTGGAGCTCCCCTTCTTCTTAATAAGAGATAAAATCAAAGCTGGAGTGGTGTCCCAAATTAGAATACCAGAGTTAGTCTGATCAATATTCTGCTTGGTGCTATTTTAAATGTCAAGAGTTGATCTGACCTCATATCAATGGTTCCGGTATGAACGGTCGACCATGTTATGGTCGACAGTCATTAGGTCGACCACTATTGGTCGACATTGACATGGTCGACATGGACACATGATCGACACATGAAAATGGTCGACACATGGAAGGTCGACACATGAAAAGGTCGACATGAGTTTTTTTACTTTTTTGTGTCGTTTTTTGCGTAATGTGACTGAGAACCCCAATTAGTGCACCGCGTCCCCTCGCATGGCTCGCTTCGCTCGCCATGCTTCAGACATTGTGCCTTCGCTCCACTACCGCTTCGCTTGGCACAGATTACCGTTCCAATCGTAGTCCACGTGGATCGCAAAGTATGGAAAATTCCCCCACACATTTTTTTTAAAAACTCATGTCGACCTTTTCATGTGTCGACCTTTCATGCGTCGACCATTTTCATGTGTCGACCATGTGTCCATGTCGACCATGTCAATGTCGACCAATAGTGGTCGACCTAATGACTGTCGACCATAACATGGTCGACCATGTGAACGGATACCATATCAATATTATAATTGTGTTGTCCTTAATACTGTATGTCCCAATCCGTCAAATCCTCTTCTTAAAATGCTGATAACGTTTTTTCATTTAATTATTTTTTGGGAATTGTTGATAAATTTTATCAACAAAAAAAGGAAACGCTATGGGAACAATCTATTCATCTTCATATGCTAATCTGTTTATGGGATTTTGGGAAGACAAAGTGATTTGGATGAATAAAGGATATAACCAGGATATAAAAATTGTTTAATTATGTTGATTATATCTTGTTCATTTGGGAAGGAGGAAAGGAAGATTTTGAGAATTTTTGTAAGGAACTCAATACCAACCCGATTAATATTGGATTAACCTTTAATATCAGTGATAAGGAGGTGATTTGTTTAGATCTGGTGATAAACATAGAGAATAATACACAAAAAAATAAAATAAATACAGATAGTAATTTGGTTATAGAGCAATACCCATCCATTATGGTTGAAAAACATTCCGAAAAAGTCAAATAAGACAGATAGGGAAGAATTGCTCAGATGTGGAAGCATTCAAAGAACAAGCAGAACATTTAAAACTAAAATGTACTATACTTTCAAGGGATATTCAAATAAAAAAAATAGATCCTCTGATTGATGAGATGATTAACACCAATAGGGAAGAAATACTTATAAGTAAATAAAGTAATATTAGTAAGGATGAAATTGTTCTCCCATTTATAACCTACCTATACTGGACAACATAAACAGGTGGAGAAAATAATAAAATTAAAAAAAATTGGTATTTATTGGAAAAAGATTTGGTCTTGAAATCTATCATTCCTAGGAACCCAAGATGTATTTATAGAAGAGCGCCAAATCTCAAAACCATCTTTTCGGGTTTTGGTTCTGGATCTGGATTTTTTTTAAACAAAATATAAAAACAGTTAAAATCACAGAATTGGGGGGGGGGGGGGGGGGGGGGGTTAGCCTACAGCATTATTAACCTCAGTTACATTCATTCTAATTTCAGTGTATTCTGTACACCTCACAATATTGTTTTTAGGCCAAAAGGTTGCACAGAGGTCCCTGGATGACTAAGCTAAGTGACAGAAGTGTGCGGCACAAACACCTGGCCCATCTAGGAGTGGCACTGCAGTGTCTGACAGGCTGGCAGATTTAAAAACTAGGCCCCAAAGAGCACATCATGCAAAGAAAAAAAAGAGGTGCAAGATGGATTTGTCCTTGGGCCCTCCCACCCACCCTTAAGTTGTTTAAACAGGACATGCACAGTATAATAAACCCATCATTTCAGCGACAGGCAGTCCTCCTGGAAAAAGCTTGCCAAGTTCTCAGAATCATAGCTAGCTACAAACATACCACGTCCACATTTGATGACTTTTCACATTATGAGAAGAGGCAAGAGGAAGAGGACAGTGTCAAGAAGGTGATCAAAAATTAGAGAGGCACACGCAATCAGGAACAACACACAGGCTTTCACCTCCACTCCGATCTTTGTGTGGAACAGAAAGAACTTCAAATTTGCACCCCCTTCTCCATTTTCAATAATTAAGATAATCTCGGATTTAATGCTGGGATGCAAATAAACTGGTGTATACCACAGGATCAGGATTGGATATTTGCCACTCCACGGAGTCTGGAGACTTATTTTGTGAAAATCTCATGGGTTTCTTTTTTTTCCATTTTTTTATTGCATTTTTATTTACATATTTTGTGGCAGATGTCTTATTTTTGTTTTTCACAGCTCCCAGTTACACGTATGTGAGCATACCTGTGTGTCCCAGCTACACGCATGTGAGCATACCTCTTGTCTTGTTTATTTTATTTATATTTTATTTTTAAATAAAGCAGCCCCTTAGATGTTTTAGCAGCCCCTCATGAGCCCCCACAGCAGCCCCGGATCAGGCAAGTTGAGTTCAGGTGGGTTCGGTACAGTACTAAGCAGGACAGTGCAGTGATTTTTTTGTTATTCAGCCCCTGCCCTAGTGGAGCTTACCACTCTACAGTCGAAACTAATTTTGTACTACAAGTAGAGACTGTGGGAGGAAGCAATGCTAACCTCTGTGTCAACAGCATGCCTCAACCTGACAAGCCAGACATCTTCCTGGCTGTAAGCCACCATGAGACTCCATACTGGGCCCTTATTCAGTAACTGTTTGTGCCTAATAGGAGCTCCTGGCCCATCTAGTGCTGCAGTGCAATGGAAAGCTGATGCAATGCAAGATCACTGAAACTCTGTACTTCTAACACCGCAAGGTCTTGCGATAACCCTACGCAGCCCTTATATTGTACAATTATTAAGGAGAAAACATCTACAAAATAAAGGAAATGTACCCTGTACAACAAATGCGCATCTCGTAAATAATCCCAAAATGCGGAACATTAATAATAAATAAAAAATAAGGTTCACTAATTGGAGCCATGCATTTGAGTCCCTAACATGAAATAATTGAGAAGAGCCTCTCTCTAATGCTGGGTATGCAGTGCACACTAGAAGATATATCTACTAGAGATGAGCGGGTTCAGACAGGGCACCCCTGGAATTATATGGAAGACATATAGACATAGATGTGTTTGGAAAATCTAGTTTTCTCTGGCAGTTGCCCTGGACTTATACAGAATAGGCAGCACCCCTGGAGAACTACACAGCACATCAGACAGGCAACAGCACCCCTGGACTTAAACAGCAGTAGGGCAGCACCACTGGACTAATAGGGCAGAGGGGTAGCACCCCTGGAATGATGTGGCAGACAAAGAAAAGACATGCATGTCCTTGGGCCCTCCCACCCTTATGTTGTATAAACAGGACATGCACACTTTAACAAACCAACCATTTCAGCGACATGGTCTGCCACATGACTGTCGCTGAAATTATTGGTTTGTTTGGGTTCCCACCAAAAAAGAAGCAATTAATCTCTCCTTGCACAAACTGGCTCTACAGAGGCAAGATATCATCCTCATCCTCTGATTCCTCACCCCCTTAAGTGTTTACATCCTCATTCTCATCCTCACAGAGAAAAAAGTCCACACCGAAGAGGTGGATTTTTTGGTATTTTGCCCAGGCATGACAATGGGCGTTTTCATCCAATGGCCAACAACTGTCTCCACTGGTGCCTTATTCAAACAAACCATATCACCATCAGAATCCTCGTTGTCAACTTCTTCCTCAGCGCCAGCTACTCCAATATCCTCCTCATCCTGGTGTACTTCTACACTACAGTGACATCCTCAATCTCAATATCAGCAACTGGATTGGTGGTGCTCCTCCCAGCACTTGCAGGGGGCATGCAAATGGTAGTAGGAGCCTCTTCTGCCCATACAGTCTTGGGAAAGTAAGGCCTAGACATCGCAATCACGGACACACTTGGACTCTCCTTGGGGATTTGTGATATCTCTGAACGCACAGTTGTTTTTTTCCTATGCTTTAACAAGCTTTATTTTCTTAATTTTTCAAGAGGGAGGAGGGCTTCCATGTTCATGAGAAGCTGAACCACCAGTCATGAACATAGGTCAAGGTCTTAGCCTTTCCTTGCCACTTCGTGTTGTGAATGGCATATTGCCAATTTTATGTTTCTTATCAGATAATTTCTTTTGTTGGGGGGGTTATTCATTTTTGCTTCTTGGATTTTACACGCCCTCTATGACATTGAGCATCGGCCTTAACAGACGACACTGACGGAATGACATTGTCAATGTCATGACTGGTGTCAGCAGCAGCTTCAGCACTAGTACTAGTAACTGGAAGTGGTTCCTGATCTTTCACTCTTTTTTCCTTCAAATTGTTGTTCTCCATTTCACAGAACAGCACTAGAGATGTGCACTTGAAATTTTTCGGGTTTTGTGTTTTGGTTTTGGGTTCGGTTCCGCGGCCGTGTTTTGGGTTCGACCGCGTTTTGGCAAAACCTCACCGAATTTTTTTTGTCGGATTCGGGTGTGTTTTGGATTCGGGTGTTTTTTTCAAAAAACACTAAAAAACAGCTTAAATCATAGAATTTGGGGGTCATTTTGATCCCAAAGTATTATTAACCTCAAAAACCATAATTTCCACTCATTTTCAGTCTATTCTGAATACCTCACACCTCACAATATTATTTTTAGTCCTAAAATTTGCACCGAGGTCGCTGGATGACTAAGCTAAGCGACCCAAGTGGCCGACACAAACACCTGGCCCATCTAGGAGTGGCACTGCAGTGTCACGCAGGATGGCCCTTCCAAAAAACACTCCCCAAACAGCACATGACGCAAAGAAAAAAAGAGGCGCAATGAGGTAGCTGTGTGAGTAAGATAAGCGACCCTAGTGGCCGACACAAACACCGGGCCCATCTAGGAGTGGCACTGCAGTGTCACGCAGGATGGCCCTTCCAAAAAACACTCCCCAAACAGCACATGACGCAAAGAAAAAAAGAGGCGCAATGAGGTAGCTGTGTGAGTAAGATAAGCGACCCTAGTGGCCGACACAAACACCGGGCCCATCTAGGAGTGGCACTGCAGTGTCACGCAGGATGGCCCTTCCAAAAAACACTCCCCAAACAGCACATGACGCAAAGAAAAAAAGAGGCGCAATGAGGTAGCTGTGTGAGTAAGCTAAGCGACCCTAGTGGCCGACACAAACACCTGGCCCATCTAGGAGTGCCACTGCAGTGTCACGCAGGATGGCCCTTCCAAAAAACACTCCCCAAACAGCACATGACGCAAATAAGAAAAAAAGAGGCGCAATGAGGTAGCTGTGTGAGTAAGCTAAGCGACCCTAGTGGCCGACACAAACACCGGGCCCATCTAGGAGTGGCACTGCAGTGTCACGCAGGATGGCCCTTCCAAAGAACACTCCCCAAACAGCACATGACGCAAAGAAAAAAAGAGGCGCAATGAGGTAGCTGTGTGAGTAAGATAAGCGACCCTAGTGGCCGACACAAACACCGGGCCCATCTAGGAGTGGCACTGCAGTGTCACGCAGGATGGCCCTTCCAAAAAACACTCCCCAAACAGCACATGACGCAAAGAAAAAAAGAGGCGCAATGAGGTAGCTGTGTGAGTAAGATAAGCGACCCTAGTGGCCGACACAAACACCGGGCCCATCTAGGAGTGGCACTGCAGTGTCACGCAGGATGGCCCTTCCAAAAAACACTCCCCAAACAGCATATGACGCAAAGAAAAAAAGAGGCGCAATGAGGTAGCTGTGTGAGTAAGCTAAGCGACCCTAGTGGCCGACACAAACACCTGGCCCATCTAGGAGTGGCACTGCAGTGTCACGCAGGATGGCCCTTCCAAAAAACACTCCCCAAACAGCACATGACGCAAAGAAAAAAAGAGGCGCAATGAGGTAGCTCTGTGAGTAAGCAAAGCGACCCTAGTGGCCGACACAAACACCGGGCCCATCAAGGAGTGGCACTGCAGTGTCACGCAGGATGGCCCTTCCAAAAAACACTCCCCAAACAGCACATGACGCAAAGAAAAAAAGAGGCGCAATGAGGTACTGTGTGAGTAAGATAAGCGACCCTAGTGGCCGACACAAACACCGGGCCCATCTAGGAGTGGCACTGCAGTGTCACGCAGGATGGCCCTTCCAAAAAACACTCCCCAAACAGCACATGACGCAAAGAAAAAAAGAGGCGCAATGAGGTAGCTGTGTGAGTAAGATAAGCGACCCTAGTGGCCGACACAAACACCTGGCCCATCTAGGAGTGCCACTGCAGTGTCACGCAGGATGGCCCTTCCAAAAAACACTCCCCAAACAGCACATGACGCAAATAAGAAAAAAAGAGGCGCAATGAGGTAGCTGTGTGAGTAAGCTAAGCGACCCTAGTGGCCGACACAAACACCGGGCCCATCTAGGAGTGGCACTGCAGTGTCACGCAGGATGGCCCTTCCAAAGAACACTCCCCAAACAGCACATGACGCAAAGAAAAAAAGAGGCGCAATGAGGTAGCTGTGTGAGTAAGATAAGCGACCCTAGTGGCCGACACAAACACCGGGCCCATCTAGGAGTGGCACTGCAGTGTCACGCAGGATGGCCCTTCCAAAAAACACTCCCCAAACAGCACATGACGCAAAGAAAAAAAGAGGCGCAATGAGGTAGCTGTGTGAGTAAGATAAGCGACCCTAGTGGCCGACACAAACACCGGGCCCATCTAGGAGTGGCACTGCAGTGTCACGCAGGATGGCCCTTCCAAAAAACACTCCCCAAACAGCATATGACGCAAAGAAAAAAAGAGGCGCAATGAGGTAGCTGTGTGAGTAAGCTAAGCGACCCTAGTGGCCGACACAAACACCTGGCCCATCTAGGAGTGGCACTGCAGTGTCACGCAGGATGGCCCTTCCAAAAAACACTCCCCAAACAGCACATGACGCAAAGAAAAAAAGAGGCGCAATGAGGTAGCTCTGTGAGTAAGCAAAGCGACCCTAGTGGCCGACACAAACACCGGGCCCATCAAGGAGTGGCACTGCAGTGTCACGCAGGATGGCCCTTCCAAAAAACACTCCCCAAACAGCACATGACGCAAAGAAAAAAAGAGGCGCAATGAGGTACTGTGTGAGTAAGATAAGCGACCCTAGTGGCCGACACAAACACCGGGCCCATCTAGGAGTGGCACTGCAGTGTCACGCAGGATGGCCCTTCCAAAAAACACTCCCCAAACAGCACATGACGCAAAGAAAAAAAGAGGCGCAATGAGGTAGCTGTGTGAGTAAGATAAGCGACCCTAGTGGCCGACACAAACACCGGGCCCATCTAGGAGTGGCACTGCAGTGTCACGCAGGATGGCCCTTCCAAAAAACACTCCCCAAACAGCACATGACGCAAAGAAAAAAAGAGGCGCAATGAGGTAGCTGTGTGAGTAAGATAAGCGACCCTAGTGGCCGACACAAACACCGGGCCCATCTAGGAGTGGCACTGCAGTGTCACGCAGGATGGCCCTTCCAAAAAACACTCCCCAAACAGCATATGACGCAAAGAAAAAAAGAGGCGCAATGAGGTAGCTGTGTGAGTAAGCTAAGCGACCCTAGTGGCCGACACAAACACCTGGCCCATCTAGGAGTGGCACTGCAGTGTCACGCAGGATGGCCCTTCCAAAAAACACTCCCCAAACAGCACATGACGCAAAGAAAAAAAGAGGCGCAATGAGGTAGCTCTGTGAGTAAGCTAAGCGACCCTAGTGGCCGACACAAACACCGGGCCCATCTAGGAGTGGCACTGCAGTGTCACGCAGGATGGCCCTTCCAAAAAACACTCCCCAAACAGCACATGACGCAAAGAAAAAAAGAGGCGCAATGAGGTACTGTGTGAGTAAGATAAGCGACCCTAGTGGCCGACACAAACACCGGGCCCATCTAGGAGTGGCACTGCAGTGTCACGCAGGATGGTCCTTCCAAAAAACACTCCCCAAACAGCACATGACGCAAAGAAAAAAAGAGGCGCAATGAGGTAGCTGTGTGAGTAAGATAAGCGACCCTAGTGGCCGACACAAACACCGGGCCCATCTAGGAGTGGCACTGCAGTGTCACGCAGGATGGCCCTTCCAAAAAACACTCCCCAAACAGCACATGACGCAAAGAAAAATTAAAGAAAAAAGAAGTGCAAGATGGAATTGTCCTTGGGCCCTCCCACGCACCCTTATGTATTATAAACAGGACATGCACACTTTAACCAACCCATCATTTCAGTGACAGGGTCTGCCACACGACTGTGACTGAAATGACGGGTTGGTTTGGACCCCCACCAAAAAAGAAGCAATTAATCTCTCCTTGCACAAACTGGCTCTACAGAGGCAAGATGTCCACCTCATCATCATCCTCCGATATATCACCGTGTACATCCCCCTCCTCACAGATTATCAATTCGTCCCCACTGGAATCCACCATCTCAGCTCCCTGTGTACTTTGTGGAGGCAATTGCTGCTGGTCAATGTCTCCACGGAGGAATTGATTATAATTCATTTTAATGAACATCATCTTCTCCACATTTTCTGGAAGTAACCTCGTACGCCGATTGCTGACAAGGTGAGCGGCGGCACTAAACACTCTTTCGGAGTACACACTTGTGGGAGGGCAACTTAGGTAGAATAAAGCCAGTTTGTGCAAGGGTCTCCAAATTGCCTCTTTTTCCTGCCAGTATAAGTACGGACTGTGTGACGTGCCTACTTGGATGCGGTCACTTATATAATCCTCCACCATTCTTTCAATGGGGAGAGAATCATATGCAGTGACAGTAGACGACATGTCCGTAATCGTTGACAGGTCCTTCAGTCCGGACCAGATGTCAGCATCAGCAGTCGCTCCAGACTGCCCTGCATCACCGCCAGCGGGTGGGCTCGGAATTCTGAGCCTTTTCCTCGCACCCCCAGTTGCGGGAGAATGTGAAGGAGGAGATGTTGACAGGTCGCGTTCCGCTTGACTTGACAATTTTCTCACCAGCAGGTCTTTGAACCCCAGCAGACTTGTGTCTGCCGGAAAGAGAGATCCAAGGTAGGTTTTAAATCTAGGATCGAGCACGGTGGCCAAAATGTAGTGCTCTGATTTCAACAGATTGACCACCCGTGAATCCTTGTTAAGCGAATTAAGGGCTCCATCCACAAGTCCCACATGCCTAGCGGAATCGCTCCGTGTTAGCTCCTCCTTCAATGTCTCCAGCTTCTTCTGCAAAAGCCTGATGAGGGGAATGACCTGACTCAGGCTGGCAGTGTCTGAACTGACTTCACGTGTGGCAAGTTCAAAGGGCAGCAGAACCTTGCACAACGTTGAAATCATTCTCCACTGCGCTTGAGACAGGTGCATTCCACCTCCTATATCGTGCTGAATTGTATAGGCTTGAATGGCCTTTTGCTGCTCCTCCAACCTCTGAAGCATATATAGGGTTGAATTCCACCTCGTTACCACTTCTTGCTTCAGATGATGGCAGGGCAGGTTCAGGCGTTTTTGGTGTTGCTCCAGTCTTCTGCACGTGGTGCCTGTACGCCGAAAGTGTCCCGCAATTCTTCTGGCCACCGACAGCATCTCTTGCACGCCCCTGTCGGTTTTTAAAAAATTCTGCACCACCAAATTCAAGGTATGTGCAAAACATGGGACGTGCTGGAATTTGCCCAGATTTAATGCACACACAATATTGCTGGCGTTGTCCGATGCCACAAATCCACAGGAGAGTCCAATTGGGGTAAGCCATTCCGCGATGATCTTCCTCAGTTGCCGTAAGAGGTTTTCAGCTGTGTGCGTATTCTGGAAACCGGTGATACAAAGCGTAGCCTGCCTAGGAAAGAGTTGGCGTTTGCGAGATGCTGCTACTGGTGCCGCCGCTGCTGTTCTTGCGGCGGGAGTCCATACATCTACCCAGTGGGCTGTCACAGTCATATAGTCCTGACCCTGCCCTGCTCCACTTGTCCACATGTCCGTGGTTAAGTGGACATTGGGTACAGCTGCATTTTTTAGGACACTGGTGACTCTTTTTCTGAGGTCTGTGTACATTTTCGGTATCGCCTGCCTAGAGAAATGGAACCTGGATGGTATTTGGTACCGGGGACACAGTACCTCCAACAAGTCTCTAGTTGGCTCTGCAGTAATGATGGATATCGGAACCACGTTTCTCACCACCCAGGATGCCAAGGCCTCAGTTATCCGCTTTGCAGCAGGATGACTGCTGTGATATTTCATCTTCCTCGCAAAGGACTGTTGGACAGTCAATTGCTTGGTGGAAGTAGTAAAAGTGGTCTTACGATTTCCCCTCTGGGATGACCATCGACTCCCAGCAGCAACAACAGCAGCGCCAGCAGCAGTAGGCGTTACACGCAAGGATGCATCGGAGGAATCCCAGGCAGGAGAGGAATCGTCAGAATTGCCAGTGACATGGCCTGCAGGACTATTGGCATTCCTGGGGAAGGAGGAAATTGACACCGAGGGAGTTGGTGGGGTGGTTTGCGTGAGCTTGGTTACAAGAGGAAGGGATTTACTGGTCAGTGGACTGCTTCCGCTGTCGCCCAAAGTTTTTGAACTTGTCACTGACTTATTATGAATGCGCTGCAGGTGACGTATAAGGGAGGATGTTCCGAGGTGGTTAACGTCCTTACCCCTACTTATTACAGCTTGACAAAGGCAACACATGGCTTGACAAATGTTGTCCGCATTTCTGGTGAAATACTTCCACACCGAAGAGCTGATTTTTTTGGTATTTTCACCAGGCATGTCAACGGCCCTATTCCTCCCACGGACAACAGGTGTCTCCCCGGGTGCCTGACTTAAACAAACCACCTCACCATCAGAATCCTCCTTGTCAATTTCCTCCCCAGCGCCAGCAACACCCATTTCCTCCTCATCCTGGTGTACTTCAACACTGACATCTTCAATCTGACTATCAGGAACTGGACTGCGGGTGCTCCTTCCAGCACTTGCAGGGGGCGTGCAAATGGTGGAAGGAGCATGCTCTTCACGTCCAGTGTTGGGAAGGTCAGGCATCGCAACCGACACAATTGGACTCTCCTTGTGGATTTGGGATTTCGAAGAACGCACAGTTCTTTGTGGTGCTTTTGCCAGCTTGAGTCTTTTCAGTTTTCTAGCGAGAGGCTGAGTGCTTCCATCCTCATGTGAAGCTGAACCACTAGCCATGAACATAGGCCAGGGCCTCAGCCGTTCCTTGCCACTCCGTGTGGTAAATGGCATATTGGCAAGTTTACGCTTCTCCTCCGACAATTTTATTTTAGATTTTGGAGTCCTTTTTTTACTGATATTTGGTGTTTTGGATTTGACATGCTCTGTACTATGACATTGGGCATCGGCCTTGGCAGACGACGTTGCTGGCATTTCATCGTCTCGGCCATGACTAGTGGCAGCAGCTTCAGCACGAGGTGGAAGTGGATCTTGATCTTTCCCTAATTTTGGAACCTCAATATTTTTGTTCTCCATATTTTAATAGGCACAACTAAAAGACACAGAGGTAGCTACAGCCGTGGACTACCGTACTGTGTCTGCTGCTAATATAGACTGGATGATAATGAGATGAAATCAATATATATATATATATATAATATCACACTAGTACTGCAGCCGGACAGGTATATATATTTATTATGTAATGACTGATGACGGACCTGCTGGACACTGTCAGCTCAGCAGCACCGCAGACTGCTACAGTAAGCTACTATAGTAGTATGTATAAAGAAGAAAGAAAAAAAAAACCACGGGTAGGTGGTATACAATTATGGATGGACGAGCGACTGCCGACACAGAGGTAGCTACAGCCGTGGACTACCGTACTGTGTCTGCTGCTAATATAGACTGGATGATAATGAGATGAAATCAATATATATATATATATATATATATAATATCACTAGTACTGCAGCCGGACAGGTATATATATTTATTATGTAATGACTGATGACGGACCTGCTGGACACTGTCAGCTCAGCAGCACCGCAGACTGCTACAGTAAGCTACTATAGTAGTATGTATAAAGAAGAAAGAAAAAGAAAAAAACACGGGTAGGTGGTATACAATTATGGATGGACGAGCGACTGCCGACACAGAGGTAGCTACAGCCGTGGACTACCGTACTGTGTCTGCTGCTAATATAGACTGGATGATAATGAGATGAAATCAATATATATATATATATATATATATAATATCACACTAGTACTGCAGCCGGACAGGTATATATATTTATTATGTAATGACTGATGACGGACCTGCTGGACACTGTCAGCTCAGCAGCACCGCAGACTGCTACAGTAAGCTACTATAGTAGTATGTATAAAGAAGAAAGAACAAAAAAAACCACGGGTAGGTGGTATACAATTATGGATGGACGAGCGACTGCCGACACAGAGGTAGCTACAGCCGTGGACTACCGTACTGTGTCTGCTGCTAATATAGACTGGATGATAATGAGATGAAATCAATATATATATATATAATATCACTAGTACTGCAGCCGGACAGGTATATATATTTATTATGTAATGACTGATGACGGACCTGCTGGACACTGTCAGCTCAGCAGCACCGCAGACTGCTACAGTAAGCTACTATAGTAGTATGTATAAAGAAGAAAGAAAAAAAAAAAACACGGGTAGGTGGTATACAATTATGGATGGACGAGCGACTGCCGACACAGAGGTAGCTACAGCCGTGGACTACCATACTGTGTCTGCTGCTAATATAGACTGGATGATAATGAGATGAAATCAATATATATATATATATAATATCACACTAGTACTGCAGCCGGACAGGTATATATATTTATTATGTAATGACTGATGACGGACCTGCTGGACACTGTCAGCTCAGCAGCACCGCAGACTGCTACAGTAAGCTACTATAGTAGTATGTATAAAGAAGAAAGAAAGAAAAAAACCACGGGTAGGTGGTATACAATTATGGATGGACGAGCGACTGCCGACACAGAGGTAGCTACAGCCGTGGACTACCGTACTGTGTCTGCTGCTAATATAGACTGGATGATAATGAGATGAAATCAATATATATATATATATAATATCACACTAGTACTGCAGCCGGACAGGTAGATATATTTATTATGTAATGACTGATGACGGACCTGCTGGACACTGTCAGCTCAGCAGCACCGCAGACTGCTACAGTAAGCTACTATAGTAGTATGTATAAAGAAGAAAGAAAAAAGAAAAAAACACGGGTAGGTGGTATACAATTATGGATGGACGAGCGACTGCCGACACAGAGGTAGCTACAGCCGTGGACTACCGTACTGTGTCTGCTGCTAATATAGACTGGATGATAATGAGATGAAATCAATATATATATATATATATATAATATCACACTAGTACTGCAGCCGGACAGGTAGATATATTTATTATGTAATGACTGATGACGGACCTGCTGGACACTGTCAGCTCAGCAGCACCGCAGACTGCTACAGTAAGCTACTATAGTAGTATGTATAAAGAA